>NW_005871272.1:1478384-1481442 GCF_000147115.1 Myotis lucifugus | reverse complement strand
CAAAGAATTTGTATGCATATATGCTTAACCCAAGGACACAGACAATAGGGTGGTGAAGGCCTGGGGCAGGGCCCAGTTATAAGGGGTCAATGGGGGAAAAAGGGGGACATATTTCATACTTTAAACAGTAAAGGTTTTTTTTAAAAAAAAAATGTATCCAACCAACTTGGGTTGAGGGCTAGGTGCACAGTATTGACAGGTGAGCAAGGTGATTCTCTAGTCAAAGAGGTTGCAGACTAAGGGGAGGGCAGGCAAGGGAACCGGCATTGTGGGTAGACGGCGCTGTGAGTGCACTGGAAGGGTGCACTCAGACTGGGGAGTGAGGAAGCACATTCTATGGGAGACAATGCAGATCTGAGAGTCTTACCTCTACTTCCCATTTGATCCCAATATCCTTGAGCATTCAGAACAGAGCTTGACAGTGAAAATCTTTTAAGTGAATAGATAAATGAGGGAAGCATTATATTTTCTATACATAGTTTCCTAAGTGCCAAGGAAACTTTTTTATAAATCTGAAAGTTGAAAATAATGTAAACTATTCTGGCAATCCCCTAACTGTAGCCTTCCAGTGCATGACCAGACTTATAAATAAAAGTCCACATGGGTTGTGATTGACCAGAAACTTCTTTAATAACCATCTGTCATATAACATATTTTCTACCCCATCTGCTGTGAAATGAGCATGAGAAAAAGAAATAATATATTGAGTTCCTACAGCTTTGCTGAGTAACAAGTTCAGAAAAAAAGACAGAAAGCACAGTAGAAATGATGAATTAATGTCAGAAAGCAACAGGATACAACTACAAAATAAATAAATAATAATAATTCACATAAAAGTTCTGTCAGAAATAAAATAAGAAGGTGAAACTCCTCCTTCTCTGTTTGAATTAAAAATACAAGGAAAGTTGTATTTAATTTTAATGCATTTAATTTCATTGTATTTAGGTTTCACTATTAGTTTTAAATAATTGGCTTTTTCCAGTTCTAGTTATAACACCTTGTAATAGCACTTAAATAATCAATTCCGAAAGAGGATTGAAAGAAGAAAGAGAACGTATCTTTATTGAGGATCTAGTAGGTGTTAGGCATTTTACATTTATATTCCTCCTTTTTTCTTCCCCTCTTTGCCTTCCTTCAGTACGTTCTCTCCTTTCCTATGCTTCCCATTCTTCCTATAGCTGAGACTGCCCAATGGTCCCCCAATATCTTCTCTCCCTTTATTTCTCAGTATAAGAGCAATGAATGTTGGCCAAATAGCTGCCCAAATAAAGACTACCTTCCCTGGCCTTCCTGCAGCTGGATTCTGACCATGGGGGTTATGGGTAGTGGAAATGTGATATATCCTTAGAGGTGAGATGTCATGAATACTTCCTGTTTCCTCTTCTTCTTCCTAATGACCCAAATGCTCTAGAACAACTGTCTTTTGAACAGTTTTAAGTGAAAGCTGTATTTTTTTGGTTAGTAAACAAGGAAATAGAGGTAGCCAGGATCCTGATAATAGACTGTTCCTACCATGGCCTGGATTTATTTATTTTGTTTTGAAGCATAGTAACCTCCATCTTGGGTAAAAACTGCTGTTTAAAATTTTAACCCTGCTCTTCTGGCTTCTGTAAGCATTTGCTTGCTTAATAATAGGGGAAAATATGACTACTCCCCACTCCAGAGAGGCCATAAACTCTGCCCCAGACAGAAATGTCAGTGCTGGGCCAGGCCAGGCCTTGAGATATGGTCTCCCGGCCCTGTCCCAGCACACAGGACTTTTTCTCAGAAATTCCGGAAGTCTCATTCCAAATTTGGAAAACAAAGAGCTGAAAAATGTATAAATAAGGGAGACTTCCACCATATTGGGCCCCAGAATTTGAGAAGCAAGATTTCCTCTGGGCCCGCTAGTGCTAGCAAAAAAGAAAAGGACTCCAAATAAATTTGGCTTATTGATTAAGGCATCTTCTGATTTACAATATAACAATTTGAAATACTCTTATTTTGAGTTTTGGTCACTAACAGCAAAACTAATACTAATACATTTCCGTTATTTCATGCACATATGGTTACCTGATTCATTCATTCATTAAACGCAGTGACCCACACACAATAAACATCTATTGAAAATTAGTACACATGGACTTTTATATCCTCAACTACTTTATAGCTGTGTGATTTCAAGAAAGTCACTTCATTCTCTGACTCTGTTTATCTATTTACAAAGTGATAAGTTTAGACTAGTGGTTCTCACCTGGGGCAGTCCCTTCCAACCTCCAAGAGGACTTTTGGCAATTTCTGGAGACGTTTTTTTGATTGTCACAGGTAAGTCATGGAGTGCTGCTGGCATCTAGTGGGTAGAGGCCAGGGATGCTGGTGAACCTGCTACAATGCATTCTACCAGCCCCATGACAAAAGATTACTTGGATCCAAATGTCAATAATGCTAAAGTAACTAATCATCAGAGAGATGCAAATTAAAACGACAATGAGGTATCACCTCACACCTGTCAGAATGGCTACCATCAACAAGTCAACAAACAGCAGTGCTAACAAGGATGTGGAGAAAAGGGATCCATAGCACACTGCTGGCGGGAATGCAGACTGATGCAGCCACTATGGAAAACAGTATGGAGTTTCCTCAAGAAACTAAAAATGGAACTCCCATTTGACCCAGTGATCCCACTTCTAGGAATATATCCTAAGAAACCCAAAACACCAATCAGTGAGAATGTATGCACACCTATGTTCATAGCAGTGCAATTTACAATAGCTAAGATCTGGAAACAGCCCCAGTGCCCATCAGTAGATGAGTGGATAAAAAAGCCATGGTACATTTACACAATGGAATACGAGGCAGCAGTAAAAATGAAGGTTATCTTACCCTTTGAGACAGTATGGAAGGACCTTGAGAGTATTATGCTAAGTGAAACAAGCCAGTCAGAGAAAGATAAGTATCACATGATCTCACCCATGTGTGGAATCTAATGAACAAAATAAACTATTGAACAAAATAGATCCAGAGACATAGAAGCATGGAACAGACTGTTGAATCTCAGAGGGAAGGCGGGGGTGGGTGG
>NW_005871272.1:1425497-1476931 GCF_000147115.1 Myotis lucifugus | reverse complement strand
GCAGCAGCGAGCTATGGTGAGCTACTGGCACACGGATTCATGCACAGGGCTACTAGTGGTATATAAGGGGCCAAGTTTATGTAAATACAATACAGTTTGTTTTAGAATATAAATGAATGCTGTATGCAATTCCCAAGCAGTCTGTGATGACAACCATGTGATTTTCATTTCCTAGACCACCCAGATTTTAGGCTGTGAAGTTAGTGAAGTTTGTCGCCTATGCTCTATTTGTTTCTCTGATTGTGTCATGAATTTAAATTCTGCTTCATCAACTAGACCAAAAGTATTTTGAGGGCAGGCCCTTGAAGGTCATGATGATCTCTATTCCACCTGTAACGGCAGGAAATAATCCCTCTTTGCATGACAGTGAGGATGTTGTGATGGGATCAATGTTTTGTCACTGAAGTCTGTTTACCTTTGGTATAGAAAATATTAGTAGAATTAAAGAATGTTAAATCTAGACAATACTTTAGCACTTTCAGCTTTTAACTTTTCTAGTAACTAAAGCGGAGACAAATGAGGTAAAGTAAGGTGCTCCAAATCTCACGGCTAATTAGATTGTGAAAGGAGAAAGATGCCAGAATGCAGATATATAGCTCTAAATCAATAAAAATGCCAAATGTGAGGACAAGAAAAGCTGAGGTCAGATTCAGAACTGACTTTGTTACAGAATTTATTAGGCAACCAAAAAATACACAGGAGTACCCAGAGATACAGGAAAAAAACATATATTTCTAGATGTACTAGTACCGTGACTAAGGGAAGCCTGTTTCCAAATCCTGAGCAAACCAATATGGAGGAAGCTTTCTCTTTATACCCTTTGGTTTTTTTTTGTCCTCCAACTAAGGATCAGACTTCTGGACCTTTCTCGGGCTTTGCAAAAAGCCACACCTAAAGGCCTGGTGCCAGCGCTGATAACCCCCTCAGGAGGTTGTGTATTGTTCATGGTTTATGGCCTCTGTAAAATGTGAGTATTTAGGTAAACAGGTCTTGCAAGACCAGATAATTAAGGAAGGGGCATTGACTAGACTATAGGCTAACAGGAATGTGCATTAGGGATACTAACTAACTAGGTACAGAGTCAGGCTGCTGGTCTCCCCTCTAAAAATGTCTTATTTTCCTCATCAACTTATTTCAATATTTGTCTCATTTCCTTGTGAATACTGAGAGATTCTCTTTTTGATCAGCCCTTGTGCCTTAAAATTCTGCCATAAACTTTTTTTTATGTGAATCACTGAAATGGAAACCAAGTCCCTTAAACTGAGTTGAAAAGACTCTTTTACCAAATATCTCTCTAGTGTCTCATCCAGCAATGAAATTTCAGAACATTTAATTTGGCCAAGTTAAAAGTTCTTAGCTGTTGTCTTTTTCTTTCTCTCTCAGTTTTGCAGAGGGAGGCTTGAGATCTATTTTAACCTAATTATTTTTGACAGGCCAACTGCAGCAAACAGGATGAAATTATAACCTTTTCAGCTAATTGTTGTGATTATCTACTTAGCATAATGTGCCTGCCTGTCATATTAAGGAGATGCTTGCTGTGAGAATGCAGCTGGTAGTTAGGTATGAGGGGTGTGCCTTAAGATTTCATTAAAAAATTAAAAACATATGCTTTAGGGGCTGAAACATAAGAAGACCAGCACCTAGGTAATTGGTCAATAAATTAAAGTTTTCTGCAGACGATTGAATGACTAACCACTCTTTCAGTCTTTCTTTTTGTATCTTAAAAACCAGAAAGGGAAGAGTAAATTTATAATTTGGTGGGACATTAAAAGTCCTTTTCCAAGGAAATACCATAAAGAGGCAGCTGCCTAGATTAGGGCCAGAATGAGGTAGGGTGGAGCAGTTCTTAATTTGAGGGAGCTTAGTAGAGAAAGGAACCAAAGTTGCTATAGCTAAGGAATTACTCTCAATAACTTCTTTTTAATGACAGGAGTGAAGTGGTCTTGCAATTCTTAAAATAAGAATATAAAGGGGAACAAAAGCTGTGGAAAACAAGAATGACAAGTAGAAAATGCATAAGTTGGAGAAGGAACCCTTTGGGACATGGTGTCCCTCTTATCATTTTCATCAGGGGACTCCTCGGTCTTTTCTTTTGGTCCAGATACATTACTGGGAGGAAGGACAATCAGGACATTTATTATTAATTATTTTTTTCATGGAGGGATAATAATGACCACATTACAATTTCCATTTCTATTAGCTAGGGACAAGGAGAACCAGGACTCGGGATTATATATAGGTCCCGGACCAGGAAAGCTCACATCTAAAGGCTCTCTTGGTGTTTGCTGTGAAAACCAGAGGTTTCCCTTTATGGGTCCACCCTTGAAACTATAACCTTATTCTAATTGGCTTCAATATTATTCATAAGTCAAAGATAATTAAAGTGTGTTCAAGACTTTAGGGAGGGCACCAAAAGTCAAACCTTTATTTGGGACTTCCTGATATATCGCTTCCATGGTGACTGACCTCAAATATCAGTATAATATTTTTGGACTTTGTATCCTGATAACCTTGACTGAGTTCCTTGAAAGAGGTGGTAAGTTTTGCCATTCTTCTAAAGTGTAGGTGCTTTCAGTCATGTGGTACAGAGCAAAAGAGGAAGCTGAAAAAATTTAACAGGTGCTTAATATCTCACATTTGGAAAAACATGGGCATATTCTGCAACAAACATGGTGGGTATATGTTACACCTTTGCAGAAAGAAATGATTAACCCATTCTTAAGTATGTCTTTATTGTTTACTTGCTATATGCCAGTCATTGTACTATTCCTTTCATTGTACCTGATTTCTTAGGTTCTTGTTCACATAACAAGAGATCAGACTGAAGTTGTGGGTTTTATCTGTCAAGTATATGTTCATTTAATTTATTAATTCATTTGGGTATGTTGATAATAAGGCCCAATAGGACAATTAAACTAAATTCTGCCCTGATCAGCTGCTTCAAAAATATATCAACTTTTTATGAGAGGTATTGGATGTAAAAATGAGGTTAGGTTTGTGTGGCAGGGTGGTTGTAGGATTGAGAACATGGACTATAGAGCCAGGTGGGCTGAATTTATATTCTTGCTGCACCATACGCCTCCTGCGTGACCTTGGGCAAATAATTTAACTTCTTTATACCGCAGTTTCCTCATCACAGAGATTAGGACCATCATAGTGCTCATCCATAGGATTGTCTGAGAGTTCAAAGAACTAATAAAAAATATGCCAAGAAAAGTGAATGACTGATATTAAGGGCTCCGTAGTTTTTAGATTCCTGATTACAGTGATCTCATTTTATATTATACTAGAGGCCTGGTGCACGAAATTCGTGCATGGGGGGGTGTCCCTTAGCCCAGCCTGCACCCTCTCCAACCAGGACTGCTGGCTCCCAACCACTCGCCTGCCTGCCTGATTGCCCATAACCACTACCCTGCCAGCCTGATTGATGCCTAACTGCTCCACTGCCAGCCCGATTGCCCCTAACTGTCCTCCCCTACAGGCCTGATCACCCCCAACTGCCCTCACCTGCTGGCTCGATCACCCCCAACTGCCCTCACCTGCTGGCTCGGTCACCCCTAACTGCCCTGCCCTGCTGGCCTGGTTGCCCCTAACTGCCCGCCCCTGCAGGCCTGGTTCCCCCCAAACTGCTTTCCCCTGCAGGGCTGGTTGCCCCCAACTGCCCTCCTCTGCCAGCTCAGTCATCCCTAACTGCCCTTCCCTGCAGGTCTGATCACCCCCAACTGCCCTCCCTTTCAGGCCTGGTTTCTCCCAACTGCCCTCCCCTGCCAGCCATCTTGTGGCAGCCATCTTGTGTCCACACGGGGGCGGCCATCTGTGTGTTGGGGTGATGGTCAATTTGCATATTACTCTTTTATTAGATAGGACTAGAGACCTGGTGTATGAAAATTCATGAACTGGAGGGGGGTCCCTCAGCCTGGCCGGCCCCCTCTCACAGTCCAGGAGCCCTCAGGGGCAGGAGGTGACCCGGCGATCAGGGGAAGGCGATGCCCCATCACACCTCTGCTGCTGACAATGCCGGCAGCGCAAGCCTCGGCCGGCCCTGGTTACCTGAGCCTCGGGAGGCCCTGGGCAGCTGGGCAGCCAACATCTGAGGTTTGCCTGAGCCTCGGGCCAGCCCTGGACAGCAAGGGGGCTGAGGGGACTGGGGGACTCCGGAGGCAGGCACACGGAGTGGCCGGGCCAGCCTGCCGCCCCAGTGGGGCTGAGGGGACTGGGGGCCGCCATCTTGTGGCTGTGGGCACTGCCATCTTTGAGGGTGTAGCAGTCAATTAGCATATTCCCTTCTTATTGGCTGTAGGCGCCACCATCTTTGAGGGTGGGGAAGTCAATTAGCATATTCCCTCCTTATTGGCTGTGGGCACTACCATCTTTGAGGGCAGGGCAGTCAATTAGTATATTCCATCCTTATTGGCTGTGGCCACAGCCATCTTTGCCACAGCATGAGGGTCAATTAGCATATTCCCTCTTTATTAGATAGAATAAGACTTTATTGTGACCTTGAAAAAAGCCCTCTTTGGGGAGGATTGGACTTTAAATTAGGAAAGATTTGGATTAAGTAGTTCATAGTAATTTTGAGAGTGAGGAAAGAAGTGAGTTATTATGACCCCATGATCTCTGTGTCTGATATGTGTTGTTCCTCAGCTCCATACTGTTCTTCCATAGATATTCTCTGTCAGTGGAGCCACAAGGCTGCTTACTGCCTTTCAGACACATTTTTATAGGTCTGCCAATGGGAAGTACTGGCAGGAAACTAGAAAGTGGGACAGGAGAAAGGAAGGTGTCTCTATTCAGTGGTGACAATAGAAATGGTGGTCACATCAACATCTTAGCATCAAACAACAGTGCTCTATATGAGATTGGACTCAATCAGATCTTCAACACAGAAATACATTGCATGAGAAGATACATCAGATTTCCCAGCAATCCCCTGTGCGAACGTTAGGTTGTAGCATTTACCACATCATTCTGAAACAGATGGCCAGAAAGAGAGGCCATTTTTTTTCAAGATTTTTCTTTTTAAATCCTCACCCAGGGATATGTTTATTGATTTTAGAAAGAAAGGGAGGGAGAGAGAAACACCGATGTGAGAGAGAAACAGCAGTCAGTTGCTTCCCATATGCAGCCCAATCGGGACCGAACCTTAACCCTAGATATGTGCCCTGACCGGGAATCGAACCCATGACTTTTGGTGCCCTGGACAATGCTCCAACTAACTGAGCCACACTAGCCAGGGCAAGAGGCCATTTTTGGCATCAGCCTTGTGAGTTAGGCTATTTTCCTATGGGGTGTGAGGTATGTGTTGAACCTGTGAGGAATATACCATGCTGCTTCTTTCACTACAAGAATGCAGAAGTCTAGGAGTCAAGAATGGATACCAGAATGACTCATGTCACTAAGTGTGCCTAACACTCTTAAATGTTTTCTTCACTTTCCCACAATTTTGAACTTTTCTGGCTTAGGAGTTTGAGTACCCAGGAGGAAAATTTCTAAGGATCACATTATTTTCAGTAAAATCAAAGTTGAAACTGCTCTTTGATTATTTTGAGCTTCTCATGCCATTGAAATAAGAGGCAAATAATGAGGTTACTGTAGAGGCTGGGGTTTATTTATTCTAATTACTGAGTGGAAACAGATTGTTGCTATTAGAGAGGCAGGGGAACAAAGAAACCCAGGGGATCCTCTGTGGTTCCTCCTAATACTTCCATGTGTAGTAGTAAGCACTAATGAAAGGTTACAGAAATCCAGTATACTGGGGCCAATAAGTTGTCAGAACCTTCAGGAGTAAATGCTTAGGTAAAACACCTGATAAAAATCACCAACCAGATGAGGTATTGGCTGGGGCAGAGGAAATAAGACACAGGTTGGAAGTAAGGGAAGTTATACATAACAACTATGTTCTCATGGGCAGTTACAGAAATGAGGGCTACAGCAACTACTTTGTCCTGTTTGCTTGTTATATGCATATTTTATATATTATTAATTTTCCCATCTTACCTTCTACTAAATTATGTAGAAGTGTCACAGTTGTGTCTTTAGGGAGTAGTATATCTAAGTGGGTAGGTAATTAATATTATCCTTTTTTTTTTACTTAATGTGTATCATTTTGGAGAAATGAATAAGTACATATTCATATTTATGAAGATTAACTGCTTTTGTTAGTGTAAAAACCTGATGTTGTTTAAGGTTGTTGTATGGAAGTTTAAACATGGGAAAGTGATGGATGTGAAAGTGAGCTGCTGGGAGAGGACTGTGGCAAAGGGTGTCTATATTCTCTCAGCTTCATATTAACCTGTTATACTCTTTTCTTGCCCACCAGGGCTGGAGGACTAAGCACTGTGTCTCTCTGAATTCCCTTACCGGCTGGCTCCCTGTCATGTTCTTCCAGTGGGAGCTTGAGCAGCGGTTCTCAACCTGTGGGTCGTGACCCCTTTGGCAGTCAAACGACCCTTTCACAGGGGTCGCCTAAGACCATCCTGCATATGAGATATTTACATTACGATTCATAACAGTGGCAACATTACAATTATGAAGTAGCAATGAAAATAATTTTATGGTTGGGTCACAACATGAGGAACTGTATTTAAAGGGCCAGAAGGTTGAGAACCACTGTAGTAGAGGGAAGTTAGAAGGCAGGAGCAAGGGATGGGCATTTTTTCCTAGTTTCTGGCAGTACTTTCTAAAGTGATGGTGGTACCACCAGCGGAAACGGTGGACATGTCAGCAATGGTATTGGCGGGCTGTGTGGCTCGGTTCCAGATGAGGTAACTCAGATGCCACCACAGCATTTTCAATGGGACAGTGACCGTGGGTTTAGTGTTCTCAGCCCTATGGGAGGCAGCAGCCACCTTCAGTTATGAATTTTGTGACAGACGTACCTTCCTCTTTAACTTCACCAGATCTTTCATCTCCTCTAAGCCAAATCCTTGCATTAAATTCCAATTTTAAAGGTACCTAGAATTTTCCTTATTGGGTATGGACTAATGAAGCCTTACATAGAGAATGCTTTCAGTTTTCACCCATTCCTTTCTCCTGCTGCTTGGATTGCTTAAGACTATTACAAAACAAGGTCAAGGTGAGAGAGTAGGCGAGGGATGGCACAAAGTCAGTCCCGCAATTTTTGGTTTCTTCCTACTGAGTTCCAGGCCTCTATCCCTTATTGCCTTATTATCTCTGTAGCATGAGGAACAGAACTGAGCAGAATCTATTGGGGAGATAGATCACTATTTCAAAGTACAAGCAGCCCAATATCATTTCTAAAATCAGTTTTGAAAACCTCTTTGTGTCTCTGGTTTAGGAGATGGGATTATCACTCCACTGTTCCAGAAGCAGCTCCCCACACTGTGTTTTCAGGGTCACCAGATAAAATGCAGAACGCCCGGCTAAATTTGAATCCCAGATAAATATTGCATAGGTTACATCTTATAATGTTAAAGTTATTATCTTTATATGAAATTCACATTTAATTGCATGCCATGGAACTTTGTTAAAAATGCCTTATTGAAGCTCCACTCAGAAACGCTGGGGTTGGAGCCCAGCAATCTGTGTTCACAAACCCTCCAGGAATCTGTGGCACGAGCTGGAGTTTGAGAACCACTGCCCTAGTGCAGGCAAATACAGAGCTCCTCTAATGCCACTTCCCATTTCTCTGCCCAGGAAGGAAGTCTTCACTTCTTGACTATACTATTTCCCACTATGTCCTACCCAGTCCAAGAATATCCTTCACATAACTCTTTAGGAAGACACTACTATCGTATTTCCCAATGCATTCTCAGTCCCAGAGTATGCTTTCAACTTTTCAGACCCAGCTTGTGGAATCTAAAACTTACTTTTTCAACAAAATGCTTTACATTCTGAAATATTCTTTCTTAAAACCTGCAATTTCTTTAGCTCTGGGTTTCCACTGAAGATGAATCAAAAAGGCCTACATGGATAGTGAGTTCAAAGAGCCTCATGTGTTAATGCTGGTTCCTGTTACCACAAATGCACACTTGAAAACATTGAAATTCAATAGCCAAAGGATAAAAAATGTACAACACTGTGGAAGGTAAGTTAAATAAATTATTTTTGTAAGAAAAGAATTAACAGTGCCCTGCAAATCACATTTAAACTGGCCGTGTGGCTCAGCTGATTGAAGTGTCGTCCCATGTACCGAAAGGACTTGGGTTCAATTCCCAGTCAGGGCACATATTTAGCTTGCAGATTTAATCCCTGGTCGGGGCCTATATGGGAGGCAACCAATCTCTCTCTCTCTCTCTCTCTCTCTCTCTCTCTCTCTCTCTCTCCCTCTTCCCTCTCTAAAATAAATGAAAAGAGAAACAAGAAACAACAAGTAACAGTTTATTCTGACTAAGCCTAAATTGTGCTTTTGGTCTGTTGCCTTAGAAAAATCTGCAACATAAAAATTCTTGTGGTAAATTTATTTGGGTTGATTTGGAGATTTTGTAGGCACACTATGACTTCACTGAGAAGGAATCTCATTTACGTACAGATAAACAATTATTGAAATAAAGTCATTATAAGTTATGATGTAGCTTATTTACTATCAATACACACCCCCTTAATTAGATATTGACTGGATCAATTGCAAGAAAGCATTGGGCTAGGTCAACATTAGAAAATAAATGATGAAGGGATCCTTGGCAAGAATAGTTATAATGAACAAAATTGAAGTGATTTCTTTCTTACTGCAGAGGCAGGATTCATGCTTCCAGGACACAAGCTTTGAGAGTTAGAATTGTTGGGCAGACATGGACTTAAGCATTGGTCTCAAACTATGCAGACACTAATCAACCTCATTACTAATAAAATTCTCATTAAATGAGGTGGTATTTTTTATTGGTATTATTGGTAATTTAAAAAAATAAACAATTTTTTAAAATATTCCCTTTGACTCAGTATTTCAACCAGTTATATTTCATCTTTAATAACCAGAGATTAGGAAGTATTTATGTAAAAGGAGGTTTCTTAAAATTTTTTTAATAGCAAAAAATTAAAATGGCTAGCTTGAATGTCTAACAATAATATAGTAGCTAAATAAATTATGGTGCTTATAAGACAGAATCATTATATGGCTATTAATCATTTGTATATAAAATTCTTATGAGATAATGTGAGATGGAAAAGCAGAATAGAATATTATACATAAAATATCAATTTTGTCTATATACACACAAGTGTATTTATAAGAAAATGAGAGAGAATTAAACATATGAAAATGCTGATAATTACCTTCTCTAAATGAAAGTCTTAGTATCTGTCATCTTCCTAACTATACTTTCCTTCTGTATTTTCTGATATTTATAAAACAATAATTTACTACATTTAAAATCAGGAATAAAGCCTATGCTATTTTATCAAAAAGATTTATTGAGCCCTGTGTGGGTGACTCAGTTGTTGCAGTGTTATTCCGTACACCAAAAGGTTGCAGTTCAATTCCCCATCAGGGCACATACCTAGGTTTTAGGTTTAATATCCTTGGTCACGGGCATATGGGAAGCCACCAATCAATGTCTCTCTCTCTCTCTCTCTCTCTCTCTCTCTCTCCCCCTCCCTCCTTTCTCTCCCTTCTCTTTCTCTAAAATCAATAATATATATATATATATATATATATATATATATATCCTCAAGTGAGCATTAAGGAAAAAAAAGTTTTATTGAAATTTCCCCATGATTAGTCCAATAATTTATTTTATTTATCACTTTATAAAACTAGTTTTTATTGAGTGACTATTATGTGCTAAGAATACACATGCACACATAAGTGATCTCAGGTAGTGATAAGTATTATGAGAAGATAATGTAGGGCAAACAAAAATAAAGGAATAGAGAGTGATGGAGTTGAGATACTATGTTGTTTTGTTGTGAGAGGAGGCCTTTATTAAGAGGCTTACAGGAAATGAAGAAGCTGCCTGTACAGTTCCCTGGGGAAAGAATATTTCAAGCAGAGACAGAGTAACTTACAAAGGTGCTTGGGTTGGCAGTGTGTTTGGCACATTTAAGGTGTACAAAGAGGCCAAAGTGACTGGAGAGAATTGAGCAATGGGAAAA
This sequence comes from Myotis lucifugus, assembly GCF_000147115.1. Taxonomy (NCBI): domain Eukaryota; kingdom Metazoa; phylum Chordata; class Mammalia; order Chiroptera; family Vespertilionidae; genus Myotis; species Myotis lucifugus. The sequence continues at coordinate 1,466,881 of NW_005871272.1, read as the reverse complement.
ATGGTGGTGGGGGGGGGGGTTCTGAAAATTAAGGTGAAGCTACAATATATAGGATCTTATAGGCCATTATAAATTTGATTTTCCTATGAATGAGAATGGGAAACCAGTGGAAAATTCTGAGCAGAACAGGACATTATCTGACTGGTTTCAGAAGGATTACTCTACATTGTGAACAAATAGTCTGTAGAGGGAGGCAGACAGGAAGGAAGAAGACCAGTTAGGAAGCTTTCAATATGATTCATGTGAAGGATAGTGATGGTTTTAATGAGATGGTAATAATGGAAAAGTGAGACATGGTCAGATTCTGGATGCAGTTGAAAATAGAGCCAAATGGATTTTTTTTTTGATGGACTGGTTGGATGTAAGGCACAAGAGAGGAGTCAGTATCATGCCAAGATTTTTTTCTAACCAACTTGAAGAATGAACTTACCTTGACTGAAATAGAGAATACCATAGGAGAAACAGATTGATGGCTGCGGAGGGATGGACAAAGAATCAAGATTTTTGTTCTGGATATGTTTAATTTAATTTAGACACTCTGTTGGGAATACACAGTAGAGGACAACTATATGCAAACAGCTAAAGTGTATGGAAGAGGATATAACTGGAAATTTATGTTTGGCCACTGCAATTCTACAAACATTCAAAGGGATGAGACTGGATGATCTAAACTAAGATGTTGAGTGTAGAGAACCTGTCTGAAGGTAAGCCCTATGGCTTTCCAATGTTAGAAGTTAAGCAGGCAAACAGGAATTGGCAAAGGAGACAGCATCTACAGCCCTGGTGAAACAATGATCTAGGGTAGAGACTCTTGAATTTTAATGTACATATGAATGACACGAGGATTGTATTGTATTCAAATGCAAATTCTCACACTGGGTCAGGGTGCAGTTTGTGATTCTGTATTTATAACAGGCTCCCAGGCAATGCCTATTCTGCTGGCTCTTGGGCCACACATTGAATAACAAGGCCCTATGAGAATTGCAGAACAAAGTGATTTGGGGAATATTCTTGTATCTCTGACAAGTTCTAAAGATCCACTCAAAATCTGTGATCTTGGATTTAAACTGAGATTAGTCAGCATGGTTATGTGTTTTTCTAAGGCTACTTAGCTATGTGGATGCATTGCTTGCATTGCTTGCAGAATGGCATTTTGCACATATGGGACAGAAGTAAGAGAATCAAGCTCCAGTCAGAAAGGTTCCTGAACTGCAAACGTCCGCTTGACCTGATCCTCACCTGAAAAGAGAGTGTAGGACCAGGTGGCAGAGGATCTGAATTCCAGAGAGCAGGGGACCTGCCAGCTGTGCACATGGCCAACATGGACATCCAGGTAGTGGCCACCCCGGGGCGCTCCTCGCCTGTGAGCTGTGCCAGGACCTTCGGCACACGGAGGACATGGAGAATGAGATGGCCAGCTGCTGCAGGAGTTCCAGGAGAAGGTCCAACGGCCAGGGCCTGAAACCGCCATCTTGCGCGTCCTCTTGTTACTGCTTGTTCCTTCCTGACCCTTGTTCTGACTCTGAGGGCTGCAGCCGGTGGGGCCCGCCGCCTACACTGTACATATGAGTTGATAGACATAAGTACGGATCCACAACTATCAAGTTTGGTGCCCTACTCTTCCTTATGAGGGGGGTATTAATTATAAAGTATTTTTTTCTTTAACCAAAACAGAAAAACATATTTGATAGTTGATGTCCATTCTCCCCCAATATACCTGTGTCTTTCATTGTGCATTTCTCCCCTCCCCCATACCTGGCTGGAATGTACAAATACCTACTGGGAGAAAACCTGCAACTGCCTGATAAACTCATGCTGCTAATCAAAAAATAATAATAAAATAAAATTAATTTCCCCGATACTTAGGTATCGTGGACACCAATGCAAACAGCATTCTCCTTTCCACATAATGCCACACCTAAAAGTTACATTATGTTACTCCTTGATGCATTTCCCCTTTTCCAGACATTACCCATGTTTCAGCCTCCCCTGTGCAGAAGAAAAATTGGTAGCAAGAAAGACAAGCTCTATAATTGGCTCTAAATGGTATGAATCCTCAGGACTATTGATACATTCAAGTGCTCTCTGCCCTGCCCTTTTCTGACCTACGTTATGATCTTCCCCAAGTTGGTTGGCACTGGGCCTGAAATGGCTGCCCTTATGTTAGTTTGATCTTGTGATGTTATTACTTGAGGTTTTAAATATTTAAAAGCCATGAACAGTTTGAGAAAAAGAGGACTGATCAAATAAGAGGTATGTGACCTCAATTTCTTCCATCTATTTGAAGTTAACTTTGTTTTCCTAAAGGAAGGTAAAAGAGATTGAAACTAAAATAGTAAGGTATGCTTTTCTTGTAGCCAGATAATGTGTTTGAGCTGCCTGACCTATCTTGGAGAAAAGAAAGGCAATTGAATAATATGATGAGGTCTATTGAAGAGAACTAGTCAAGCAGATAAGATAACCACAATAGGATACTCTCTGATAACATTTGCTGTACATTTACTTTATATGCATTAAAAAAACAACAGCAACAGAATAATATTATTTATATACTTGCAATTTGCTTATCCCCTTATTCATTATTAGCTAGGCATCTTTTAATTTGTGAGCATCTTTATTAAACATTTGACACAAAAATTTTACATAGTGTAACATGGTCTGAATGTAACTTACTTTCTACATCTATGTAAATTCCTTTTTGATATGTAGGCTATTCATAATTTTCATCTTAGTATTTGCATTTATGTGCTAGTATTTGTGCCAATTATTATTTTCTTAGAAAAATTTCTTACAGATTAAATTTTTATTAAATGTGTTGGGGTGACATTGGTTAATAGGATCATACAGGTTTCAAATGTGCATTTCTATGATAAAAGATCTACATATTGCACTGTGTGCCTACCACCCAAAGTCAAACCATCTTCTTATTAGATCTTAAAAGCCAATAATTTCCTTAAGACCCATGTAATCACCAAACCACAATTATTAAAAGTAAGAAGCTCCATGAAGTTTAGAGGAAGTATTACAAAAGATTTTTTTTTTGATCTGGCTTACTTGGGTGGGAGTTGGGGGAAATGGAAACATTGGAATGAGAGATGGTAATAGGTAAATTTCCCCGATAATAGAAACGTTATTTTCTAAGTTCTGACACTTTCTAAAACATCCATTGATTTAGAGTCATCAGTACGGACATTCAGCTTCTTGGAAAGGGTAGTTAAATTGGGTATTCTGTATGTAGCACATTGTATGATCCACACATATGATAACACAATATCTCAATAAATTGTAGAGTGAGGATAGTGTGTATGACAAAAGGCAAATTTTCTTCTGTGAATGCTTAGGTTTGCTTTAACATTTCACATTGAAATTTTATCAAATAATAATATAGCTAATTAATATTAATCTATTTCTTGACTCTCTCCACTCTATTGCTGTGTTGAATGTCCATTTGAGTTTTTGTCTCATAAACAAATAATCATATTTTAAAATTAAATGGCGTCAAGTGACAGGTACAAGTAATTTTGGTAAAGTGTGTGGATGTAAAGTGTAGAATTTTTTGTAAAGTAACTGATGAAATAGAAAAATTATATGTAAACTGCATTTTTAACTGAGTTTTTAAAAACTCAGTTTATGCTGTAAAATGCAGCACATTTTATATATACTAAAGAAAATGGCTCTTTAGAAAGATTATTTTATGATGCTTTTGTTAAGTAATCATTAGATGTTTTCTCAGATCTATTCCAGTAGAATAAAAAAAAATCCAGATATAGAGGACTCTAGTGTTTCACAGATAATGTCCCAGCAAGTGACAATGCTGTACATCTTGTGGTGTCATGCTAGAGAGCCACAGAGAAGAATCATGTCATTTTCATTATGGTATCTCCAGGCTGATGGGATTTAATAAATCACGAGCCTTGAAAGATGGACAAGTTAATAACGTAATGAACATTTGTTTGAAAAGCTTTTAAGGACTGCTTTCCGGAATAAAAGTGAAGAGACATGGAAAAGGTTGATCAAGAGGTCTGAAGCTGACTACTTTATCTTTCTACCATTTTGGGGTCAAATACCAGACAATTAATGGAAGACATTGTGTAAATCATTAAGCACCAGGGCCAGAAGGGGTCTTAGAAAGCAGTCAGTCTGATTCTCCCACTGTATAGATGAAGAAGCTGAGTCCAGGGGCTTCCTAAAGGACATTGGAAAGTTGTCACAGATCTGGAATTAGACTCCAGGTCTCCAGCTTCTCAGTCCCCAGCTCTTCCCACACAATTGGCTTCATTGCGAAACACACAGCCAAGTGTGCAAATAGTGGGATTGTACTTCCACTGAAGGGCCATGTTAGGTCGATTCCTTTTGATGTTTGAGCAGATAAGCTATATGGACGACCTCTTCTCTCTAAACCCAGGTTTTATTCTGTGAAGGAATAGACTGACTTACTTATCCCCTCTTGTCTTCAAGTCTCATTTTCTTTTTATCTGTCTGCAAACCAGTTTTTGTTAGGGGCATTTAATTTCCAGGCCCTGCCTGTGATTCAATTTATGTGTCCTTCCTTCCACTTACCTTTTCTTTTTGTCAGCTCGTACACATTCTCTTTATCTTCATTGTCATTAGATATTTCATTTGCTGGGCTCTTTTCTTATTTGTAACCTATCACTTGATTTTATTTTCTTTCAGTCTCAAGCTCACTTTGAGTAATGTGTTTTTCTTATACTGTTTCTCCAGGGAAATAAAGAGGAAATACAAGACAGAGGAGAAAACATCCTTTTTGCAAAGAGCGAAAGCTAATCTCAATTTATGGCACTCCGTCTTCTTTTCTTCATCTTCTTTAGTTTTGCAAACTTTTTTAGAATAAGTGAAGAGTAATCGCCTGAATTCTAGATTATACCGAAATTCTGGGACATTTTCCAGTTACTAACAGGCTCATTAATAATCCTTTTATCTATTTAAAAATACTACACAAGAAACTAGTTCAAATAAATCAAGAAATAAAATTAAGAGAAACTTGTACTAATAAATGTATCTTCTTGTATTGCCAATACTTTATTAAATGTGTTATTATAATGTAAAGCTTATTAAATAACACATTGATATGTTCATAATAAAGTTTTCTTTTAAAAATCATATTAAGAGACTGGCTGACTGTCTTGATATTTTGTTCCCTCAGGTATGTTTGGAAATAATTTCTGAGCCACACAAGGAAAGCAGCTCCATTGTTATATGATGACATCTCATTTTCTGACTCTCAGTCCCTATCATGATTTGAATGACCTTGACATGAGGGTGACCTTGAAATCACCTTGGAATATTTGTAAGAATCTAACATATATGCACAGAAGTGAACAAAGGTTTGCACTCAGTGGTGGTCTATAATGAAATGCTGCCTTAGATGATCGCTTATAAATGCTAAAGATCATATAAACCAGTGCCCATGCCTTCACCTTGGCAGACATCTGTGGGACCATGTCTTCGGACAGCAAATATACATTTTGCCAACCATCAGCTTAAGTGGACTTCTAAGAATGGCATAAACTGATGAAAATTTTTGCTTATCCATCCTTTGGACGGATAATATCATCTTGTATATTTCTATCTCTAAAATTGTTTTTTGTAATGATTCACAGAGTTGTAAATAAATATAATTTATTCATAATTTTTAAAGCTTGCCTCACAAAATATTACCACTTATCTTCAAATTCAATATCAACATTGATCAATGGTTTCAGGTTCTTTCTCTCTTTCCATCTCTTCATCCCACCCTCCATCTCCTCACCCCTGTATCCATTCCTTCCATCTCTTGGGCTGTCTGGGTGCTTCTGCATTAAGCCCATCTCTTAACACTACAGACCTACTATTTCAGATTTAACTTACTCAAACCAGTTGCTTAAACAACACAACTTAGCACCATCCTTGAATCCTCTCCTTTTCTCATGTCTCATGTCCAATCCATTCGTAAATACTGTGAGTTCTACCTTCAGGTTCCTCCACTGCATTCACACTGAGAAGCTATCATATTTCTCATCTAGATCATTCAGTTGACACCTAACTATTTCCTTGCTTCTCCACTTATCCCTGGTGTTAGTATAGAGGCCAGAGTGAGCCTTTTTGGATGGAAGTCAGATCATGCCATGGTTTTCTCCAGACTTGCCAGTGACTTCCTCTATCCCTCAGAGGAAAAGTCCTTGCAATGGCTTATGGGTCCACACTGGATGTGCCTCCCACCATTTCTCTAATCATATCGCCTGCTATTTCCTGGACGTGTAAAACATTGTCTTGCCTTAGATCCTTTCCACATGTTATTTTCTCTCCTAAGATGACCTTATTCCAAATGTGGACATGGCCAACAGGAACATTTTCCTGAGGAGCAGCTCAGCTGTCACCTAATAAGCACACATAGTTATGCTACTGAGGCTGCTTTGCTGCACTAAGGTGATCACCTCCTTAGAACAGTATCACCCCTCTGCTACCCTCCCTGTTCCTTCCCACTTTGCTTTCTTTATCCCCTACCAGAAATTAATTATCTGAATATATCTATTTATTCATTTACTGTCTCCCTCAGTGCCTCTAAGAATGTAAATTCCATGAGAGCAAGGACTTTTGCTTAACACACAGAAAGTGCTTTAGGAAATATTTGTTGAAAGGATTTAAAAATGAATGAAAGAAAAGATATTAGTTAATGTGTTTAAAAATGTAATCTTTGGTGCAAATATATGTAGATTCAAGTAGCTATGTAATAATGGGTAACACACTATTCTGTGAAAGGGTACAATAATATTGATTTCACTAGAGACCCAGTGCACGATTGAAATCACGTGAGGAGGTGCCCCACCGGAACCCACGCCTGACTCGCACAGCTCTGGCCGCTGCGGGAGGCTGAACCAGTGCTGCGGGGGGGCCGGGACCCACGCCTGACTTGCAGCATCCCTGGCTCTCCTGCCTGTGTCCGCTCTGGGGCCGCCCGAGCCGCCACACTGGCTCAGGCAGGCCCCCCTGTCTCTGTCTTCATCTCCGGTCCGGGCCTCACCTGGGCGTGCAATCTCCTCCTGTCCAGTCGTGACCCGTTATGGCATCCTAGCCTAATTTGCATATTACCTCTTTAGATAGATAGATAGATAGATAGATAGATAGATAGATAGATAGGCCAATTTCATAGGCTGGTCATACGAATTAAATGATTTATAATGCAGCGAGTTTATCAAACTGTGTGTCAGAAGCAAATGTTCACATAGCTACTGCTGCTGCCCTGCTGCCCCTTGAATCTGCATCTATGCTTAATGAATAAGAGAGCAAGGGCTGAACCTTCCTCTTGGGGAAAGACAAGCACACTGACACCGACCCTCCCTCCCTTCGTCCAGGATATCTTGATGGCATAACCACCTGTTCATCTGGGCTCAAATGGTAGTGTTTTGTTATCACATTCTGTTGTTAGACTATTGTATGTCTGTGATGTACATCTCATTTTACTAAGCCATTGATTAAAATCAATGAAGATATAGCCTCTGACCTGTTGTCTTTTTACTACTGAAATCAAATCAAGGAATCAATAAAACCAAAAAAAAGTAGATCTTTAAAATACACTTGAGGTTGACAACTTCAAGGAGAAACCTGAGTTTCTGGAATGAGGATGCTTATTATTATTGCCAGGTGAATAACGGCTTCTATTTCACATCTTTCTTTCCAGAGGATGCAGACGTGGGCAGTCCTCATTTCATTGCAGTTAAAGAGTCAGAGTTCTTCTGTTAGCTAAAATTGAAATCTTTCAACTCTCTTAACCTTTGAGATCAAGTTGTGTTTGTAAGAAACAGGAAATGGGGCTTGGTAATTAGGAATGAGGCCAACATCTAAAGAGAGAAATGATAGAGGGAAAGGCTGAAACATAATTCTTACCTAATAACCAAAGCTTTGACTGGATTTTGGTTTTGCCAGAAATATTGTCCAGCTTAAATACACTTTACTGCACTGGTGGACTCCCTTGTCAAAATAGTTACTACTATTATTTGGGAATGATCTTAACAAATAATTTTGATAAATAGAACTATCCCAGGCGTAGCCACTGCTTGCTAAATTAGTGTTAGCTCTGGGCTAGGCATCATTCCAGACATTTGATAAATGTTGCATCAACAGACCCTCACAGCAATCCAATGACTTAGATGTTATTTCTTATATACTGTGATGCAAAAAACAAATAAAATAAAATAAAAACACCACAAAAAAACAAGCATGGCAAGATAGTGCAACTAGCAAGCAAGTCTGGATTTCACACTGAGCCTGCCTAGACAGTAAGTCCTATGCTTTGGTTTAAAGCCTCCCAACAGAAACCTGAATCACTTGCAATATATGCCTGACAGTAGGTGGATTTGCAATTCATTGATGGCACCGAGAGGATCAGTGGATCCGGACCCATGCTCCTCTCAGCCAGGTACAAAGGCTTTCTTGATCCCAACTGTCATTCAAATCTGGCTTTGACTTTGGATTAGCAGTTATTTCAAGATACTTTATGGTGTGAACAGGTATGTCCTTGGAAATCAATGTGCTTCAGTTTCTTCCTGTGATAAGCAACTCAAAATCTTAGTGGCTTACAACAGTGAACATTTATTTTATTCTCATAATATGCATGTGCTTTGGGTAATTTAGGCAGGACTTGCTTGGGCCAGGCTGGACTCCAGCATTCTGGCTGAGTTCATATCTGTGTATTCGCTCTCTGGAACATTTTCTTTCCATTGTGGATCTGAGGAGGACAAGAAAAGACAGTAATGGCATGTGATGACCTATACTTCCTCAGTCCAGAATTGGCCCACTGCTACTTGTACCCACATTCCACTGGCCAAAGCAAGTTGGCATCAGTGAGTGGCATGGGATGTGTTCTCCACCAGCATGGGGGCACTGCAAAGCCCCATGTCAAAGGCATGGATGTAGAATTCTAGCACAAGGAGGGAGTGGAGAAGTAAGAATAATGTGGAAACCAAGTATTGACTCCAAACTTGTACTGGATTTATGGCATGGCTTTGTCTATCTAAAATGTAGGTAAAAGCCTTTATCTGAGGCATATCTAGTAAAGATAAAATGACATCATCTACATACAGAATGCAGGGAATGACACCTGACCTCACAATCAACAGTAGCTTTCATTTTTCAAGCTGAACTTCCATTATTTTTTTTCATAATTCTTAGCTCTTTCATGCCCCTTTGATACATGCAAATCAATAGATTCTTAATCACTTGTTTTACCCTTAATAAAAGTTATTAAATTCTGAACTGCTACTCTGGGTTAGCCTTACCCATTAGTAACTAAATCTATCTGGGGTGTGTTTTTTTTATCTCCTTCCTTGCATAGTTTCTAGACATTTGCATATTCAGATTCCTGATATATGATTTCTTCTCTAACTTGTCACTGTTCACTTAATTTATGACTGTGGCTTTGCCTGAGTTTATATGAGTGGATTTTGATGGCAGGGTCTTAAATTTTTATGTATACTAAATTTGTGAATTTTGATTATTCATAACTTTTTGGTTTTCATAATCTAATTTTCCATTTCCCTATTATTTAAATCTCTTTCTATTGCAGGCCAAAAAAATAAAACAAACAAAGCAAACTGCCTTAAGCAAAACAGGAGCTTACCTGAACATCCCAGGGGTAAGGGCAGGTCTCAGGACAGTTCATGGCAGAATTCAGTTTCTTTCTCCTCCCCTTACTGGAATCCATCTTGCTGGTTGGGCCTTTTTTATCATTCAGAATCCATTTCCCTTTCTGGAGCAAGATGGTCTCAACAGCTCTAGACTAAATGTTAGCAGATTAAGTTACTCTTCCTTAGAAATCTCTGCTCAAGCTCATCTTATTGGCTCTATTGAAAAACAAGTTCATCTCTGAATTAACTACTATGGATTGAAAAAATATATATTTATTTGACTTAAGCCTAAATCCCAGGCTGCACTCCCGGAGTTGAGGGTTGACTCAGCCTCATCTATGTTAATGGACTAAACATGGAGGGAGGATGATTCTCAAATATCAACATTGGGTGACACAAAAACAAAACTGTTCAGTATACTTCTCTTTATTTTCTCTATTATTTTTAATGTGCTCAGTCTAAACAGCGCTTACTCTAGCAAAAACTCAGCAAATAACGAGATATATGTGTATAGAAAGAGGTTCTGTATTTTATAGGTTCCTCTCCCTCTACCCCAATCCTCAACAATAAACTTTATTGGATGACTGAAATTAATGGCACACACTTATCTCATTGCATAGAAACCTTAGATTTTTGTCTTGGGAGCTCTATGAATTAAAGTGCCAAATGGACAGTCTTTAATTTCTGCAAAGATTTGAGACCAGGCAAATATGTTATTTTTGACTGGCTTTGCTGCCAACAAGGATGAAGTGGCAGAACATTGTTATTATTTCATGTCTGTTTCCCAGATATTTCACCGACCTACAGCTTTCAGTAGCTTATGGAAAACATCATCTTCCTCTTCTGCCTGCTCCCTCTGACTCTAATGAACTGTTTATATGTGATGGTCAACTTTTCTGCACCTATTGCTGATCATGATGTTACTAAGGTTAAAACACATGTGTGCAACACCGTACTTTACTGAACATTTTCTCACCTATTTTTTTATTTAAACCTCACACAAATTCTGGGAGGCAAGAATTATCAGTAAAAAATTGAAGCCAAAGAATCTGTAAAAAGCTAAGTAAAGACTACGAGGTTTAGGTTATTTGACTTCACATTTAACATTCCTCCTTCCCACTAACACTATGATCAAAAAGAAAGAAGAAAGCCCTGGTTTGTGTAGCTCAGTGGGTTAAGCCTTGTCTCATGCAACAAAGGTGGCCAGTTTAACTCCCCAATTCCAGGGCAGGGCACATGGCCAGGTTATGGACTCAAATCCCCAAAAAGGGGCATGCAGGAGGCAGCCGATTGATATTTTTCTCTCACATAGATGTTTCTCCCTCCTTCCCTTCCTTTCTCTCTAAAATCAATAAAAACATATATATTTTTTAAAAACCTCATTTCAGCCCTAGCTGGTTTGGCTCAGTGGATAGAGTGTCGGCCTGTTGACTGAAGGGTCTCAGGTTAGATTCTGGTCAAGGGTATGTACCTTGGTTGCAGGCACATCCCCAGTAGGGGGTGTGCAGGAGGCAGCTGATCGATGCTTCTCTCTCATCGATGTTTCTAACTCTCTATCCCTCTTCACTTCCTCTCTGTAAAAACTTATATATATATTCTCCTCATTTCAACCATGGATCTTAAGAGAAGAAATGGAGGTTTATAGACATTTGAAAATTATGATAAGTGGAATAAGAAATATCATACAACACCCCCCCCCAAATTCACAACAAAACAAGTTTTGTCTTTGAAGTAAATTTAATTTGACCCATTTCTATCTTCAGAGCAGAGAGACTTAAAATGCCTAGTTCGAAAAAGGAAGGACACAGATATATTTTAGAAGTTTAAAGGGTTATGTGGGGGTTCTAAATCAATTATTTTACATACTTTGCTTTTTATATTCACCATTAATACACTGTTAGAACAGATTGTACTTTAGGAATTTTGCCATATATTCAAAATCATAGGCTCTGTAATTATTAAATAATTAATCTTGGAAAATTACAATGCTAGATAATATATTATTATAACCATATATAATCTAGTCTTGCTGCCCTAGACCAGAACCAGCAAAGTATTTTCAATACCATTCCTTTGCCTGTGAATTAAAGTGTTTCATTGGCTTAGTTGTTATTAATCTGTAGAATGGAAAAACTTAAGTTCTATTGTACATCTAAGACCATAGAATCTTCTTTATTCTAAAGGTTATTCTTTCTGGTAAATTGCTGAAAATAACTACTAATTTCTAACTTATAGCACAGTTCATTGGGAAATGACTTTGCATGTCACTAGGCTATTTCAAACTCATAATAAAATTGCTGTTAGTATTTTTGCATAAATAACCCTACAGAATGATGTCTCCAAAGCATTGCTTTCTTCTTTTATAAGGAGTGCTTGCGGATGATTGGCAGCTCAGGCCCCTAAATGTGGATATTTGGTGACAACTGTGAGGAGTAGAGACAGTATGCTGTCTTAGTCTGATTGAAGAGGACTCAGATGAAACAGAGAATGATTTTTTTTATTTCTTGTGAAAAGCAAATTCAAAGAGATAAATGGAATTCCAAATATACTTACGCATATCTGAGTGAGTGAGACAGCAGCTATGCTGTGTGCAGCTCCAGAGATTCTGGGAAGCCTCTACCCTCTTCTTTTGCTGTCCTCATTCATATTCACGTGGTTGAAACACCAACTTATAGAAAAGTAAACCCGAGTTCTCCTCAGTTGTAAGATGTGCAGTAAGAATATTAATAAAAGCTTTATATCTTTTTCTTTTGTGACCCAGATAGACCCTAATGCAAGTGACATCCTGGTCCTATTGGACACTTGTGTTCCCTGAAAATTAAGGACCAATTATTAGAATTTCTTTATCCTTAGGGAAATGTAGAAGCTAGGGGAAAGACCTTCCCCTTTATACAGGGCAATAAAGTTAAAAATAACTTGAAAGGCAGACATAAATGAAAAAACAAAACACAAACAAACAAACAAAACATATGTGTTGGTAAGGACTGACAGCCGAGCAGCATGGGGCCTGGTGAAGTTGCCTTCAAGAGAAAGAAGCTCGCTTCTCCGGGCAGCCAGTTCCACCTGCTGACTTCTGTTTTGGGAAATGGGTTTAGTTTATGAAAATTCAGTTTCAGGAGGAGATCTAATTCATTTACTTTTCTTGTTTATTTATTTGTTCATTTTTAGCTATTCATTGGTCATCTGCACTACTTCATAACCTTTTGAAAGCCTTGGTTCCTTCCCTAATTTTATTCTAAAAAATGTGAGGGTTTCATAATAATGTCTCATTAGTACTTGAAATTTACATTTGAAACTCAGAAAACTTAATTCATCATTTTAAATATTCATTATGTTATATTTACTACAAAAAGAATATATGATTCAGCAAACATTTAATGTCTCTCTAAAGAGAGACTCTCTTTATTTCCCTCTCTTTATTACTTCCCTCTTTCTTTTCTCCTTTTCTCTTGACAGAGATGTAGTTTTTCTTATATAAAAAGATATCAACAAAATGTCCCTAGGTGGGGAACTGCAGGAGAAGTGTTATTTTTTGTTGTTTGAATATAGATATCTTGTGCAAATATTTTTATTGCTTTATATTTTGGGAGCTATAAAGCTGGTTATGAAAGGTTGGTAGTACATGAGTTTTGTCAGAACTTTGCACCTTCCAGATATAATTTGAAATATGCATCGATACCCACCAGCACTGAAAACAGGAAATGGATGGGACCAGAGATTGGCAGTCAGGTAGAGGGCATCATAGACATAAGCTAGATCAGCTGTGTTGCCCACAAGTACAAATGTGGGTAAGTGATAAATGGACAGGGAGATGAAGAGATATACCAGGACACACAGAGACACATCTTCCCTATCCACACTGCAACGCAGCACTTCACATAACCGGTCTGTACTCTGTTTATCACTGCCAGCCTGTGGTCCAGCCTCAGTCCATTGGGTTGTTGTCAGGGAGCCAGTCAAGGCTCTGGGTGTGCCCACTCCTGAATGGGTATCCTTACTGAGGCCAGAGAAAGGTGGAGGGAGTTGGCACTGTGTTGTTGCATCAGGAACCCCAGGAAAGTTCCAATAACCCAATTCTTTGCCCTAATCGCACTTAGGTCTCTGGCTAATGCCCACCTTCAGAACTTTATCACATGAGATCTTCACTGTTTAAGTGACAGGTGCAAAAAACAGACAGAACAAATCACTTATCTGTGAGATCCTTCTATGGCTTCTTTCCATTCACCTGCAGGATAAATGTCAAACTCCTGGCATGAAGCACGAGGGTCTTATCATTCGGTCTCACCTACTGTTCTATCAGCCTCTGCATCGTCTAGCTATAACCACTAGTTCTGTCTCGAGGCACTTTCTCTCAGCTCCAGAATAATTCTCCACATTTCTCCCTGGCCTCAGTGTTTGGTGATAAGCAGCAACTCATTCCTCGTGACTCCACTCATCCATCACCTCTTTGCTGACATTTATCTGATTCGTTCATTATTTTCATATGTAGAGTAGGTATTCTTCTTTCCTCTGTACTTTCAATTTTTTCATGACCTTCCATATGTCTACATCAGCAGGTGCCATATGAGATTCAGATCAAGGACTGTGCCTGTCTTGTTCGCCATCATATGGCCAGTGCTTGGCACTGGGCCTAGTACATAATAAAGTTCTCAATAAATTTTGGTTGAATGAATAAATGATGAGAAACACTAAATGCTAGTATGAGGTGCTATTTGAATTAGTGTTGAATTATACTTGTAGTTAATTTAATTAAAAATAACAACCTGTAATATTTTGTCTAAAATATTATAAATCTGAGAATCGCTACAATCTAAAAAATGAGAAACATTGGTCTAGGCGGGGATGTAGGAAGCCTCGGTATGTGAGGTCTTACCCTATTTGGGGGAGTGAATGCATGTGAAGAGGATGAATATAAGCTTGGTACCCATGCCCCATCTACCTGTCCAAGATCGCCTTGGGCAATGTCTGCACCCAGCCTGGCTATTTGAACCTCAGTTGCCTAATTAAAGTAAAACATTTGTTGAATGAAGAAAATCAAAAGTGTACACATTCTAATCTTAGTCATGGAAAAGAATTATTGTCTTTAATTAACTTATGCTTTCATAGATAGCAGCCATCCCCTGAATTCTGGGTTTGACAATCTCAATGCACTTGTTTTTTTAATATTGCAACACAGACTAGATTTGCCTCCTGGTGTAGGGTTACATTTCAGAGGTATGGGTGTCAATCAGTCTTTAGGGTGTGTTGTTTTTTTCCCATCCATTCCCTTCTCTGACTTCAGATTTTGCGTCTGCCACCCCAACTTCTATAAGTGCATTTTCTCACCTATTCTCACTTCCTACCTGTGAAACTCTTAAATGTGGGCAGATTTCCTGCTCTAAAAAGAAAGCTATAAAAACTTACGAATGGGCCAGAATCTAGGATCTTCATACCTACTGGATTTTGTAGGTCCCTTGGATTCTAAAATGTTCCTGATTTACACTGGCCTGTCCAAACTTTGACGCAGTGCCTTGTCGTAATTTATACATCTACAGCCTCTTAATTCCAGGCTACCCAGCCAGTTCAACTATCCTGTACCATGATTCCAATACAACCTGCAGATCTTTATAATGCCTCATCCCTCCCCTCTTCCAGCTTCCAGTGCAGAGGTTTCCTTGCTGTAGATTTGTAACCCACAGGTGCTCATTGTCTCAGAACTGACAGAAGAGAAAGATCTGATTAGACCATTGCCACACCCTTCAACACAATCAAGGCCTCTGACTAGGTTGCATCCCCTTTGCATCCAGAATTATCACTCTCCTGCGATACTGATGGCTGCACAAATAGTTGTGTCTAGCTTTAGAACCGACATTCACAAATCCATTGACTTATCATTTCTTTTCAAATAAGAAAGTTTCCCTGAGATAAGTCATCACTTCTCAGAGAAAGGCTCTGAGATGGAGTTGGGGGTAGCAGTCTGACTCCTATCTTTAAAATGTTTCAGTTCTTACAGTTTAATAAACATTTCCTGAGTGTCCCCATGAACCATGTGCTGTGGATACTGAGGGGAAAGGCAACCTGTATATCATATAGAAAGACAGATAGGCAAATGTGGAATCTTAACATAACAAGGTGAGTATACAGTGGCACAGGTGAGCAGAAGCTGGTGCAGGGGCCTGTTCCCAGAGCCCCTGATTCGGTAGGTGTGGCTTTGGACCCAAGAGTTTGCCTTTCTAACACAGGCCCAGGTAATGCACCTGCTGCTGGTGCAGGGACCTCACTTTGAGGACCACTGGGCTGTACTTAGGGGTATTGAGGAAGGCTTTCTAGAGGAGGTGATGTCCAAACAAGTTTAAAAGGACAAATGAAACACCAAGAGAGGGGATTTCAAGAAAGACAAAGGTCGGAATAGACAGTGGAATGCAGAGGCATAACTATATTTCTGGAGAATTCAGAGCAGAAAATAAGGCAGGGACCTAAAGCAATAAGCAGTCGTTCTTCCTCCCCTCCCCACTCTGGCATCCAGTGCTAAAGTGGTTACTGTAACATTTCAAATCTGTGCAACTGAAAAGAATCAGAGCTACCAAAAATTACAGGCAACTCTTTCCTCCGGCCACATTTAGACACCAAGCTTATTTGGCGTGTCTCTGAAAGGTGAGGGTTGTAGGAATATTTTAAGCAGGCTGGAAACATTTGGATGTACAATAATTACAGGCTATGTGAAAACAATGTAGAAACTCAACAATATTCTATACAGTGCCTGTTAAAAACAGAGGTTTAAAAATGCTTGTTTGGAAAAATTCAAGAGTATACTTGATTGAATGTCAGTGTGAGCCTGAAGCACACTTTTCTGACTATTGTTTGCCTTTTCCAGTTATACCATAAAAAATAACAAAATAAAAAAGAGAAGTTAAAGTAAAATAAAATAATATCCAGTCCAGAAAAGTCTTTTTATTTTTTGTGTGGTTTTTTTCCCACCACATAAATAAACTTGGAATTTTCATTTATGTAAAGAAAGTTCAGTTGATATATATGAAGTAGGAGTTTTTATTCCATACATTTTGAGCTTTTATTTGAATTAATATTTTCAACAATAAAACACATACAAAAAGTGTCTACAGAGACTAGGCATGATTTAAAGAATATTAATAATATAAATCTCATTATTCACTTTAGAACATAAACCCGTGTCTTGGAGGCATCCAATTTACCTCTCCCCAATCACCTCCCCTCCATCTTTCCCAGAGGTAAACACTAGCCTTACTTTCATTTTAATAATGTTCCTCATTTTAATTATACTTTTGCCACATGTGTACTTAGAAACTCTATATTTCCTAGTTCTGCCTTTTTTGAAATGTAAGTAAATGGAACATCTCTGTATGTATTCTTAGGTCCCTTCAACTTTTTGCTTAAAACAATATTGTTGGAAATTGGCTATGTAATCTAATAAACCATAAACATGCAAATTGACCGCACCTCCGCTACACCCCAAGCCATGCCCACCAGCCAATCAGAGCAACTATATGCAAATTAACCCAACCAAGATGGCAGACGGCTGCCAGGGAGCTGGAGCAAGCAGGAGGCTTGGTTGCCCTGGCGATGGAGGAAGCCATGCTTCCCGCCTGCCCTGGCCGGCTGTGGCCTCCGCTCATGGCAACAAAGTTTCAATTATAGAAGATAAATAAATCCCAGATACCTGCTTCCAGCCAGCCTCCACTGGGAGCTTGGGTGGCTGGGGGCTGTGGCCAGCCTGCAAACAGCCATCAGCCCCTCACCCAGGCTGGCCAGGCATCCCAGCAGGGACCCCCACCCTGAAGGGGCTGTGGCCAGCCTGCAAACAGCCATCAGCCCCTCACCCAGGCTGGCCAGGCACTCCAGCAGGACCCCCACCCTGATTCGGGCCACCTTTCAGGGCAAACCAGCCGGCCCCCACCCATGTACCAGGGCTCTATCCTATATAATAAAAGGTTAGTTGACCCTAACAGCAGAATGACTGGAAATGACTGGTCACTATGACACAAACTGAACACCAGGGGGCAGATGCTCAATGCAGGAGCTGGCCCCTGGTGGTCAGTGTGCTCCCACAGGGGGAGCTCTGCTCAGCCACAAGCCAGGCTGATGGCTGCCAGCACAGCGGTGGTGGTGGGAACCTCTCCCGCCTCCTCAGCAGCGCTAAGCATGTCTGACTGCAGCTTAGGCCTGCTCCCTGCTGGCAAATGGACATCTCCTGAGGGCTCCCGGGCTGCCAGAGGGATGTCTGACTGCCAGCTTAGGCCCAATCTCCCAGGGAGCGGGCCTAAGCCAGCAGGTGGACATCCCCGCAGGGGTCCCAGACTGTGAGAGGGCACAGGTCGGGCTGAGGGAACCCCTGGGTGCACAAATTTTTGTGCACCGGGCCTCTAGTGTAGATATATGTAGCAGTAGGTCGTTCATTTTCCCAGTTGTAGAGTGTTCCATTTCATTTTAAAAAATCACAATTTGTCCAGCTATGTTTAATGAACACTAGATGGTTTCCATTTTTGTGTGTTTCATTATAAGCAGTACTATTATAAACACTTAGTGTGTCTTGCTCAGTTGGAGGCTGTGTGTATAGTTAGCTTTATTAGGTAACGTTAAATATTTTTTTAAATTATTTGTTACAAATTGTTCATTTTCTCTGGAAGTGGATGAGGGTTTCCTTTCTTTGTGTCATTTGGCAGAATTTTTATTTTTTGGTCAAATTGGAAAGATGTTAAATTATTGTGTGGCTTTGTTTTTGGGGGATTTTTTTGCTTGTTGGTTTTTTAAATATGTTTTTATTGATTTCAGAAAGAGAAAGGAAGAGAGAGATAGAAACATCAATGATGAGAGAGAATCATTGATCGGCTGCCTCCTGCATGCCCCCTACTGGGGGTTGAGCCCACAAACCAGGCATGTGCCCTGACTGAGAATCAAACTGATATCCTGGTTCATCTGTGGATGTTCAACCACTGAACCACACCAGCTGGGCCATTGTGTGTCTTTTAAAATCAGTATTTACCTGAATAATAGTGGAGTGGATCATTTATATCTTTATTCATGTTTTATCTTCTGTAAAACCTTTGTTCACATCTTGTGCCTATTTTTGTTTAGGTTGACTATTTGTTGGTTTATATGATTTTATAAAAGTCAAAAGACTCATCTTTTGTCAGTGATATGGGTTCCAAATATCTTTTTTTAGTTGTAACTCATATATATTTCCCCCCTCAGAATTTCTTACTTTATAGAGTTGAAGCTATCAAACTCTTCTTTTACAATTTGTGCTTTCTAAGCACAAGCTCCAAAGATATTTTAGATTTCCTTCCAACAGGTTTTAGGTTTCACGTTTTTCCCTTTACTTTTTAAGTCTTTATTGCATTTAAAATGTGTGTGTGTGTGTGTGTGTGTGTGTGTAATATAAAGAACCCATTGGCATATTTTTAATATGGGTAATCAGTTGTTTCTATGTTATACTCTGTGATCTGCAATTTTGGCTCTGTTTACATATATATATATATATATACACACACACATACACATATATATATATATATATATATATATATATATATATATTTCTGGAGTCTCTTTAGTTTTATTCATCTATTAGTCTGTCTATATCAGTTACTATCGTTTTAAAGTGCAGTGATATTGTTTAAGGTAATTTCCCATATCTGGCTATTCTTTTCCAGGAATGTATCAGCTATTTTAGACCCTTTTATTGTCCGTATATATTTTGAAGTTCAGCTTTCAAATTTCATTAAAATCAGGCTGAAATTTAAATGAAGATTTTAAATCTGTAGATAATTTTGAAAAAATCAGCATTTTTTCCATGTTAACTTTCCACAATTATGAACATAGTCTAGTTATTTAGTTTATAAAATACCTTTAAATCAGGTTTTATAATTTTTAAAATGTGCATAACGTATTTTTGCATTTATTGCTATTCCTTATATTTTGTTGCAACAATATACAGTATATTTTTAAATTTTGATTTTGAGGAATTTATTGTTGGTGTATACAAATGCAATAAACTTTTCTACATTTATCTTACATCAGGCATATTTCTTAAACTAATCTTATTTATTCTTGTTATTTATTGATGAAGTTGATTGGATACTATGTAGAGAATCTTATTTTGTGACTAAAAATAATACTGTTTTTTCCTTTTAAACCCTTATATCACTGTTTCTCTTATTGTTGTTGTTTTATTGTGCTGACCATGACTTCTAATATTTATATGTAGTAGGGTGCTCACCATCAACTGCTGGTAGATATCTTTACCAAGTGTATCAGTCAGAATAACCTTAGCTGCTAAAACAAACAACTTTAAAATTTAATAGGTTTAAACATAGGTGTTCAAAACTTCATCCTAAGCAAGTATCTTATACCACAGACTAAGATTCTGCAAACAACAGCTCTGGGCCACGTCTGGCTTGCTGTCTGACTTTTAAATACAGTCTAGTTGGGACGCAGCCGCACCCATTGGCTTACTTATTGCCTGTGGCTGGTTTCAAGCTGCGAGGCAAAATGGGATACGATAGCTGCACTATAAATCCTATAGTCTCCAAAACCCAAATATTTACTCTCTGTCCCTTTACAGAAAAAATTGTGCTGCCCCCTCATATAAACCACAGTATCTGGTCCACTGCTTTCAAATACACTAACAAACGAACAAAAAATAAATAGAGATTTCAAATCTGTCTGTCTTCCTTTTCTTTCCCCCCCGCTTCTATTCTTCCTTCTATCTTTCCTTCCTTTCATTCTTTCTTGCTGTCTGTCTCTTCTCTTTCTAATTTTCTTTCTACTTCCTTATGACAAATAGAAGTATCTTTCCCAGTGACGTCTTCATCTCCTGTTGTTTCTCTTAGCTGGGCCCATTCATAGAGGCAGAGGATGCAGAGAGCACAAGGAGGAACACACGGGAGAGAGTAGGTCCATAGTTACTAGGCATTACATGGAGCCCATTCCTGACTTCTGAAAGTGGAGTCTTTTCATATGCTTTAAGCTGCATAAAATTTCTTCGCACAAAATTCAAAGTAAAGTGGTGAAAAAGAAGTTGAAATAATGCCTCCCTTCTGGCTGGTGAGCCTTGTCTAGTTTGTGTGTGACCTGGCTGGAAAGGAGTCCATTTTAGAACTTCTAGCAGGGATGAGGGGGTGTGGGATGCATCCATTCTATCTGCAGAGAGGTCTGAGATCAGCTGTGTGCTCCGAATGAAAGCCCACCTAGTGGTAAAGAGCAGGCATCAGCCAGAGCAGCCAGGGAGGCAGAGGACATGAAAGAGCCAACTCTCGAAAGAACTGCAAATCCATGCAGTCCAGAATGTCGCCTGGGCGCACTCCAGATAATCCTTCTGTCTCCCAGTCAGTGTTCTGTCTATTATACAACACTGCATATATGGAAAAGTTTACAGTGAGACATTCAGTCACAGGGAGGTTTGTAAATACACGAAGACTACTCAAATGAGAACAAACAGGACCTCTTTATTCAGAGCAACGCTGTCAGCCACCATCCTGGATTTGGAAGACAGGCAGAGGAGTGGGGAGCTTTATAGTGAAAGAAAGGAGGGAGGGCAGACTCCTGGTGGCCTTGATTGCAGGTCATTGATGTGGAAAGCTGGAGGTGGCTAACTAAAAGTGAGGCACCTTCTGTGATGTTTGGGGAACATTTTTGGCTTTCTCTGCTTGGCTCTGAGTTGGAAGCAGGGGCAGAGAGTAGGGAAGTTGGGGTCACTGTTGAAGTCCTGGCTGTTCTGGGCAATTGCTGCAGATGCTGTGTTTGCTTCTCTCACTGGTGGCTGCAGAAGTATGGTCAGAGATTTATTGTCATGGGTGGCCTGGCCATTGTCTATGGCCATTTGTATATTTAGTATATTTACTAAATGTCTATTTGTATATTTAGTCTCTTAGGGAAAAGAAAAACATTTGTGTAGCACTTCTCTGAATAAATGTATAGCAGAAGAAGGAAATGGTGGAAGAAGGAGAGGTGAAGAAAAAAGATCACCGAGGATAAAGAAAGTGATTGTTACCTCTCTGATTAGATAATCAATATCATTTAAGTGGAGAAGCGAGTAGAATGAAAATCTAAAATATCTGAGTCACCAGTTTATGCTCTTCATGCCCCTTCAATAAAGAACTAAAGGTCTGTGTTTTGTTAGTATTAATGTGTTTTTTTACTTCAACAAACTGAAGTGAGACATTTATAAGCTGTTCCTGCTTCTTCAAGCCAGTGTTTTGATTAAAAGACCAAGTGTCTTCACACGCTGTAAAATATGCAGGAGGCGGAGGGAACCCCGGAGTGAATATAAAAGCACACTCAGATAGATTGATAAGAACTACCTCCAGCCAGGTGTTAGATCACCTCCCGGACACTCCACTTCTTGACGGTTTGCTGACATTTCATTATCCACCCTGCAAGCGAAGGTTATAACTCAGCTCTTCTAATTTCCACTAACTGAAACTTTAGTACACAAAATATTTCAACTTTAGTGTACCACCCCTCCACTTTAAGAAAAGGAAACATAAATTGTCTTTCTATTCCTGAGTTTTAGAACCGATTTTGCTTGGTCTGTACCATTTTTGCTTGGAACTCAAGTGTCAATAATACATAATGTATGTAAGAAATAACTCTAGAAATTTACACAAAACCCATGGTTTAAAATGAACTAATTTTTATGGTTTCCTACCCATAAATGGTCTAATTTTTAGCAATTTTCTGTTCATGAAAAACCCTTTTGAAAAATCAACTTGTCGTTGAATCAGAACATACACAGTGGTTCTTTTCACTTACAATAGCACTGAGCTTCTAAATGTTGATTGGTGTTTCATGAGAAATCTGGCCTTTTCTTTTTTCTCACCTGCTGAGGCGAGCAACCCCCTGGCAAATTACACAAGTGAAATTCCTTATTATCCTTTGTTATCTAAGTTCTAGAAACAAAGACAGAACTCTTTATAGCTCGTGTGAAAATCGTGGCTGCTACATAAAAGTATGTTTCTTACCTAGTAAGTAGCCACAGCCCATTAAGTTTTGAATAATTATCAATATCCATCGGGGTTTCGCCGTTTATTGGGTTATGATTTTGAAACACTTTATTCTAGGTCTCTGGCTGGCGTCAGCTCTCCCTTAGCCTTATCTCCATAGACAATGAAACAACAATAATATCATTTGCTGGCACAGGGCCGATGTAGCTCCAGCCTCAGAGTCAGGAGGCCAGTGTTCTGGACTTGTCCTTGCCACTAACAGATGCATGACAGTTGGCATTCCCTGAGCTTTCTGGACTGTAGTTTGTTCACCTACTAAATGAGAGGTCTACATTACTTTTCTAAAAAATATGTTTTTATTGATTTCAGAGAGGAAGGGAGAGGGAGGAAGAGATAGAAACACCAATGATGAGAGAGAATTATTGGGGATTGAGCCCACAACTCAGGCATGTGCCCTGACTGGGAATTGAGCCTCAACCTCCTGGAATATAGGTTAACACTTAATCACAGAGCCACACTGGCCAGGTGACCCCCTTAACAGTTAAGGGCAACACTCCACAACTGTTAAAAATGTGATTAACTGACTAGCAGCTGGTCTTCCCCAAGTTTTATGTTTTTTATGAGCTGAGATGCCATACTGATGGTCTCTGTGGCCTCTGCACTAAGCATGTTAATTTTATAGTATTATCAAGATGTCTTCAAACAGTTGTTACAAAAGCATCCATGTTTTCCACAAAATAAATAAATTAACAATTGAAATAAATAAATACTTGCAAGAAAATATGCAAAAGGAAGAGAAAGCAAACAGAAAGAACAGTGGTGGTTGACCTTTATGCATAGAATATTCGGATCCATGCAGCTGACAGAACACGTCACAGCCACCACATGTTGAGATGAGAATGGAAATAAAGGAATTATCAGCTTCTTCTCAACAAGTCACTCACTTACTTACTCACTCATGTACATATCTGTCCATTCAATAACTTTCCTTCTAGCCACTCGGGACACATAGCACAGGCAAGACTTCCACATGCATAGAACTTACATTGAGGACTGACAATGAACAGGTGACAAAGATTAAATAATAAATAATAATATTTTCAGGAAGTGATGGTGCTATGAACAACTTGGGTGGTGAACACACAAAACAATATACAGATGAGGTATTATAGAACTGTACATGTTACAGTAATAAGTTTAGTGAGCATAAGATAGTATAATCAAATTTCATTTCTTTATTAGAGTGAATTTTAAACTTTACTTAGAAGTGAAACTTAACTTGTGTGTGTGTGTGTGTGTGTGTGTGTGAGACCCTGATAAGTAACTTGTAACGCCCTGCAAGCTAACTCCTGACAAATAACTTGTAACTCCTGACCAACAACTCCCAGCATGTTAACTCCTGATAAGTAACTTGTAACCCCCCGCGTGTGAATCCTGATAAGCCCAGAAGGCCACTGGAGCACACTGACATGAGACACTGAAGAAGCCTGTTATAGTAATAAGTTTAGTTAGCATAAAGTAAACTCCATTTTGTATTAGCATAAGTTAGCATAAAGTAGACTCCATTTTGTATTAGCATAAGTTAGTATAAGTAGACCCCATTTTATTCTTAGACCAAAACTTGTAAACAATTCCAAAAATAAGATGTGTGTGTGTGATTAATAAGCTTTGAACATGGTCACAACTTTCCCGCCTGAGTGTATACCTAGATAACAGGGCGGCACCCGTGTATGGCACCCGATAGGAGACACTGAAGACGCCCAGCTTCAAGGATTTAAGGAGAGAAAATCTGCTGCGGTTCAGACGTTTGTCTGCCCTCCACAGACAACCGTTGTCCTCCCCCCTGGAACTGCCAAACTGCGAAACTGCCATTCTTGCTCTGCCTTGAGCCCAGACTGTTAAGAGGCCTCTCTTCGAGTCAAGAGACCGAGCTCCTTGCCGGAGTATTTTGACGACCTCCGTGTGTCTCCTCTGTCAGTGAGTGTCTTCGGGTGGCCTGCCAAGGACTGAAACCCATCAGCTCTCTGGTAAATAAACCTGTGTGATTTTTTGCATTGTTTATCTCCTGTGTCTCTCTCTCCTTAGTTTTTGGTTAAGCTCGGCCATATTCATTAATAGTAAGTACCCTTTGACGTTTGTATTGGTATATCCAAATGAAATGCTCTGGGTCACCTGTGCATACATTCCTATAGAAATTGGAACAGTACACCTGAAACATATATAATTTTATTAACCAATGTCACCCCAACAAATTGAATAAAAAATTAAAGAAAATAAAGTTCAGCCCTGCCATTGTGGCTCAGTGACTGAATGTTGATTCATGAACCAGGAGGTCATGGTTCAATTCCCGGTCAGGGGCATGTAAGAGGCAGCCAATCAATGATTCCCTTTCATTATTGATGTTTCTATCTCTCTATCCTTCTCCCTTCTTTCCTCTGAAATAAGTAAAAACATATTTTTTAAAAGTTCAAAAGAAAACATAAATATGATAAAGAATAGTGGAGGATGAAGAGCAAGATGCCTGCAGGAGCAGCAGGTTGGATGGTTAGGGAAGGCGACAGCCATTTAAAGACCAGGAAGGAAAGAGTTCCAGGTAAAGGTACAATAGGTGCTAAGACTCAGAAAAGAGAGAGCTTAGGATTACAAAGAAAATCAAAAAGGCTTTGGTAACTGGAGTCTAGTGGACAGAAAGAAATTATTTGAGGTGAGATAAGGAAAGAGCCAGGACCAAATCACACAGAGCCTTTTAGGAAGTATTAAAACATCTGGATTTTTTAAAGTTTCTACAGTTTATTCTATTCTCTATAACCCAAATAAACCACTTGGACTCTTTCTAGCATCTAAGAAAGTAAACAGAATCATGAATATAATTAGATGTTGTCTCAGCATACAGCTATAATAACAATATAATAATAACAGCTAACTTTTATTGAGTACTTAAAAATAGGCCAGCCATTGTGTAGAGAGCTTTCATGTATTAATTTAGGTACTTCTTATAAAACCCTTGAGTAATTATCAACAGACCCCTTTACAGTTAATAATGCTACCGCTTACAGTTTCTACATGACTTGTTAAAAACTACATAACTAAAAAGTGAAAGAGCAAGATCAGAACCCAGGATTCTGATTCAAAGCCTAATTTAGATATACTTAAAATGTGATGGGAGCACCCAGGCAGTGTGGCTCAGTGGTTGAGGGTGTTGACCTATGAACCCAGTCAGGGCATATGCCCAGGTTGCAGGCTCTATCCCCAGTAGGGAGCATGCAGGAGGCATCCAACCAATGGTTCTCTCTCATCATTGATGCTTCTATCTCTCCCTCTCCCTTCCTCTCTGAAATCAATAAAAATATATTTAAAAAAATAAAATGTGATGGGAGCATTAGAGTTCAGGAAAGAGATATTGGGCTGGAATAAAAGCTCTGTGAAGGAAGGGAGCTTTCTTGTGATGAAGCCAGCAGGACATAGACAAGTACCTTTCATACAGCTGGCACTCAAAAAGATATTTATTGCATAAGTCTTAAATTTGCTATTTTGTAGGTTTTAATACACCTGGAAAGGAGGGAAGGAGAATGGATGCTTCTTGGAATTGTTTTCCTAAATGTTCATATTTATTTTTCTCTCAAAAAAATGTCTTGGTATACTCTTAACCCCCTTTTTTCCTGTTAATTTAACTCATTGGTTCTTATGACGTCTGTGATGAACATCTGTGCCCCAAGTGCTACATTTTCCTGTCCCATCGCCAGTCCTGTAGGGTCCCCTCTCAATGCCTTCTTCCTCTAGGCACCTCTTAATTCACTCACTTCCTGGTTAAGGCACCGTAGGTACAGTCTGAATGGAATCCAGGTCCCGCTTCATTACATCAGGATGTAATTATGAGAATTGTACCCACTTTGCCTGGCATTAACCACGTCCACTCAATGTGGTGGACCTTGGCACAGATGCCTGTGGGGCTGGTGTTCTTGCCAATTATACCAGGGAGTGAGTAAAAGCAAGTTCAGGTTATTGAGAGAGGAAAAGAAGCACAGAAGTTGAGGAGACACTGAAAAGGTAAAGGGTAAAGGTTAAAAGGATTTATCGGACGTCAGGTAACAAATACAAGGATGTTTACAATCAAGAATTGGTGAGTACACCTAAGCTTGGGTCTCTGTCTTCCTAGAAGGCACAGAGTAAGATAGGTAGTCAAAGGGGCTGCTGACCTAAAGAAACAGAAGTCTAACAGAAGCTGCAAGTGTGAATAGACAACTCTAAGGTCAGCAGGTAATTGACCTGCATTTTGTCCCAATAGTAGTTGTCAACATTTATTTCTTGCTTGCTGAGAGCCAGTCCTGAGTAAGAGCGGCATGTAGGGGGTGATAACTGGTATTGGGAGAGAAGGGACATAGTTCCTCGGACAGAAGAAGCTGCAGGACGGTCTGTGCACCGCAGAAACTTATCTGCCAAGCACTGCAGGATAGCTGGAGTGAGCTGAGGGACAGGCAAACGTGCTTCATGAAAATCGCTCCTTGTGTCTTTTTCTATAATCACTATCTCATTAATTCAATTCTATGGAGGATGGTGATTTATGATCAGGTCAAGGATATATACCTGTTAACACCAAAATTCTTCTTCTCAGGCTGATCAATCAATGATAGCTTTGGAATGCTATTATCAGAAAATGTAAATTTAATTTCCTTTTTATTTACTATTAATGTGATGTTCAAGACATTTTTTGACCAGGTTCCAATCTCTCCTCCAGTTTTAAGTTGCGGGTGTTTTCAGAGCATTGTGTCTTCCAAGGGTTTTTGGCCTGGCACGCATGGATCTGGGCATCCAATGGTGGAGTTCATGGGCCCATGAGTTCTTAGTAACTTCACACAAATTATGGAAGTTGACATGTGCATTTAGTTAGCTTCTTAAAAAGAGGTCTGTGACTCCCAAAAAAGTTAAAAACCATTATGCTATTCCCCCAGCCTCGAATGATTGTTTTCTTATTACCATCGTCAGGTGACATTATTTGTTCATATTCTTTAGGCCTGGCTGATGTCATCTCCATTCTAGAATCCCTTTACTCTCAACTTCCATCACGGATTGGATGATCCTCTATTGAGAACATATTTCTATTTGCCTTACAGTAAGATCAATCTATAATAATAAAAGTGTAATATGCTAATTAGACTTGACAGCCGAACGACTTCTGGATGTCCTTCCGGACATCCAGACAACCTTCCGGACAAATCTGGGGCTGCAAGGGCCAAACCCCTTGCACAAATTTCGTGCATCGGGCCTCTAGTAATTAAATGACTGTCTATTCTAAAGGAGTGATAGTACCTTGGGGAGAGGAAAACTCATACTATATATCCCTTTGTGTACACATGTTATGGCAGTACATTATAAGTAGTATATATGCAAAGTAATTTCTGTGTTGAGTTGAACAGGACAATGTTTATTTTTATTGGATTTAACAGATTTTGGAAGGTGACTTTCTGGGATTGTGGTACTCACTATACTTCTTAATTTTTTCTGCCCTTGACCTCTTTCTGATTTATTGGCTTAACTTTATAGCCATGCCTGAGCAGTCCTATTCCTTGTTCACACTCCCAACTTTCATCTGGCATGGCCCTGGCTCTACTTCTAGCCCTAAGAAGCACAGTTCTCTGCCCACCAGTGCCTGCAGTTCTGTATGAACTTCAGTTTCAAGTCAGCCTTTCATCACTTATTCAACAAAAACTTTTGGAAGAAACGAGTAAGTATCAGAGCCTGAACCTAGTATTAGGGATCAAAAGGTGAGAAAGAATAGACACTGACTTACAGCAACCACCTATAATTTGTAGAACTTTTGAATGTTGATTTTGGACCTTGATGTATTAGGTCACATTTTAATTTCTTAATGATTTTGTTCACCTTCCTCTTTGCTGGGCACAAGAAGACAGTTGTGAATACCGACTCTGTTGGCTTCTAAAAGGCCCTGGAACTCTGTGTTGCTGTTTTTAGAATTCGATATTACATCTATAGCCAAAGTTTGATAGCCACACTTTTTTTTGGCTACTTTCACAATTTTGTTTTGCTGCCATCCATGAGCTATCTTGTCCTAAAGCAGAAGGATTGCACATTAGGATGAGAAATGTTTCCTCCAAATATGGAATAGTTGCAAAGCAATCATAATAATGAAATGGATTGTGGGCGTAATGTGCCTGTGTTTTCTCATTACAGCATATTTTGCTGTGATGTTTCTGTAATGAATGCACCACTTGTATGTATTAAAATGACATAAGTGATCATTATAGAAATATTATCTTTCTCCCATGATAATATTGGGGACTGCTTTCTTATTGAAAAGGATACTGTCATTTCGATGTTAAATTTTTAAGTGGATTCCTTTGTTTTAATGTATAAGCAATAAAAGGAAGTTTAATAGAGGACTTCCTTCACTTTCTTTTCTTTTTCTGTTGTTTCTCATTTGCTGTTATGTCTTTAAGACTTCCAATTATGCAAAGATCATTTCCACATTTAGATGGGTCTGATTAGCCAGTACTTTAAAGACACTCTGAAAAGCTCAGACCTACTTAAGGGAAAGAAACCTTGATTTTGTCTTACATAGAGAATAAAGGGGAAAATAGTAGGGACCCCTTCAATGTGCAATGGATCAGTATCAGAGATGGCCATTTTCTAGTTATGTTTATCCTACCTCTATATCTCCACTGAGCTGTATAAGCAATAGTTACCATTGGTGTATTTGTTATGACCATTGAGGTCTTTAATTTTCCTGGATCTATAGCTCCAAGGGCTTTGGGGTATTTGCTTACCTGGAAGGATTCTGAATGTAGTTTTTATTGATGACACAATATCCATGCCACCCATTCGTGCTGAACTTATACTGTTTATGCCACCTTTTTTTCACCTTGGCTTCAATGTCAGCTTAACTTTTCCTTACTTTCAAATGCATCTCACACAATATTTTCTTCTCTGAATTCCTTACTTCCGATCACTTTCAAGCAGTATAGGTTTTAATTGCTTTATACATGTCTTATGCACTAGTATATGTTTTGTGTTATTAATGTGTTACTTTGGGCAGGTCACATAATTGTTCCCTGCTTCTGTTTCCTTCTGTGGCAAGCGTATGTAATATTATTGACTTTGATGAGTTCTTTAAGGAGACAATCTCCCTTCTTTGTGTCAGGTTCCAAACATAGTCTCCAGAGAAATGGAATTCAGCCTTATTTTTCCCTCTGCCAAAATCCTTAGGAAGTGTCTCCTATATAGCTCTCCATGTACTTGCTGTAATCAAAAGAGGATCTGGATTTATTGTTGGAAAAGTCACCTCATTGGGTCACATTTCACCCTTGTGTAGAGTTACTGTGTTCACAGTGATGCATCACTGATGTCTTTTTCTCCTGGACAAGCATTGCTCAGGTGAAGTGAGTGCCCCACCTCCACTTCCTACAGTCAAGACATAAGCACACCAGGTCCAGGTAATTGTATGAAGGAGGTTGATATTTTTGCTGTGCACTTCCATGAGTTTGTGCAGCATACCTGCTCCTCTTGTGACTGGATGGGAAAGTCAGAGTCTACTCTGTAGACACAGCACTTGTTGCAGGTGGACCCTCAACATTAGGTTACAGAGCAACAAAAAGAGACCTTCACTTCGTCTTTATTTTCCAACTATTCCTTCACATCTAGCTATAGCCAAGGTGTTGTTCTTTAGGAATAGCTTGGCTCAACAATAAAACTAATACATGGGTTTCACTTGACTTCCTAGTGTCTATTTTCCCATTACTTAGAACCCCGAAGAGTGAAATGGGTGTCTTAATGCAGTTTACAATCAGACTCCCCATACCCAAACCTCTAAAAATTATTGTGACAATTAAATCCAATATCATATGTAAGAATATTTGCATTCCTTATACATTTGTGTGTTCTTTCATTTTGGACAAGATTTCTATTTGTTTTTCTTTTGTGGTGTATGTTGTGCATGTAAGATACATAGTGATGTGTTGAGTATATAGAGTACTTAATGAAGTTTGTTTTTACTGACTAACTGGCTTTTGTTTATTTATTTTTAATTTATCTTTATTATTCAAAGTATTACAGATATTGCCTTTTCCCCACCATTGCCTTCATTCTGCTCCCACCCTCCTCGGGCCTTCGGGGCACTATTCTGTCCACGGGCTATGCATATATGCATATAAGTTCTTTAGTTAATCTCTTCTAGCCTGACTGACTGGCTTTTAGATGCTTATAAGACTCAAGACTTGTGTCTTCCCTACTAATATAAAGGATTCTCTTTGCTCTGTTTATTTTATTATCTTTTGCTTTTACTTTTACTTCATCTAATGGCATAAATTTACCTTTATAAATCCTCTAATTAAAAATATTGTACCAACATGTTGTTTCAGTTCATTAATTTCTGCCATCTGATATTGATCCTGATCAATATTTTCTGTGTAATTACTTATTTTATACATGGTATATAAATAAGTGTATATCATTATTTTATCCAGTATTTTAAAAAATTATCACTGTTTGAGGAGATAAGATCCCTTTGGGTTATTTTTAAAAATATTTTACTGTTCTGGTTAATTTTTTAATGTGATATACTCACATGGTTCAAATATCCAAACTCTATGACAGCCATATATTAAGTCTGGCCCCCACCCATGTTCCCACCTACTCTGATCTCCCTATCTGTCCCAAAAAAGTGACTGTATCACTTATGTAACCCTCTAGTGCTTCATTTTCTAAAAAATTTAAATTTTCAATTACAGTTGATGTACAATATTATATTAGTTTCAGGTGTACAACATAGTGATCACCTAAACATACCTTCAAAAATGATCACCAAAATAAATGTAGTATTCATCGGACATCATTTACAGTTACTACAATATTATCAACTATATTAATTATGCTGTATTTTACATCCCCATGACTATTTCATAACTACCAATTTGTACTTCTAAATTCCTTCACCTTTTCACTCATCGCTCCAACCCCTCCCATATGGCAACCATCAAAATGTTCTCTGTATCTATGAGTCTGTTTTTTTTCTGCTTGTTCATTTACTTTGTTTTTTAGGTTCCACATATAAATGAATTTTTTTCTTTTTTTTCTTTCTTGATTAAGGTATTACATATGTGTCCTTATTGCCCCATTGACCACCCTAACCCCCACTCATGCCCTCACCCCCCTGGTGTCTGTGTCCATTGGTTAGGCTTATATGGATGCATACAAGTCCTTTGGTTGCTCTCTTCCCCTTACCCCCACCCTCCCCTACCTTCCCTCTGAGATTTGATGGTCTGATCGATGCTTCTCTGTCTCTGGAACTGTTTTTGTTCATCAGTTTATGTTGTTCATTATATTCCACAAATGAGTGAGATCATGTGATATTTATCTTTCTCTGACTCACTTATTTCGCTTAGCATAATGCTCTCAAGTTCCATCCATGCTGTTGCAAATGGTAAGAATTCCTTCTTTTTTACCTCAGTGTAGTGTTCCATTGTGTAGATGTACCACAGTTTTCTAATACACTCATCTGCTGATGTGCACTTGGGCTGTTTCCAAATCTTAGCTATGGTGAATTGTGCTGCTATGAGCATAGGGATGCATATATCCTTTCTGGTTGGTGTTTCTAGTTTCTTGGAATACATTCCTAGAAGTGGGATCACTAGATCAAATGGAAGTTCCATTTGTAATTTTTTGAGGAAACTCCATATTGTTCTCCACAGTGGCTGCACCAGTCTGCATTCCCACCAGCAGTGCACAAGGGTTCCTTTTTCTCTGCATCCTCGCCAGCACTTGTCATTTGTTGATTTGTTGATGATAGCCATTCTGACAGGTGTGAGATGGTACTGCATTGTTGTTTTGATTTGCACATCTTGGGAGATTAGTGACTTTGAGCATGTTTTCATATGTCCCTTGGCCTTCCTTATGTCTTCTTTCGAAAAGTATCTATTTAGGTCCATTGGTGGTCTAGTTTCATTTTTTTGCGAGTATCTGTCCAATTTTCCCAATTTATTGAAGAGACTATCTTGACTCCATTGTATGTTCTTGCCTCCTTTGTCAAATATTAATTGAGCATAGTGGTTGGGTTGATTTCTGGGTTCTCTATTCTATTTCATTGATCTATATGTCTGTTCTTGTGCTAGTACCAGACAGTTTTGAGAACAGTGGCTTTGTAATACAGCTTGATATCTGGTATTGAGATCCCTCCTACTTTGTTTTTTCTCAGGATTGCTGCAGCTATTCGGGGTCTTTTTTTATTCCAGATGAATTTTTGGAGAGTTCGTTCTAGATCTGAAATATGCCATTGGTATTTTAATGGGAAGTGCATTGAATCTATAGATTGCTTTGGGTAGTGTGGACATTTTAATAATGGTGATTCTACCAATCCATGAACATGGTATGTTCTTCCATCTGTTTATGTCTTCCTCTATCTCTTTTTTCAGTGTTCTGTAGTTTTCTGAGTACAGGTCTTTTACCTCCTTAGTTAAGTTTATTCCTAGGTATCTATAAGTGAAATTACATAGCATTTTCTTTTCTTTGTCTGTCTTATTTCACTTAACGCAATACCCTTTAGGTTAATCCATGTTGTTGCAGATGGCAAGATTTCATTCTTTTTATGGTTGAGTCATATTCCATTGTATAGATGCAACAGTTCTTTATCCATTCATCTATTGATGGACACTTAGGTTGTTTCCATAACTTGGCTATTGTAAATAATGCTGCAATGAACATATGTCACAATAGCATAATGCACTTAGGTACAATCTTGTAAGTACCATTATGACATTCTTTTGCAACAATAGAGCTATCATAATAATCATAACTTTCATGTGTTTTTCCATACAAATAACTGTATACCTTTTCCAAATGGGTTTCTATGAATAAATACTTAGAAGAAAAATTACTAGGCCCTTTGTCTCTTTTTATAGCCTTTGATTTAAAGTCCATTTTGACAAGTATAAGTATTGCTAACACTGCTTTTTCTGTTTGTTTCCATTTTCATAAAATATTTTTTCAGCCCTTTACTTTCATTCTGTGTATATCTTTTAATCTGAAGTGAGTCTCCTGTAGACATCTTTATATATAAAAGCCTAATATGCTAAATGCCCGACCGATTGGTTGACCATTTGGTCGACTGCTTGACCAGTCACTAGGACATGCACTGACCGCCAGGAGGCATACACTCCAACTGGTAGGTTAGCTTACTGCTGGGGTCCAGCCGATCAGGACTGAGCAAGATGGGCCAGACATGCCCTGGAGCCCTCCCACAGTCCCTCCCTGGCAGGCCAACCTCCCGCGGTCCCTCCCCAGCTGGCCAGCCCCCATTGGCCCCAATCGGGGACTGAGCGAGATGGCCACAATTGGCCCTGATCACCTGCTAGGGCGAAGGAACCCACCCGTGCACAAATTCCTGCACCAGGCCTCTAGTCATATAAAAGGGTCTTGTTTTCTTATCTATTCAACACCAAATGTCTTTTGATTGGAGCATTCAATCCATTTACATTTAAGGTAATTATTGAGATAAGAAAACAGGACCCATATATATGCTGTCTAAGAGACCAACCTCAAAATGAAATATCTTATTGTATTCACCTCTTCATTCTTTCCTTTAAGTAACTTTTGCCTCAAAATAAACAAACAGATTTCACAGATGAAGAAACTGAAGTTCAGAGGTAAAAATAACTGGCCTGAAATCTTACTGGTGGCAGAGCAGCATTTAAAATAAAATTTTTATTTTTTATTTGAATGTCAGTACTTTCTCTACCAGACTAAGTGCTCTTATCTATACAATTAGTTGTGTTTTTTTTTCTCAAGGGCCACCTGGACTTCAGGTTTGCAATGTGTTATAATAGATAAGCCCAGCATTATTATTTTTAAATAAAATGTTAAATTTAGTTAGTTGGCTTTTTTTTACAGTGAATCTCAGTGTTGAATTTTGGAAGATCACTTTGTCCATATAGGTGTAGAAATACAGATATAGATATGCCTTTATTATTCAGAAAAAGTCTTAAACATTTTAATATAATCTTGCCCTATGTTATTCTTTATGATAAATTTACATTTCAAAGAAAGTGTGTCTTTTGTTACCAAGTTTTTATTGGTAGTAATTACTAGTATTTGGGTAGAACATTAAGTTTAATAAGTGTTATCTCATATCCCTAAGTCATGAAATTGTCAGCATTCATTTCTCCAGAGGAGGGAATCGAGGCTTTAAAAAATTGTTCTGGGCCATAATCAGAAAGTCAGTAGCTTAGCAGAAGCTAAGGTCTTCTGCCTCCAAATTCTATTTAATTTTTAAACTAAATTTTAGTTTTAGCCCAAACAAAATGAATTTCAAATTTGTGCATAAAAGGCTTATTTCTTTCCTTTCCAAAGATATTTAATTTTCCTTTTTTTAAAATATATATTTTATTGATATTTTTACAGAGAGGAAGGGAGAGGGAGAGGGATAGCGAGTTAGAAACATCGATTCAGCTGCCTCTTGCACGCCCCCTACTGGGGATGTGCCCGCAACCCAGGTACATGCCCTTGACTGGAATCGAACTCGGGACCCATGAGTCCACAGGCCAACGCTCTATCCGCTGAGCCAAACCAGCTAGGGCTTTAGTTTTCCTTTTAAGTCACAGTACCTATTAGTTTCTAATCTTAAGACACACACACATGTCATATATTTGTATATTATATATGCATATGTTTGCATTATATATGTATTTATTTCTGCATCTCAATGATATCTGTCTTAAATGATATTGCGCATGTGTGTCTCTTTTTTGAAACTCAATCTCTAAATGCTTTACCTCAAATCAACTGAAGAGGACATATGCACAGTAAGCTGCGCCATGATTATGACCACCATGTAGAACACCGAGAATCTGAGAATGAGACGGCAGAAACACCACAGAGCCAGGGAGCCTCTTCTGATTACCTTCTCTTCCTGTCCAGATATTTGAACTGATCCTAGCTTGGATGTATGTACACACATATGCCACAGGAGTCAGTGCATTTCTTTAGCCCTCCTGGGAAAATTCAAATGAGTTTTCTGGTGGTTGAAAGAAATAACCCAAGACTTATTTTTTCCAGCATGTTGTAGAAGCTGAGCTAATTTTTAAAAGTGAACTGAAGGTTTTATATAATTTGTTTTGATTAGTAGAATGACTAGAAATGTATTATTTAAGGTTTTGTGGTCTAGTCACCTATAATTGAGTGCTCCCGGACTGTGAGAGGGGGCAGGCCAAGCTGAGGGACAACCCCACCCCGTGCATGAATTTTTGTGCACCAGGACTCTAGTATTTAAATAAAAGTGCTGCTAAAAGTGCAGAATACTGTGAGTTGCTTTTGCTTGGCCTCTATGTATTTAGATCAAACTCATTGATGTCCAGTGAATTCCAAATGTTAATAATGAATAATACATGTACTTTCATGGGGGCACTGCTAATGAGTTGTACTTTTATAATGCATCATTAGTGGTCAATTTATGGTTAGTTTGTCAATCGGCATATCTGTGTGGAAATTTATAGTTCCATAAGATGCCTATTGATTTATTACTTCTCCTGAAATCATGAATTCCCTAGGATGGTTCTAAGAATGCATTGGTCTTGACCCCAATTACTCATTTTTCTCTTCTGTCATGTCCTGGGGCTTATTAGAAGAATATAGTTGAAAAGCAAAATGTGTACTGCCAAATCCATATAAACTTTTCTCACTGGGGTCATCTGTTTATTCAACAAAGAGTATTTGGGTTCTTACCTATTTGTCAGGTGTTTTGCAAGGTCCTAGTGATTCAGTGGTGAAAGATCAAGATAGGGTTCCTTCACCAACCACAGAGCTTCCAGTTTAGCAAAGAACCAAAAATAGTAAAGAGAATGAGAATGAAAAAGGTAAAGTATAGTGTTCTATTGGGTATCCTATATAATAAGGAGCTAATATGCTAATTAGACAGGACGGTGGAATGACCTTCCAGAATGACCAGTGGGTGGGGCTGTGGGGTTGCGAGGGACGAGCCCCTTGCACAAATTTTGTGCATCAGGACTCTAGTTTTGTATATAAAGGAACTGAGGGCTGCAGGCTAAAGGGGACTCAATGTCCAGAGTATTGGAGGGGATGGTGCGCAAAGGGTTGGGGAGAGATATAGATGGCAGAAAATTAGAAACTGAAGGATACACAGAGAGTATCAGAAAAGCAGGAAAAACAATAGAATGGTGGGAACAATAGGCAGATTGAAAAAGAAGCTGAATAACCAAGAACTAAATGAGGTATAACAAAGATAAACATGAAGTGGCAGGGAGTAGGAGATGTTGGTGAAGAGGGCACAAACTCTTGTTTTTATCTCCTAAGAATCCCTTTCTCCTCTTTTGTGCAGCAGCACTGACCCTGTCTTCTCCCAGTCTTAACTTACATGATGCGGGAGGACTGATCCCACACTCGGGCAGTGGTGGGCTGGGTTTGAGGCATGCTCCCAGCCTGTCAGACTTACAGCTCAGATGTGGGCCAGCAATCCCAAACTAGGTTAGTGAGATTCATCCCAGGGATTTTTTCTGGAACTGTTAGATAAAAGTTTTAATCATTCACTGGGGCATTAAGCTGATAGAGCATATGTTCAGAGTTACTTGTGTGAGCTCACTGGAGAGTAAATTTGACCCAGAAAAAATAGAGTTAATTTAAGAAAGAGATTACTGGAGATATTGTTTGATCATGTAGACCCAGCCATAGCTGACCTCTTCAGGGATAGCTCCCTTTTACCAGCTGTAAGTTGGGTTTTCCTGATATGTAATGCCAAGCATCTTGACTGTAGGTGGTGTAGAGCAGTTGTGTATGAATTGAGGGTTTTAGGGAAGAATGACAAGGAAGGAAGGTCTATGTAATAAGGATTATTTTGTCTGCCAACATGGCAAGTTTTTGGAGGCAAATGTTCTTCCTGGGAACATTATAAGACTGGGTCCAGTCCTAACAGTTCAATTCATACCTGTGGACTACAAAGACCTGCTCTGGGTAAGGGAGTCTATGGTAGGGAGTGCCTTAATCTCAGAGTATATGTCCTAAAACTAAGGCCTGTTAGCAGCAATAGAGTTGCTGAAGCAGAGATTCTGCCTCACTTTATGGTCATTTTCTCTCTGGGTCTGAGAAGTAGAAGCCACAGCAATGAATGGCACCAGTGTTGGCAAATAAGGCCAGCTATAGGACCAAGGCTTTCAAAGGGCTTCACCAATGGTTCTATTAGTGCTTAATATGTCCCAATTTCCATTTATGGTTTCCTCAATGTTATTATTATCCTATATAATAAAGAGCTAATATTCAAATGATCATCATGCCCTCACACCATCACACCATAATGGCTCAGACACTCAACACTGGGGAGAGAGGAGTGGGGACCAGCCAGGCTGCGGCCCGGGAGAGGGACAAACCACCAGCCCCACGGTCCAGGGCACCAGCGGCTGTGCCTGCGCTTGTGCCTGCAGCCCAGCCCAAGAGAGGGACAACTCACATACCCCATGGTCCAGGGTGCCAGTGCCTATGGCTGCAGCCCAGGAGAGGGACAAGCTGCCTGCCCCGAGGTCCCAGGCACCTGGGGCTGTGGCCCAGGCAAAGCTGCCCTCCCACTGTCCCCTGCAGCTGCAGCCAGCTCAGGCGAAGCCGGCCCAGGTCCTGGGTGCCTGCAGCCGGCCAGAGGAAGGAAAACCCGGGTCCCAGGTGCCTGCGACTGGTCAGAGGAGGGAATCCTGGGTCCCAGGTATGGGGCAAGGCAGAGGCGATTAAGGGTGATCAGGCAGGCAAAGGTGGTTAGGGGCGATCAGGCAGGCAGGCAGAGGAGTTAGGAGCCATCAGGCAGGCAGGCAGGTAAGAGGTTAGGAACCAGCAGTCCTGTATTGCAAGAGGTAGTTGGACATCCACCAAGGGGTCCCGGATTGGACAGGGTGCAGGCCGGGCTGAGGAACTCCCCCCCCCACTTCCCCTGTGCATGAATTTCGTGCACTAGGCCTCTAGTTATTAAACAAAAAGTGTTAATCTGGAAACTTTCACATAACCAATGACATAAAATTTAACAAACACACCATATTTTCTTATCTTTTTCTGCTGTTTTGAGCACACCACTACTCAATCCTTTAAAAAAGTAAAGCCAGTTGTAT
The DNA here is from genome assembly GCF_000147115.1 of Myotis lucifugus. Classification (NCBI taxonomy): domain Eukaryota; kingdom Metazoa; phylum Chordata; class Mammalia; order Chiroptera; family Vespertilionidae; genus Myotis; species Myotis lucifugus. The sequence continues at coordinate 1,428,196 of NW_005871272.1, read as the reverse complement.
ACACACATCATTTCATATATATAATAATAGTTATTGTGTTTGTTATTTACAAATATAAAAGCACCATACAATGAAAGGTAGAGACCTAGAATTATTCTGACATGTCAGTTTTAACCTCATATTTCTTGCTAACTGTAAAACTGTATTGTTACTTGATGTTAGAATACCCATTTAATGTTGATTGCTATAACACTGCAATTTCATTCTAACTTCTCAAGGGTTGCTGCAGCATTTGTAGAGGAACTCTGTTTACAATGGAAGCATAGCAGGTAAAGTCCATGAAAAGCAACATGTCTTCACATCTCTTGTTTGCAGGGAAAAGAAATCTAGAAGCTACCAAAAGCAAAAGAGAAATTCAAGGAAGGCTGTGGGTGAAATTCATAATAAAAATATCTACAGCTGCAGCTACTACTTTTAATGTTTAATAGAGTTACTCACTGTGCTAAACACTTTACTTAGATTCTCATTTGCTAGTAATCCTAAAAGGCAAATGATAATGTATGTTTCCTTAATATTCCCACTTTGTAGATGAGAAAACTGAGCCCTATCATTACTCAGTAGCTCCTCTGTGTTTACACAGACAGGGAAAGGTGGAGCTGGGGTGCAAACTCAGTTTGTTTGATGTCCAGGCTTCACGTCAGGGCAGGGTGGGTAACGGGCGTCCACAGAGACTGAACTGGGCACTGGAGATCCAGGAACTGAGAGTATTTCTCCATCTCTCTCATATCAACTTCCCTTCTCAGACTTCTTCCCTCTTACAGAGTATTTTACAGTGTTTTCTGCATTTATATCATCCCCCAATTTCTTGGTCTTGCACTTAGCCAAGTACGGCTGAGCCAATATTGAGGCTACAAGAGTTTTTGTCAGAAACCCCTACCATTGACTGCCCTCAATGCTGTCCTCCTGATTCAGCTTCCTAGGGAAAGACCGGATTGACTCTCTGTGACTAACTAGGCCTGCCCTTTAACATGGACTGTGGGCAGGAATAGTTGTTCGAGGGGTGATTGCACGGGTGTCCCATAAGCTACAACAATTTCCAAACTGATTTGAAGCATAAGCTCCACAGGAAATCAGAGAAGGAAGAGAGCAGGGACAGTTTCCTGGACTAGTCCTCGGAAGCTGGGGACTCTGGTCTGGCAGATACAGTGTTAGGATGTTCCAGGCAGGGACATACTATACATGAAGGACATCAGGGAGAAGGATGTGTAGGGCAGGTTCTGGAGCGAGGGAGGAAGATGTTCTGCCCGTATCCATTGGCTTATGGAGGGGAGCACCAGAAAGGAAAATAGTGTAAGATTTTATTTCTTCCTTCATAGTCTCCTAATATATGCTTTTCTTTTTACTAGCAAGAATATGCTGCTTGATATTCTGGACATCACAGACTCCCTCCCCTTCAAGGCAAGGCATCATGATGCAGCAGAAAGAGCAAGTGGCAGGGGAGCTGGTTTGGGGTCACTGCCTCTCAGAGCACCTAACCAGCTTCAGGCCAGTTACGCAGCCCTGCGCATCATTTTTGCATCTCTCTCAAACCCGTGCCTGTCTTACTGAATTGCTACAGGTGTAAGTTGAGTTTCTTGATCATTAATGCAGAGCCATCCCGTTAAATTATTTAAAGCATGGATCTCACAAATGTCTTTTCCCTGTAATCTCATCTTCAAAGATTGTATTAAGGCAAACAAGCCTGATTCCGCCAGGCTGTGATTTATAAACCAGACTTCCAGATAATTCCATGTCCCACATTTTCTTTCTAGTTAGGATTGCATGTAAGATATCAAATCCCAGTTTAACCAGATTCAGATGTTGATGATCAGAAGAGTGTTATCATTGTCAGTAGTTGTCACCCATCCCCCACTGTTCAACCATTTGTAATCAGTTCTCCTGCTCAACATAATTAATTTTGATAAATAAATGTGAAGTAACATATCATTTTACTGTAATTAATTTTTTTGATTATATTATACCAGGGGCCCGGTGCACAAAAATTTGTGCACTGGGGAGGGGGTTCCCTCAGCCCAGCTTGCCCACTATCACATACTGGGAGCCCTAGGGGATGTCCTACTACCTGCTCCCTGCTCCCTTTGGGGAGTGGGCCTAAGCCACAGTCTGGCCTCCCTTTGTGGGAGGCGACCAGGCTGATCAGGGGAAGGCACCAGCCCCATCACCGCACTGTTGCAGCCACTGCCAGTCACCGCAGCCACCAAGGTGTTTTCATCAACATGGACTCCAGTCCCTTTACCATGAAAAAATGACAACTTTCTTTAGGCATTTTCAAGAAGAGTCTTTCATAGGATATGACATTTCTTTCTTTCTTTATCCTCACCTGGGGATATGTTTCCATTGATTTTTAGAGAATGTGGAAGAGAAAGGGAAAGACAGAGAGAAACATCAAAGTGAGAGGAACACTTTGATTGGTTGCCTCCTGCATGAGCCCTGACCTGGGCCGGAGCCAGGGAGGAACCTGCAACCTAGGTACATGCCCTTGGTCAGAATTGAACCCAGAATCTGTGTTGGGCAGGCCGAGGCATTATCCACTGAGCCAAACTGGCTAGGACAGGATATGACATTTCTTAACCCTCCAGCAGCAGACCTTCATTTTTTTCTCCAGGAGTGTGGTAAAAAAAACCCTAGATCACTTTTTGGACTCTTATTACCCAAGTTACTAAGAATAGTACCAGTGGCATACAGGGAGCTTAACCAAA
>NW_005871272.1:1409551-1425397 GCF_000147115.1 Myotis lucifugus | reverse complement strand
GGTAAGGGGGAGAGATTAACCAAAGGACTTGTATGCACGCATATAAGCCCAACCAATGGACACAGACAACAGGGGGATGAGAGCATGAGTGTGTGTGTGTGTGGGGGGGGGGGTATGGGGGGATGAGGTCACATATGTAATACTTTAATCAATAAAGAAATTAAAGATTGAAAAAAACAAATATTATGAAGCTTCTGGAGAAGTAAAATCATCCACCTTGTGTCCTCTGATCAGAACAAATGCCCCTCCATATTCTTCATTTCTTGTTTTGTTCTAGGACTCTATAGCCAGCCCAAGGTTAAGAAGGATGACTTAGGACTGGCCAAAATTATTTTAGCAATTTGCTATTGCCATTATAATATACTAACACAAATGTAGTGGCTTAAAACAACACAAATGTAAAATAGAAGAGTTGGAGGATGTGGAAAAGGGGGACTCCTGTATACTATGGGGGCATGTAAATTGGTGCAACCACTATGGAAAACAGTATGGAGATACTAAAAAACATCAAATGAAAATATCATGTGATACAGAAATCTCACTTCTGGGTATTTTTCTGAAGAAAACAAAAACACTAAGTCAAAAAATATATATGCACATCATATTCATTGCAGCATTATTTATGACTAGAGGCCCGGTGCACAAAAATTTGTGCACTCGGTGGGGGGGAGGGGGGCCCCCCAGCCCGGCCTGTGCCCTCTCGCAGTCTGGGACCCCTCGGGAGATAACGACCTGCTGGCTTAGGCCTGCTTCCAGGTGGCAGAGGGCAGGCCCAATTCCTAAATGCAGCCCCTGGTCAGGCTCAGAGCAGGGCCGACTGGGGAGTTGGGGCGCTGCCCCGTCATGCACAGAGCAGGGTGGATTGGGAGGTTGCGATGCCACCTTCAGTCATGCTCAGGGTAGGGCCGATTGGGGGGTTGGGGCACCGCCCCCTGTCACACTCAAGGCAGGGTCGATGGGGAGGTTGCGGTGCCACCCCCTGTCATGCACAGAGCAGGGCCGATCAGGGGGTTCGGGCGCTGCCCCCTGTCACGCACAGAGCAGGGCCGATCAGGGGGTTGAGGAGCTCCCCCCTGTCACTCACAGAGTAGGGTGGATCAGGGGGTTGGGGCGCTGCACCCTGTCACACTCAGGGCAGGGCCAATGGGGAGGTTATGGCTCTACCCTGTCACACACAGAGCAAGGCCCATGGAGGGGGGTTGGGGCACCACCCTCTATCACCCACAGAGCAGGACCGATCAGGGGGTTGGGGCGCTGCCACTGTCACACTCGGGGCAGGGCCGATGGAGAGGTTATGGCTCTACCCTGTCACACACAGAGTAGGGCCGATCGGGGGTTGGTGCACTGCACCCTGTCAAACACAGAGCCGCAGGGCAATCAGGGGATTGGGGAGCTCCCCCCTATCAGGCACAGAGCAGGGCAGATAGGGAGGTTGTGGCCCCGCCCCCTGTCACACACAGAGCCGCAGGGCGATCAGGGGGTTTGGGCGCTGCCCCCTGTCACGCTGATCCCAGTGCCGGGAGCCTCGCTGCTCCGCTGATCCCAGTGCTGGGAGGCATATTACCCTTTTACTATATAGGATAGAGGCCTGGTGCATGGGTAGGGGCTGGCTGGTTTGCCCTGAAGGGTGTCCTGGATCAGGGTGGGGGTCCCCACTGGGGTGCCTGGCCAGTCTGGGTGAGTGGCTGAGGGGTGTTTTCCGGAAGCGAGTGACTGAAGCTTCCAACGGCTCCTTGTTTTCTTTTTTTTTTTTTTTTTATTCTGGGCCAGCTTTAGCTCTGAGGCCTCGCCGCTGAAAACATCGATACAATGTTGCTAAAGCCCGGCTGAATGAAAGCAGGTTTCTGGGGTTTTGTTTAGCTTCTTATTTGCAACATAGTACATAGTTGCTTAGAGTTGCAGCTGAGAGGCCGGCAAGTGAGGCGGGGAACGTTGGAGTCCGCAGTCACTGGAGCAAGCAAGCCTCCCTGCTCGCTTCAGTGCATGGCTGCCGGCCGCCATCTTGGATGACAGTTAATTTGCATATCCTCACTGATTAGTCAATGAAAAGGGTAGCGGTCGTATGCTAATTACCATGTTTCTCTTTTATTAGTGTAGATAGCTAAGATATGGAAATAACATGTGTCCATAAAAAGATGAATGGGTAAAGAAAACATGCTATATATTTACAATTAAATATTATTCAGCCATGAAAACTTGCCATTTGAAACAAGATGGACAGACCTTGAGGTCATTATGCTAAGTGAAATAAGTTAGAGAAAGGCAAATGGTATAGGATTTCACTTAGATGTGGAATCTTAAAAATAAATAAAACTGAGCTCAGAGATACAGAGAACAGATTGGGGTTTGCCAGAGTCATATGGATGGCTGGGGATGGATAAAATGGGTGAAGAGAGTCAAAAGGTACAAACTTCCTGTTATAAAATAAAGCCATGCAATGTAGGGCACAGCATGGTGATCATACTGTTGATAATACCTTATTGCATATTTAAAACTTACTAAGGGACTTTTAAATCTTCAAAGTTTTCACCACAAAAAAATGTAACTAGACTTATTGCAGTGATCATTTTGAATATATAAATATCAAATCATTATTTTGTACAGCTGAAACTAATATGATGTTATATGTCAGTTATAGCTCAGCTTTTAAAATCTCACAGATTTACTTGTTATATTGCTGTTCTAGAAGTCAAATGTCAGAAACAGGCTAAAATAAAGAGCAGACCTGTTTCTTCTGGAAGCTCTAGGAGTCCATTGTCCTGCTTTTTCTTGCTTCTGGAGGCTGCCTGAATTCCTTGGTGGTGTACCCCTCCCATTTTCAGACCCAGCAGCATAGCGTCTTCAAATCCCCGTTCTCTGACCTCTGCATCCATCATCACAGCTTCTCTTTGACTCTTACCTTCCTGCCTCTCTCTTGTTAGAACCCTTGTGATTAGATTGAGCCAAACAATCTAGGATAATCTTCCAATCTCAAGATTCTTTATTTAATCACATCAGCACAGTCTCTTTTTCCACATAATGTAAAATACTCACAGGCTCTGAGGATTAAACTGTGTGCATCGTTTGGGGGCCAGTCATTTGCTTCCACAGTTATCAATGAAGAATAATTCAAATATTAGTATTTTACTTGGCCAGGAGACTTGGCATTTGACTAAAATCAATCAACAAATATTAAGGTTGAATATGTCCAAACCAATAAGGTACTGTTGGATTATTCTACTCCCCACCATCAAGGAGCATACAGGAAGACCAGGAAAGGAGCACGTGCAACACAATGCAGAACGGGTGGGATGCACTGACCGTTCGGACATGAGGGAGGCAGACCCTTAGCCCTGATGCCTAAGGGAATTCAAGATTCAGATGGGGTTAGATTAGGTGACCTTTCAAGCCCATTCCAATCCTTGATTTCTGCTGCTGTACAGATTCTTAACAACAAATTGAATTTAGGATTTGCACTCTGTCTACATCTTAAAGGACTTGTGACTGAATGGATTAGGGCACAGTGCACCACAAAATACTTAAGAATGAGATGGAATGGAGTCCATCTGACAGAGCAGGTCTTTTAAGCTTTAGAATTGAATATGTTGAAACTCGTGGGCTGTAAAAATGTCTTTAATCTTTTGATTATTATGTCAAAAAGAGCATATAGTTAAGCAACCCTTTGTGGGGCATGAGGGAAAGGAGAGGGCAAACTTAAGCAGAGATTTATTCTTTAAATCCTTGAACAAGGGACATCCCATGGCATGATGGCTAATCATTTCAGCTGTGTTCTTATGAAGGACACAGAAATGTTCAATAACAACAATTGAAACCCAAACAACATTCTGTTGAAAACTCATTGACCCCACTTATCCTTCAGATTCCTCTTTCTCAAAGAACTACCTTTTAAAGAGTTTGTACTGCACTTTAGACTGCTCCAGGACTTACTCATTTTTAAAGGATTTATTTGGGCTATTATTCATCCTTTTGCACTAATCCCTTAGGGTCATTCTGGGAAAATTCAAAGTATTAAGATTTGGGGAGAAATCCAAGTTTTCAGTCATTTTCAAGACTCTGATTTAAAACTGTGATTTCCAAGTAACGTGGAGATGACTGGTCGCAACTGCTCAGAAGGAAACCTGGGTGGCCTGTTGGAAACAGGTACCGAGATAGAGTCCTGGGTGCCCTCTGCTTCCCTCTGAGAGGCATCCGCGTGCCAGCAGCCCTCCAGGAGTGACTGCCTTCCTTAGCTGTGAAACCGCCAGCATCAGGGAGGCGCTGCAGGGCCTCCCCTGCAGAGAGAACAGTGTGCCCTCCTAAAAGAGTTGAAAATGCAGTGGCTTCTGTGTCGTGTGCCTTTTAGCATTACTGTATATTACACTCATTGAAGTTGAGATGATAATTGCAGAGAAAGTCTCCTATCGGACCATAAATTAACGGGCATCCCTCCTCTGTCTGGGCCTTTTGTGCTTTATTCACATCAAAAGCAATTACTTTTTGTGCACACTTAATCCCACCAGTTTAATGTGGCATGTAAAATATGCTTGGCGATTTACCCTTTATTAATCCTAGACTTGCTGAAAACAGAAGCCAGTCAACCATTCAAATTCTTAAAAACAACAGCCTGCCCTTCACAACTTAACCTTTGTTTAATTTGGACAAACTCAGGAGGTTCTGAGAATCACAGTACCAGATTGTTCTCCAGGGAGATTTCCCTAAGCCCAACGGGAGCCCAGGAAGGGCTGAACCTTCACTGCGGGATGGGATGGGTTTGCCTCGTCTAACAGCTGGAGCAGGGACAGAAAGCAAAGAGAATATAGGCTTGAGCGTCAGCCAGCCTGGGTTTGGACACCAGCCCTACCACTCACTGAAGGACTGAGGATGTGACCTTGCTTAAGTTAATCTGTGTCTTCAACTGTAAACAGAATAACGAGGGACACAGCTAATCTAGGGAAACTGGCAACCATGTGATATACTAGTATCTTCCATGGAAACAGTTGTTCTCAATAATAACTGTAGGAATAGTATTCTTACTATAATTTACATTAATATAATATTCTTAGGACCCAGAGAGCATCAATCCGGGTCAGAAAGATTTGAGGGATGTGAGGTAAAGTTGCTTGAGTGGAATGAGGATCAAAAGCAGGAAAATGAAGTCTGACCACCTCGGGTAGAGGGTAATAGCAAGTTCCAAACAAGAAAACCGAAACTGCAGTCAGAAAGAAGTGGGTAAGAGCTCACACAGACTGGTGTAACACTGACGAAAAAGAGAAGGGCCTGGTGAGTAAGGAAATGCAGAGGCTGCATTCAAAGCCTCTTGGTAGCGCTGACCCACTTAGACAGTGGTTTGCTTGGGCTGCCTTAGCCAGATGCCGGAGACTGGGTGGCTTGAACAGAAGAAATACTTTCTCACATTTCTGGAGGCAGGAAGTACAAGATGAAGGCGCTATCAGTGTTGGTTTCTTTCTTCCCAGCTTGTAGACAGGCATCTTCTTGCTGTGTCCTTGTATGGCTTCTTCTCTGTGCACACATGGAAACAGAGAGGTATACATGGTATTGATCTCTTTTTCTAATATATTTTTATTGATTTCAGAGAGGGAGAGAGAGTTAGAAACATCAATGATAAGAGAGAATCGCTGATCAGCTGTGTCCTGCTCATCCCCTACTGGGAATCAAGCCTGCAACCCAGGCATGTGCTCTGACTGGGCATCGAACAGTGACCTCTGGGTTCATAGGTTGAAACTCAACCACTGGGCAACACCAGCCAGGCTGTTTCTCTCTTTCTTTATAAGGACACCAGGTATTTTAGATTTAGATCCCACCCTAATGACCTCATTTAACCTTAATTAGCTACCCAAAGGTCCTGTCTCCAATATAGGCGCATTGGGAGGAACATAATCCAGGCTATAACATACAGGTTAATTCCTAAAGTGGTGTCATGTATTCCAGGACTGTTTCTATTTCAATAAGGGACTCCAAAAAAGAAAAACACACACACAAAAACAAACAAACACAGAAAATACCTGAAAATCCAAATGATGAACAAGTGGTGGAATTCTAGGCACTAGGGGAGAATTATGAAAATGTCATATTTGAGTAACGGGTGCTTTCCTGCTGCACCCTCAGTCACTTCATGTAGGTGTCTCTCAGTTCTTTCCCATGGCTTCCAGCTCTTTCTGGTTGGCTTTTTGTTCCTGCTTGATTATTTGTTTTTTTAATAGATTATATTTCATTTCCACTTAGGACTCCTGGATCCTGTCAGTTGACTTAACATAGAGGTTGGGGCAAAAATTTGTTTACAGTTGTATGTGAAACACAGAGTCTATTCTTGTATTATTATTTATTAATTATTGTATTATTTTCCATAGGAAAAACTGTAAACTGATTTTTGCCTCATGCTGTATTATAGTTAAGTGTTGATGAAACTGAAGTTAAAGATGTCTTCAGACCTTGACCTTAAGGACACATGTTTTCTCTGATTGCTAGCTCCCAGCTCACATCCCAGTGGTGCCTTTAAAAAGGGATGCTATAAAGGAATTCCTGATCCCTCCTAGGGGGAGGACTGCTGATTTGGGATCAGAAATGCCATCTTGTGTCCAACTAAATCAGCATGGTAGAACATGGACTCTGTTTCCAGTGACCTGCATTCCAGATGAACTCTAGCTGGAAATTGCTCTGAAACATTGATCAATTCCTTCTCAATTTCTGGACCTCAGTTTACACACATATAAAAAGAACTAGAGGCCTGGTGCACAGATTCATGTGCTGATGGGATCCCTCAGCCTGCCCTGCACCCTCTCGCAATCCATGGATCTGGCTGAAACCAGCAGTCCAACATCCCCTAAGGCAGTGGTTCTCAACCTTCCTAATGTCGTGACCCTTTAATACAGTTCCTCATGTTGTGGTGACCCCCAATTTCATTGTTACAAATTGAACATAATTAAAGCACAGTGATTGATCACAAAAACAATATGTAATTATATATGTGTTTTCCGATGGTCTTAGGCGACCCCTGTGAAAGGGTCATTCGACCCCCAAAGGGGTCATGACCCACAGGTTGAAAATCACTGCCTAAGGGATGTAGTAGTGCTCTAAGCGGCAGGCAGCCAGGGAGGAGCCTGAGCCCTGGCTGGGTGCTGCTCCCGCTGCGCCTGCCACTGCAGCTCTGTAGTGCTGTTGCAGAGGCGGGAGAGGCCTGCACCGCCGCAGCTGCACTTGCCATGAGCCTAGTGTCTGGCTCTCGTCGGTCAGCTGAGTGGCGCTTCTGCTGTAGGAGGGCACTGACCACCAAGGGGTAGGTCCTGTGTTGAGCGTCTGCCCCCTGGTGGTTAGTGCATGTCATAGCAACTGGTCGACTGGTTGTTCAATCGTTTGGTCGCTTAGGCTTTTATACATATAGATTGGTTGGATAAAGTATAAGTTCAATATTCTAGAATTTCTGACAATAAGTCATCATTATTTGGGGTTTTAAGCTACTTGCAAATTGTATGGAAGATATTTCTCTGGATCCTTCAGTTCCCTGAGCCAATACGTTCCAGACTGAGCTCTCAAGATGATATATCTTCATCTGATATCCCATCTTCATGCATATACAAAGATAATTTGGCAGAGCCAATATGGTATTTGAGAGGATGGGGTGAATACATAAAGTCAAAGAGGGACCAGATGGTTGTGTGGGTGATTGTCTATTCTACTTCAGGTGATTTTGTGCTAAACACATCACCACTAAGGGGAAATTTTGCCTGACATAGCATGATTTGGTCATCAGAGATGGGATTAGATGTGGAACAAAATTTAGATAGAGAACAGAGTTTGTGTTTGTAAATAACAATATTGTATATCTGTCTTCCCTACAGCCCGTAGGACCCCCAACTCCCTTTCTCAAGACATCCCCAGTTGATCTGAGTAGGGGAGGATTTCTATAACAGTCTCATGCTTGCTCCAAGCAAGCAGGAAGGAGATCTTATAACGGAAAAGTAAGAAGAACAGAATGAAAACAAACTCTCAAGAAGCAGCAATGCATTAGGCTCCTTATGGGTATTGTGTGTAAACAGATTTCTCCAAGTAACAAATAAAGGAAGACTAAGCTCAAACTCCCTTAAGCCAAAAGGAAATGAACGTATTGGCTCAGGGAACTGAAGGATCCAGAGCAATATCTTCTGTCATTGATGTAGCATGAAGCACCAAGAAGAAGACAACATATGCACTGTTTCTTTTAACTTTTTAACTACCCCCTCCTTCCTTACAGAACACTCATGGAACATTGTCCAGAGTTTAGAAAATGGGCTCTGTTAATGAGCTGGATGAAGTCCCCTCAAAATTTGTATGTTGAAGCCATAATCCTCAGTATACCTACACATGTGATTATATTAAAAATAGGGTCTTTTTACATTGAAATGTGGTCATTAGGATGGGCCCAAATCCGATATGACTGGTGTCCTTATAAGAAGAAGAAATTCTTACACAGATAGGCACAGAGGGAAGACTATGTGGAGAAACAGGGAAAAGACGGCCATCTACAAGCCAAGGAGAGAGGCTACAGAAAAATTCAGCCCTGCTGACAACTTGATCTGAGTTTCAAACTATAAAAATAAATTTCTATTGTTTAAGCCACACAATCTGTGGTACTTGTTAGGGAGTCCTAGCAGATTAATGCAGATTCTAAATTGCTTAATTCTGAATTTCAGAATTCTCAGCATTTGAATAGTGACTGTGATTGAGAGGATTTCTGCCTGGACACCTAGGAACACCGATATGAGGAGAAATGTGCAAGTGCGCCACGTGTCCTGATATAAGGGTGAATCAAAGTAAATTCAGTTTACTATTCCTGAGGATAAGTTGAATTATAGATACTTTATTTCTGTGAGAACTAATTCAATTTAGAAGGTGTCTGGAGCCTCTAGACTTAATTTGAATATTAATTGCACGGATGATATTCTTGTACAAGTCTGCCCAGTAGTTTTATTCTTAATTAAAGATCACTGTATGTCTGATGTTTTCCCCCTGGTTATAGTCATTGTGTTTGCACATAGAGCCTTTTATTTCCCTCACATCTTAAGTAATTTTTCTTTATCAGCCTCAGAAAAAAACAGCAGTGTTTGTCTCCAAAAATCGGTAAGGAAAAGCGTATGTAATTGTAAAACGAGCCCCCAGGCCTCCCACGGTATGGCGGAGTACAATGACAGCCCAGCTTTTCCCACCCACCCCCTGCAGGAGGCTGAGACAGACCCTGAGAGGGCCTCGGATTGGCTGGGTTGGCTCTCCAGGTTCTGGAACATTTCCACTGAGTCAATCACATAGGAATCCTGGGCCCACCTGCCTCCAGAGTGACTCTCCTTCTGGAGGCAGTTGACAGAGGTTTTCTATATCCTCACCCTCTGCCTCTTGCATTTTGCCTGCCATTGAGTATGGTTTACAGTAAAGACTCTGCTCCCAATAACTAAACTTGATCCTGATAATTCAGTCATAGAGAACCAAGCTTCCAGTGGGAAAAATCATATTTGCAAAATAATGCTGGCTTTTTTTCTTCTTCATAGAAATAATATTTTATGTTTACCAGTGCATTTCTTTTTGTTCCTAAGAAAATAGGAAATTTATATTTCCCACCCACCTTATATCTAGGCATGGTTCATAACCAGTCCCAGCCATGGAATGTGGGAGAAGTAATGCACTCTTTTCCCAGGTGAACCCCACAGAAAGTATGTCTCAGGTGTGACTGACTCTCCCTCTTTACTGGCCACATGTGAGAGTGGAAGGAGTCTGGGTTCCTAAGATCTTGGAGGAATTCCTCTCAGGAGAGTCACCCAACTAGGAATCTCTGCATTGGAATTGATGTGTATGATAAAGTTTTACTGTACACTATTGAGATTTTTTACATTGTTGGGTATAACAGCTAACTATTTTTATCCTAAGTAGCACAATTGTTTGTGTGGTTTTTGTGTGTGTGTGTAGGAGTGAGGATGACACTCAAAGGTTGGAGGAGCTAACATGTTATATAATTTCAATTTCAGAGTACCTTAAGGAATACCCTGTAATATAATCTCTCTAACCCCAGACTTTTTTTCATCCTGCCTTCTTTAATCTCCAAATCTAATCAGAAGTAAGACTATTTCTGGTTTGTCTTATGTACCTGCCAAAACTGAGACTGAGAATGGCAGAGTGTTGAGGGAGAACCACTGGTCTGACAGCTGGGAGATTGGATGAGAGTCTCAGGTGTGCCTCTGACCAGCTGTGGGACCATAAGTAACTTATTTCTCTCTCTGCATTATATTATAAGCACAAAGAGACAGTTGCCATATCAAGGGTTGGAACTATAGTGTAACTGAGTCCCCCTCTCTACTCCCAGGTAATGTTTTGAGATTTGAATTCTCAAGTTCAGAGCTCAAAACCTGGCAGTCTATGTGGGGTTGTTGTTTTGTACTGCATCATGTCTTTAAATAATATTTCATATATAAATACAAGTTTCATCTTCATGGATAACACTTGCTTTCTCGTATGGCAAAAAAAAAATTAAAAATATAAAAAATGGAGCTGAATAGGGGATCTCCCATTTAGATAAGTGCTTTCCATTTTTTATAGTTTTCACCATCCCTAATGTGATATATTGGCCTAATTCCATCTACCTAGTCACTGTAGACATTGGAGCTTGCTTCAAAGTTAGAGTGAATTTAACCTTGCTTAAACCCACCCACACCAAGGATGTAGTAGGGAGTGGACACTAAGACAACTGAAATACAAATTTGGCAGAGCCAGAGGATGCTAGGAGCTAAGGGTGAATGCCAAACTAGAGAGCAGACATCAGGGTCTACAGCCAGGTCAGCCTAGAGCAAGTTGATAAATTAAAATAAGATCATCATGGTAATTCCTCAGCAGTTTCACACAATGTCTTTGCTACTTCTTTGATAGATCAAATACCTTAAGCTCTTCATCCTTAAAAAATGAGAATTGTATACATCCCTTAAGATTCATTTGAAAATTAGTGAGATATCCTATCTAATAAAGAGGGGATATGCTAATTGACCCTCACACCATTGCAAAGATGGCGGCGCCCACAGCCAATAAGGAGGGAATATGCTAATTGACTGCCACACCCTCAAAGATGGCGGTACCCACAGCACCAAGATGCCGGCCCCCAGCAGCCCAGAGCCAGCCCAAGGCACAGGCAAACCTTGAATGGCGGCTGCCCAACCAACATCCAAGGTGCAGGCAAGCCTCAGATGGCAGCTGCCCAGCTTCCCAGGGCCTCCCAAGGCTCAGGTAACCAGGGCCGACCGAGGCTTGCACTGCCAACAGTGGCAGCAGCAGAGGTGTGATGAGGGTGTCACCTTCCCCTAATCCCCAGATCGCCTCCCGCCCCTGAGGGCTCCTGGACTGTGAGAGGGGGCAGGTCTGGCTGAGGGTCCCCCCTCCAGTGCATGAATTTTCATGCACCGGGCCTCTAGTTTTGTATAAAGCAGAGGACTTAACACATAATAAGTGCCCAGTAAATGGTGGCATCTCTATCCTTATCACATTGGTAAAAGTGAATTTTAGATATGTAGCAATAGGACTTGATTTGGGAGGTTGTGAGGTAAAGGTAGGGATCTGGCCTTCATTACTGGTGACTGGAAGAGGACTTAGGGAAACTTAAAATAAGTGAAAGGAAGGGAAGGGAATTTTGCCAGCTTACACTTCAACTTGTACCTAAAGCTCATAGAGAAGCCATCACCTCAATCCTTCTTTTCCTCAAAACAGCAAGTCAAATGGTACAACCACACTTTGCTCAATATCTTTTAGATGCTATATCATTCCCGAGACTTTTTCTCTTTTGAGTTTTATCTCACATTGCTTTCACCCATCTTATAAAATTGGGAACAAGAAGAAAAGCCATAGCAAAAAGAATATTTAAAGGATCTAATATTGATTAAGTACCCATTATGTGCCAAGTACTGAGCTTACTACTTTCCTCATAAGAATCCTGCATAAGATTTGGAAACAGTCTAAGTGCCCATCAGCAGATGAGTGGATTAAAAAACTGTGGTACATATATACAATGGTATACTATGCTGCAGTAAAAAAGGATTTCTTACCATTTGCAACAGCATGGATGGAACTGGAGAGCATTATGCTAAGTGAAATAAGCCAGTCAGAGAAAGATAAATATCACATGATCTCACTCATTTGTGGAATATAATGAACAACATAAACTGATGATAAACAAAAACAGATCCAGAGACAGAGAAGTATCGATCAGACAGTCAAACCTCAGAGGGAAGGTAGGGGAGGGTGGGGGTAAGGGGAAAGATCATCCAAAGGACTTGTATGCATGCATATAAGCCTAACCAATGAACACAGACACAAAGGAGGTGAGGGCATGAGTGTGTGTGTGGGCGGGGGGGCGGGGGGGGGGGAATAAGGACACATATGTAATGCCTTAATCAATAAAGAAAAAAATTAAATTTAAAAAAAGTAATGCTAAAGACAAAAAAAAGAAAATTGCTTCAGGATAGATATCACATATCTTAAAAAAAAAAAAAAGAATCCTGCAGATTTGACATTTGGAATTCCACTTGACTGAAAATGGAAATGAAGTTGAAAATAGTTAAGTGGCATTTTACTTTCATCAGAGCACTTATCAAAATACTTGTTGGCTTGCTTTGCTGCCCATTTGCCCTAGTCTAGTATTGTAAGGTAAGCTTCACATGAGAAGAGTTCCTGCTTGCTGATGTCTTTAATAGTTCATGCCCAGTGCCTGAAACTGGGCACATAATCTGGAAGCATAAATATCTGTTGGATGCATAAATTAATTAATCAATGAGTGAGTGAGTGAAAATCACAGAGCTAACTTTGATCCTGGCACGTCTTTACCTACATCCACAATCCATCTTCCTTCAGGAGCTGCCTGAGCAGCATGAGTACACTGGGAGTGGCACACATGATGGGTCTGTTGGTTTTCTCACCTCCTTCCACTGGTTATGACAAAAAGATTCCCTATCTCTCCCATCCTTCCAAAAATACCTCTTCTTGTAGGTATTAAACAGGAATAATATTGTTGTTCCTACTATATTGTTATCTTACAGCTGGAAATCCTTGTTTGGGTGCCGTTAATGAAATATCAAGAAGATGCCCCTAATATCTACCACCTCAGCCAAGAAGCATCTTCACTTTTTGTTTGGGGACAGGGGACACTCACAGGTATGGTGATCCTGTCAGATCTGGAAGACTGACAACCCCGGCTGCTATCCCCCTCTGGCAGTGCCTGGGGGTCTTAACTCAGGTGGTTGTTACTGCCTTTGTTATAACAGCAGCTCTACCAAAGGGGCTTTCACAGCCACACTTCCATGTTATCCTCAAAGGACTTCCTGGACTCAGAGCTGGTGGTGTTAGCCTCACTTTACTAAATAAGAGCTCAAAAGCCACAGTGACTTGTCTAAGGCCACAGACAGTTATCAGCAGAGGCCGAGCTCAGACACTCAAATTAGACTGGTATCTTCTTAATAGGTCATGCAACATCTCGGCCTCTTCATTTGTTCCGCTTAAGATGTTCTGGGTCCTCAAGTAAGTATAAGAGTGCAGAAGCAGGCAGCTTGATGTGGTGGACACAGCATGGATGGGAGCTTATGGAGCCTGGGTGAGGGAAGCCAATTCCAGCATGTCAGCAGGGCTGAATCATCTGGGAATGGCTGAGGGCATTTCCCCAAACCTGAAAAGGATGCATTAAATGATTGCTTGGCTGCCAGACAGCTAAGGGCATCTCAATTTACATGTTGTTGCCTCCTGCTGGCCAAACACCTGAACAGCCTTAGGCAATTCCCCAATCTGACAATGGATTCTGTATGAAACCCTACCCTTTGATGTGTATATCTCCACCTCGCCTTAGGACAAATTGTGTTAATAAAAAGCAAGGGGTCCTGAGACAAGGAGAACTTAGTTCCTTTAGCTAAGCTCCTCTGACTCCCCATAATGCCTTTCAAAATTATGTTTTGTCTCTGGACTCTTATTTAATTTATGCACAGCACCTTCTCTAGATTGCTGAACCCTTCTAGATGCTGGATCAAGAACGCCAGCGTTACCTGGGACTTCATTCCTACACAGAAATAAAACTCAGGCAGCCTGACCCACAGCCCACCCCCTTTCAGCCTCCTGCCTGGAGGGCTGGCAAGTAGGAACCCTGTTATCTTGTTTTCTCTGGTTTCTTGACCACAAGTATCTTTAGCGACTGTGATTTCTGTCTGAATTCAACATACTTTATTCTCTTTAGAATTAGGCCCAATTCATCATGGGTGACAATAACCCAGTGGAGGAAAAAATGACTCCCACAATCTTGCAGGTCTCCTATCTACTATCCTCAAGACTCAGTGTCGGCATTTCCTAAGTTAAACTGTGCCATGGACTTTCCCCCACTGCCTGAGAGCAGGACAGATAGCTCCCATGTGAGTGTAATTATTTCTGCAGTTATGTAGACAAAGTTTTGCTGAAAATCATTACCGTCCAATAAACCGAGGTCTGTCTTCATGCCAGAGGAGAATGAAATCTTCCAGAGGAGGTGCAGCTGCCTCCCTATGAGCAGATTCGCTTTCATTGGTTACAACAGCCATTTACTGAAGAAGGAAAACAGGTACAGTGAAGAATTATTACCAATTTTGGGAATAGGTACAGGTTAGGCAGCATCTTTATCTTAAAAAGACATTGGAAGCAAACATTTTCGTCTGGGGTGTGAAGTGACAGATAACAGCAGAAACGTATGAGAAGCCAGTTGAAAACGGATGGCTTTATCTTGGGTTTGTAAGATGATGGTGAGTGAAAAGAAAAGTTTGTAGAGGAGCCATACCTCAAAAAACAATCTGTGAGTTGTACCCTTTAAGAGAGAAAGCAGTTTTAAGGAGAGCCATATTTTGATGTTTCAGAAGCACTTGATGGCTTATAATCGCCTCCCTTCAGTAACATGCCTCTGTGAAGATGAAAGATGGAGAAACACAGTGAAGGAATCGCCATGCGGCTCCTCATTTCAGTTCCCAGGGACAGCGGATTTATGGAATCAGATGTGGGACAGAGCTCGAACCGAAGTCTCTTTTCTTCCTGGAGAAAAAAGAGTGGTTATCAGTGCACATTTTCCTGGATATTATACCTTTTTGGGTCATTATTTTACTTCTCTTTCATCTAAAATTGTGATTTATCTTAACAGCATATTGGTGTCTTGGGAACCTGGGGAAGTATTGCAGAGTGAATGCAGATTTTATGGCTTAGATGGAATGTCAGGAATCAGGTAATATTTTTTTAAAATTTGAAAATAGTTAGTAAACCATTTGTTAATAGTGAGTCACAGGAAGCAGAACTGAAAGAGACCCCAGAAGCCATCTCACCTACCTTGGCCACGGTCTATTTCACATGCTCCACACTCGACACTCTCCCGCCTGACCCGGGCCCTCCTGGGGTCGGAGACCTCTCTCGAGTCTGACTACAAGGTTTTCTTTAAATCAGACGGCATGGTTACACTCATCTCTTAATCCTAGCTCTCCTGTCCAGGGTGATATTTGAACATGAATTAAAGGTGTTTATATGCTCTTCCTGTGCACTTCCCTGAGGGGTATGCCAGTTCCTTACCATCCTGATTACTTCCTCTGGACTGTCTGGTTTTTCATCCTATATTTTAAAATGTTACATTAAGAACTTGTCACAGACTTAAATTCATCAACATACATACAGTGGCCCTTTAAGATGACCCAATAGCACCTTTTATTTTGGAGATGCAAAGGGAATACGTGACTTGCTAAGATCACAGAGCTACTCAGGGACACATTTCTAGGATTGAAATACAGGTCTCCTACTTCTAAATCTAGTGTAAAATGGTCTGAAATTTAAGGTGAAGATAACTCATTTAAACCTGTC
>NW_005871272.1:1407242-1409451 GCF_000147115.1 Myotis lucifugus | reverse complement strand
GGAGGAGGAGGAGGAGGTGAAGGAGGAGCAGGAGGAGGATGACGACAAGGTAAAGAAGAGCACAAAGTAAAAACCCCACAAAACCATAAAGTAAGGGTAAAGAAAAAAGTTCAATAAAATCCTGGGGAGGTTTTCCCATGATGACTACTTTGATGCTTCTTTTGCAATATCAAAAACAACTTTTCGCCGAAACCGGTTTGGCTCAGTGGATAGAGCGTCGGCCTGCGGACTGAAAGGTCCCGGGTTCGATTCTGGTCAAGGGCATGTACCTGGGTTGCGGGCACATCCCCAGTAGGAGGTGTGCAGGAGGCGGCTGATCGATGTTTCTCTCTCATCGATGTTTCTAACTCTCTATCTCTCTCCCTTCCTCTCTGTAAAAAATCAATAAAATATATATATATAAAAAAAAACAACTTTTCATAAGTGGCTTTTCATGCTATCTGCATCTCTTCACGCATTCATAGTGATACTAGGTTGTGTTTCTGGAGTCTGGCCAGAACTAACTGCTATAGAATAGAGCCAGTGGTGCCCGGGACGCTACCAAAGCAAATGCCACATTTAACAAGCAACACACAGTGGAGTTTCCTCAGGAGATCATTCCTGTGGCTCAGGCAGGGATATGATAGATTTCTGAGGGTCAGTAATAAATAGGTGCTGATGAAGCCAAGGAAATGGGGTTTAAGCAGTTAGGAGGAAGTGGAAAGGTATTTCAGGCAGAACTGTAAGGGCGGAAATGAACTATAAATTTTATGCAATAAAAGGTTTAATTTGGAAATGCGGCAAATTGGGCAGGATGAGGCCATAATGTGGGAAAATGTGAATGCTAGTTCTTGAAAAATGTCTACTACACACTTACTACGTGCCAGGCATTGTGGTGGGTTCTGGAAAATCACTGGATAGCAGGATTCATGGGCTGTACAGTTCAAAAGGAATACATTCTATTCCAAAGGAGAAACAAGGTAGAATATAGGTGATTATAGAGCAAATAAACTGAGAGGGGTGTCAGGCAAGTTTTGATGAAAGAAATGGTGGTCAAGCTGGACTTAAAGGGACATTGGGAGTTAGCTGATGAGGAAAGGAGTGTTCAAGGTGGAAGAGGGCGTAGCAAATGCAAATAGACAGAAGCATGAGTGAGCTACCGGGGAGATGTTTAGTGTAACCTGACAGACAAGAGGTGAGAAGCAATGCACAAGGATGCTGGAGAGGAAGGTGGCAGCAGGTCATGACGCCTTCCACAGACACCTGCACACATTCTGAGCCCTACAGAGAGAGCCACCAGAGGCACCTGGATCATGCCTCACTTAAAGCTCCTGCCCTGGAAATGTTTACAGCATAGCAGGTGACAGGGAAGTGATTAACAATGTGCAAAGGCATATGCTAAGTACCATGATAGAGATATGCACAGACCAAAGACCAACTAAGCAATTAAATGTATGCATTTTGCCCATAATTTGTTCTCATTTATTCACCAAATATTTATTGGGTGCCTACTATTATGTTAGACACTGAGTATATTGAAGCACATGAAAATCAATCCCATTTTTAAGGAACTCATAATCTCCCTCGCATGACATACAAGGAAGTTAACATTTACACACAAGCGTGATAAAAATCATGGCAAAGATGCTCATAAGGCACAATGAGAGGACAGAGAAAAATAATAGCCAGCCTGGAGAGCAGAGGAGGCTGCGGGTAGAGACAAAAGGCTGTGTATGAAAGGCTGGGTAGCAGAGAGCCTTGTGGACAAGAGCAGCCTCTCTCGGTGGACGGCTGGTTCATACATATCTGCCCAGGTAATCCCTCATATTTACAGTGTGGCGAGGCATGTGGAAATGCTCTGTGACATGGTACATAGCCACACCGCTCTGCATTACAGCCCAGCAGAATTCCATGTTAATAGACCCCAGATCAGTCCTCTCTGGAGAGTGGATCACACATTCAGATGGTCTCCCTGGCCATAATTTCACCACTCACATCCATGTTTCCATCACACACTGTAATAAAACAAGAGCCTTTTAAAGGCAGTCAGTCAGCCAGGGATCAAAGCCACCTGGCAGAGTTTGGTTGTCTGCCAAATTAAAACTTGGCCTGTATTGCTAGGCAAAGAAACAGTGTCTCTAAAATAAATATTTGAAGTTCAGGAGACATGGTGGCCAGGCTGCAATATTTTAAGTTATAAAAGATCACATTTTGAGCTTCAAATCATATA
>NW_005871272.1:1317296-1407142 GCF_000147115.1 Myotis lucifugus | reverse complement strand
TCTTAATTTATTTGGTTAAATTAAAATTTATATGGGCAAACAATGAGGCTTAAAATACAATGTTAGTAGGAAAATCTCGGAATAAACTTGTGTTAAACAAATATTAAATCAGCAAAAAGAAAATGCAAGTTTACAGTCAGAACTTTTGTTCTAATTTTTAATGTCTTTGCAAAGACATTTGGATTACAGAGCAGGGAAAATGGTTTTGGTATAATTTTTCTTGCTTTTAATCTTGGATCAAGAGAAAAGGTAAATTTTGCCTTTGTCAGAAATTTACTATAGTAGTAAGGAGATCACATCCTAGAATTCAGAAATCCTGGAATTTCAGCCAACTATCTCAACTCTATTTGACCTTGGATTCCTCATCTTTTAAAAGGAGACATAATCAAAAAATAAAAGGAGACATAATAGCAACACTAATGGAAAGATCAATTTTCTGAGCCTCAGTTTCTCCATCTGTAATATCAGATAGTTGTATTAATCCAGGGTAGGTAACTTTATCTAATTTCTCAAATACATTGGAATTTGTCATGGACACATGATAATACTCTTATGCCTAGGATGGTGCTCAAAATAGACTGGTTCAATATTTATTCCAATAATAAATATAGGTTAGTTTAATTTTATATCTAGTAAATTAACTGGAGATGGGTGAAATTATGACCCATAAATTTTACTTTGGGACACTTACCCTAAAGATTTGAAAGCAGAAACTCAAACAAATATGTGTACTACAACACTAATAGCAGCATTATTCACAATAGCCAAAAGGTAGAAACAATCCAAATGCCCATCGATGAATAGATAAACAAAATGTGATATACATATACAATGCAATATTATTCAATCTTCAAAAACGAATGAAATCCTGATACATGCTACACTATGGATGAACCTCTAAAACATTATGCTCGGAGAAATAAGCATTTTTCCCCCTCACTCATATGAGATACTTAGAATAGTCAAATTCCTAGAGACAGAGGTAGAATAATGATTGCCAAGGACTAAAGAGAGTGGGTAGTGTGGAATTATCATTTAATGGATATAGAGTTTTAATTAGGGATGAAGAAAATATAAAAATAGGTAGTGTAATGGCTGCACAACAATGTGAATGTATTTAATGCCACTGAATTGTATACTCAAAAATGATTGAAAAAATAAATTTCAACCATTAGGTATATTTTACCAGAGGAGAAAAAAAAGACAAAAACAATTCAATCCCAACCCCTATAAGAACAACTGGAAAAAGTCATCCTAAACTACTATAATAATATTATGTTTCTAGCTTCTTCAACAATCTGGCAAATATTTATGAGTTGGAATTTTAGGGGGGGGGGGATTTTTTCAGCACTTCCTCACTTAGTTCTCCACTTTCTTTCTCCATAATAAACACAATGATTTCTAACTATAACTAAAATATGGCTGACTGATAGCATATGGGTAGAATTGTTGACAGTAAAAGAAATACAAACACTCAACAATTTGGGATTTTTAGGGTAAGGGCAAGCAGGTTTGCAGACAACTCAATAGTTCCTACATGGTAAATCTGTAGAGGATAAAAGTGGGCATTTATCAAGGTTGAGTTAGCAAGAACATGTTCAAGTATTGTAGGACTTATGTATTTTCAGTATTTACAGAATGCTAGAGTAGCACTGGCTGTGTGGCTCAGTTGGTTGGGTCTCGTCCTGTGCTTTGAAAGGTTGCCAGTGGATTCCTGACCAGGGCACATGCCTGGGTTGTGGGCTCAATTCCCACTCAAGGGCATGCAGGAGGCAGCAGGAGGCAGCCCATCGATGTTCCACTCTCACATTGATGCTTTTTTCTCTCTCTCCCTCACTTTTCCTCTCTCTCTAAAAATCAATAATAATATTTTTTAAAAGAATGCTAGAGTGCTATGTAGTTTCGAAGAAAATAATGGGTATTAAAAACAAGGGTTTAGTATATAAATATGTGAGTTGATTTTATTTAGAAATATGGCTTATTGAGAACCAAGTCCCACTATCTGATAATACTGAATAAATGAGGTTAAATTGCAATAAGTAATGAACAAATAGAGCTTGGCAAGTTTTCAGAGAAGTTTGAGGCAAAGAACAAAAGTGATTTTAATCAACATCGCTCTGTACACTATGCAATATTTTATTCATAGATTTAAAGATATGTGGCAACTGACTTTGATTTAAATCGAGTTGATTTAAACTAATAGTGAGGAGGAAGCACAGTAAACAAATTTCTTCCTCAGAAAACTACATTTTTGTTGTTTTGCATAGCCTTAATACATATCCTTCACAACTAAGATGAGATGTGGAAGTCATTACTGGATATGCAGAATACACATTTAAAATGGTGATTTATTTGATATTGCTTTCAAAGCATCATGGAAAAAAATTGAATACGTGACTTTCCAATTTTATTTATCAAACATAACTAAAGCAGATATTGTCAATGCCATTAGAAGGGGAACCTCCAATGCAACTGGTTAGTGAATAATATTTGCTAATATTACCAAAAAGCAAGGACTTTTATTTGCATTGATCAATAAAGGAGGAAGCACAGGGAGACTGGCTATCATTCCTAAGTAACAAAACCATAATATAATGTTTTTACAATCAGTTCAAATTTATTTTATTTTTTAAATATACTTTTATTTATTTCAGAGGAAAAAGAGAGAGGGAGAGAGAGATATTAACATCAATGATGGGAGAGAATCATTGATTGGCTGCCTCCTACATACCCCACACTGAGAATCAGGCATATGCCCTAACCAGGAATCGAACCATGACCTCCTGGTTCATGGGTCAATGCTCAATCACTGAACCACACCAGCAGGACAAAAAAAGCAGTTTACATTTATATCGCATTTTCCCATAAATATATTTATGTTTGTTAGCATATACATTTTTAAATGCAAAACTATCATAATATGCTATCATAAAATAATATCTATTGGTTAGCAATGTAATGACAGAAATTTTTTTAAGTTGCTCTGGCTACTTCAATGAGGGCAATATAGGATATTTGAAACATTGAATTGTTCTTCAACTCAGCCTTCTTCTCCTTGTTTATTCCTACAATGGGGAAAAAGGCAGTGCTATTTGCATTCTTAATCTTCAGTTTTTAAGCTCAAAGTATATTAGGTCAAAAGAGGAAAAGTTCCAGCCCACACCTGGAGAAAAGAGCAATGTTGTGAAAGGTAAATCATCTTCATTAATCCAGGTAAGGAATGGCTTTTCAGAGACCACATGCATTGAAAACATCCTGTCCACCTCTCAGTTAACGCCACAGCAGGGCAATGAGATGGGAACTACATCTCAGCTGTATGGATATGTAAGATGAGCCTCCCAAAAACTGAATGAATGTATAAAACCTCACATCTGGCAAATGTATATAGTGGGAGGCAATGGGGAAGTAATACAGGACTATGCTAACTTTATAAACACATTCTAATAAGCTCAATATGTACTTGGTAACAAATATATAGTAGAAGTTATATCTATATTACTATTATAGAGTTTTAATTGGAATTAAGTCTCAATATGACTAATTAGTTTAAATATGCTAATTTGATTTAAATATTCTAAATCCAATCAATTAATTGAGCACCTTTTATGAGAAAGTATATGAATGAATGCAAACATATATACACATAATTCCTCAAGGAGTTGACAATTTCATGTGGAAGATAGAAAATGAACTGAAATGTAAACACATTGTATTAAGTCTTATGATAGAGCTATAAGCAGTTACTAGTACTTAGGAAAAAAATCTTTCATGTGGATGTGTTATTTGGCAAAGTACTTAGGTAAAAATGATTTTAAAAAATAAGTGAAAATGGTGGTTTTGTATATTGAATGGCTTTAAAGGCTGTGGATTAAAGATATAACTTGGTTGATAGATAATTCTGAGTAGTCTTCAGCTATATAAAAAATCAGTAAGAAGTTTATCTCCACTGAAGATGGAATAAGTACAGATTTGTTTTAACTGGCTTTCTGATGTGTACATATAACTTAGAAATGCGGGAAGTAATTGTTATTATTGGGATAACAACAATCCATTATTTTTTATTTGGCAAAGTGCTTTCATGTACATTATTTCCTCATTAGTTTTGCTGTCAGAAATAATTGTTATTTGATCTTCCTTTTTGATAAGCAGATTAATCAGGGATAAGATAAGATAAACTGCTCATCAAGGTTGATATGGCTGGTAAACGATGAACTCAACACTCAATCTAGGATTCCTTAGTATAAATTTTGTAAGTGTTCTGCTGTAGGGTCCAAACTAAATTTGAATGTATTTCTTCCCAGAAGGTGAGAAATAAGTACTAAACATAGATTTTTAATGCTAGAAACTTTAGAATTGTCTTCAGGAGTTGCAAACTTGATGCCTTGTGGGGCCAGGCAAGTAGTATGAATAGTAAAGCAGCTGCTTGCAGACTACTGTTAATGAAGGGGTGCATGTTCTGTGAAGCAGTCAGCATAGTCTAGGTTATGCTTCAGTAACAAACAACTCCAAAATATTAGTAGTTTAGAATATGGTGTACCCGTGATAGGTCAGGAGGGAGAGTTTCTCTCTGACACCTTATTCCAGGATCCAGGCTGATGAAACAGCCACTACTAGTAATGCTTCCTGTTGGGAAGGAGAGAAGAGAAAATGTGGTAAATCACACACTGGCTCTTAGGGCTCTTCCACTGGATTCTCATGGTCATGCCTTAATGGGGAAAAAGGAACAGAGGAAGTACTATTTCACCATGTATCAGAAGGTGAAGAACCAGAAATATTAGGTGATAAGCAATCATGAGCATTCACAGACTCCCCTCATGTCACCAAATATTTAGTTCTTTCTTTTTTTTTTTTTACACACAAAATAATTTTCCTCATCACTAATAGGGATAGCCCAAAACTTCTATCTGGTCAAAGTATCAAGCTTAAAGTTTACACTATCTATGGGATATGTCAAGTCTCCACCTTAGGCCCAGATGTGGTTTCTTGTGATCTGGAGATCTATAAACTAAGAATTTATCTGCTCCTTCAACACATCAACATACACGGAGAGGCAGAGGCAGAGAAATTGCAACTAATACTCTTATTCAGAATGAAGAATGGGAGCTGGAGAATAGACACTGGTTTATAGACATGCTGAAATTCCACAAGGGCAGACATTTGCAAGGACAACCTTAATTGGGGATGGAGATGTTCTTTGATTAGACACTTATTCCCTTCCTTGGAAGGAACTTTCAAGACTCTTTCTTTCTGTGGCCCTTGGTTCTGCTTTCTAGAAGGATCTTCCTCATCTATTATCTTTATTCACATCCAAAGTAGGCATTGGAGAATATACCCTTTTGGTGTTGAGCAGCTTTCTAAAGACTACTTCCTGCAAAAACTATCTTAAATTATATATTGAACTCCTGTGAGTTCATGCCTTTCTACAGCTGTTCTGCTGCCATTTCACCCAAGCTGCAAATTTTGATTTTTCTAGCCATACTTCTCCCTAAAAAGCATTTTCAGAGAAGACCACTACTCTTATCCTCACTCTTTGAGTTACATTCACAACTTATTGCTTTTTACTGAAGCTTTTAAATAGTGATTACAGGGCTCTCATCTCTCAGTAAACTTTTCTAGTTTAAATTACACATCAGATGCTTTAAATTGTACACTCATTATATGAACATTGTACTGTACTGACCTATTTTTAACTTAACTTACAATGAGCATCTTTAAAGAGCTAGGAAGCATGATAGACACTATTAGTAGGCACAATAAGATTCTCATTCGTATATGATAGGTAAGGAGAATCAGGTTTAGTGATGTACGGTGTGTTGAGGAAATAACATGGAGAGGCAAGAATCTGAACTTAGGTCTATTTCACAGGCTCTTGATGTCGATTGATTTTTAAATTGTTAATTAATTTATTTATTGTTAAATATTTCAGAAGCACACAAAGGTATAACATAATATAATGAACATTCGAGTCCTGGCTAATCTGCTTAAGAAACTGAATATTAAAAATATGGTTGAAAGCTTTGTAGATGATAATATAATTGCATTTCCCTCACTCATCTTCCGTCCCCAAAGCTGACCATGGAAAGAACTGGAGCTGGAATGGCCGTTCAAAATTGTCTCCGATTCAGGGAAGGGGCTGGGCTTCCATGCCCCAGCATTGACTAGCCATTGGATATGGTTTGCTGACTCCAGAGTGAGAGCATATAATTTGGATAACGCATCTAATTTGGATAAAGATTTAGCTATGAGTTGTCCAAAGCTAACACTCCTGATAGCTGGGAAAATACTATTTTGTCTTATATGGGAGATCTAGGAGACAAGTTATAGTATCAAATATCCATAGAAATATTTGCTACATTGTTGGCTTGTGCTTGCACCTGGGTTTATAAAATAATGTGAGCTTGGTGTAGATTGAATTGTTGGTCCAATTTCTTGTTCTTAAGTCTGCAATTTTCTAAATCTATGATAAAGGTTATGAAAACGTATCAAATAAACTGTGATGCTCTCCTTTCATATTCTCTTGTATTATTTCTTCCTTAAATGGTTGGAAAAACTCATTGGTAAACTGTCTGAATTGTTTGTTTTCTTGTTTTTTCATTTGTTAGATATTTATTTAATTTTGGATTTTTATAATGTTGTTATTTTTTAAAAAAAACTGTAATTTTATTTTTCTTTTTGAGTTTATTTTGGTGATATTATTTTCCTAAAAAATTTTTTGGTTTGCATAGGTATTCTCATTTATTGGTATAAGTTGTTCATAATCATCTCTGATCTGTATGTCCCCTTTTCATTATTATTATTATAAACATATGATTAATCATTAGTCATTAATGTTAATCATTAATCCCATATTCATCAGGATAAAATAAGCAATGCTACAATATAAACTACTTTCAACATCAGTAACTTACACACCAACAACGCATTTCTTGCTAATGCAGAGACCAGTGCAGGTAGCTGTCTCAATAACCCAGGCTGCTATGAGGACTTCCCGAGGCAAGGAAGTATACCCCCCGCCCAGTTCCTTGAATATTAGTAGCCAGTTAGTGATTCATTCTCCCTATGGTTTCCCTTCTTAAAAGGACTAAGGAGGGACCCATACCAGTGGCATGCCATCAGGTGGGGAGAGGGGGATCTAGAGTGTGCATCACTTCTATCCACAGTTGTCACTAAAGCCAAGGGTTGGTCCAGATATTAAGTGCGCACCAGGGGGAAACCCAATAGCCTGGTTCTCAAATCTGACAGAAGTCATTTTAAAGTAGGGGCAAGGCCTGGCCCGTGTGGCTCAGTGGTTGAACATGGTCCCAGGACCTGGTTGGAAACTCCATCCCCAGTAGGAGGCATGCAGGAGGCAGCCAATGTTTCTCTTCATTGATGTTTCTGTGTCTCTTCTCCCTCTCTCTTTCTCACTCTAAAATCAATAAAAACATATTTTAAAAAAATAAAGTAGGGCAAGTTCAAAGCTCAGGAGATCCTGGGGGTGAAGCTCAGGGGGAAAACATCCAGTAATTCTGGAGCCAGCGAGAAACTACTACTGCACCTGATCAGTCCCTGCTTTCTCCGCTTTCAGGCACCTATCCAAGATAATTATAGGTGAAACAGACAAGTAAGGGAATACTGCAATTTTAATTTGAGATTTTGTCGCTGTTTGTACTTTTCTGCTAGGTCAGATGCAAACCCCAGGCCCTGATGGTTCCCAATTCACATGTAAATGTATCAGCTGAGGCACCTGCGAAGCATAAAGGTGGCTAAAGGTTCATTCTAAAGGTCAAAAGCTTGTAAATTTGACTTTTTTCTTAACTTTTTTGTTCAAATCTTTCCCTTTAGTCATGGTTTCATTTTGTGAAGTTCCTTCCTTTCATGCCGGTGGGAAGATAGGAATGAAAAGGACTCACAAGGGTTAATGTCACTGATGAAAGTAATATCTGAGAGGAGGGGGAATGCCAAAGGCCTGATCCCATCACTGAAAACTAATACCTTATAAAGAGTGGTAAAAATAAATGCATTTTAATTTTCCACTTAAAACAAATACATCCATAGTAACAGCATCCACAATCTACTCTGGGTAAGTTCGTATGTAGGTATAATTTTAGTTCCCAAGGCTGCCTGATCTACATTTCTCTCTTTGTTTTCAAGAGATCATCTCTATTTTTTTCCCAAGTCAAAATTTTCAACGAGTCACTGTTCTTCTAAATACACGTATCTGTCAGCAGTGAGCTTTGATTCCTGCAGTGTCGATCCTCAGCTCAGACACGGGCTTCTTTTTGAAAAACAAAAGTGCATGCCAGTGCATCTTAGCTGCCAGGGTGCCTGCTCGTTTTCTCAGAAAGTGCGGATTCACTCACTGGAGGCCTTATTATTCATAAATGCATAATATCTTCCTACAGTTCCAGAATGTAGGAGAAAAACAGACATCTTTAACTTTCTAGCTCCCTGGCAGCTCCATGCAGCTTTGTCCACTGTAGTAACCAAAAATGTCTGGGGTTCCCGAGGCCCAGGTCTGTAGTGTCCTGGACAGAAGGGTTCCTCTGGGCACCTGCAGCCAGATGTGCTCACTGCGCCTTTGTGAGGCGGCCTGGTAACATGGCACCTCAACACGTTCTTTCCTTTTTCTGAGAAGCCAAAGAACTTCAGGGATTCGTGTTGCCTCACAAACGTTAACAACATGGGATGTTCTGCACTGAAAAGCATGGGGCTTCCAGAGGGGAAATTGTAGAAGTGTGGGTAGCTATAGGAAAGAATTGTGAAAAAAAATGCTGGAAATCTCTCTCTCTCTCTCTCTCTCTCTCTCTCTCTCTCTCTCTCTCTCTCTCTCTCTTCCTCGTTTCCCATCTCTCCAATCTAACCCAGCAACAATAGTGCACAAGGATTCCCTTTTCTCTACATCCTTGCCATCATTTGTTGTTGGTTGATTTATTGATGGTAGCCATTCTGGCAGGTGAGGGGTGATACCTCATTGTAGTTTTATTTGCATTTCTCTAATGATTAGTGATGTTGAGCATTTTTTCATATGTCTCTTGGCCATCTGTATGTCCTCTTTGGAGAAGTGTCTATCCTTTGCCCATTTTTAAATTGGATTGTTTGTCTTCCTGGTGTTGAGTTTTATAAGTTCTTTATATATTTTGGAAATGAACCCCATATCAAATATATCATTGGTGAATATGTTTTCCCTTACAGTGGATTCTCTTTTCATTTTGTTGATGTTTTCTTTTGCTGTGCAGAAGCTTTTTAGTTTGATGCAATCAAACTATATTTGTTTTTATTTTCCTGAGCTTCCCTTGTTCTCAGAGACATATCAGCAAAAATATTATTACAAGAGATGTCTGAGATTGTACTGTTTTCCTCTAGGATTTTATGGCTTGAGGAATTACATTTAAGTATTTCTCAAGATTGCTGCACTGCTGGTGGGAATGCAGACTGGTATCGCCACTGTGAAAAAACAGGATGGCATTTCCTAAAAGTATTAAAAATGGAAATGCATTTTGACCCAGCCATCCCACTTCTGGGAATATATCCTAAGAATCCCAAAACACCAATCAGAAAGAATATATGCATGCCTATGTTCATAGCAGAGTTATTTATAATAGCCAAGATCTGGAAACAGCCCAAGTGCCCATCGGTAGATGAGTGGATAAAAAAGCTGTGGTACATTTACACAATGGAATACTATACAGCTATAAAAAGAGAAGGAATTCTTACCCTTGTGACATCATGGAAGGACCTGGAGAGTATTATGCTAAATGAAATACCCAGTCAGAGAAAGACAAGTACATTTGATCTCACTCATATGTGATATCTATGAACAAAATAAACTGAGGAACAAAATGGAACCGGAAGTATGGACACATGGAACAGACTGGCCAGTGCCCGGGGGAGGAGGGTTAGAGTGACTGAATAAAGAAGGTGAAGAGATGAACTAAAGAACATACATGCATACCCATAGACACAGACAGTAGTTTGGTGAAGGCCACGGGAGGTGGAGGCAGGAGTGGGTAAAGGTAGGCAAAGGGAAGGGGGAAAGGGAGACAACTGCAATAATGCCAACATTAAAGATTTTTAATTTAAAAAGAAAAGAAAATCTATCACTGAACCCTCAATTAAACCCCCCCCCCCCCCCCGCAACAAGAGATAAGCTGGCTAAAAATATTTCTAGGCTTAGTCCCTTCTTGCTCTCTGGACCCAGCAATTTGTACAAGTTCCTCTCCCGCTTTTACTCATTCTAGCTACCTAATCTTTCTGATTCTTATCACTGAGCAAATTTCTTCTCCTGTGACCAAATCAAAAGATTACCTCTGTGACCCTGGCTTTATGTAAGGCTGTGAATGCATGTGTGCTTGTGAATTATGAGAATTTAAGAATGCATAAGAAAATCTTTATTCCCAGATTGTTTTCTGAGTTCACTGCACAGCAATTTTATAAACTCATCCTTATGAGAGAAGGATCATTATCACAAGAATATTGAGGCTCAAGTGTTCTAAAGGACATGTAGCTATTTATGGTTAAAGTCATAATTTGAATTTAAGTTTGCTGATGAAGAAATACTTGCTCTTTCCAAGTCTAAACAAGAAATATCTCAAGGTATAGAGTTACATTTGAGGAAATCCTTGCTTCAATAATTACAAACTCAAGAAATTGAGAATATTTTCCAATTGGTCTGATTTTCCTGATAGCATGACTGAACCATTCACTGGTTGGAGCTCAGGGGTATATTAGGGAATAATGCAATGTCGGACACCAGTACAAGAATGAGATAGGAGGAGCTTTATGGCATCTGGGATTAAACCAGTTGGCTTTCTTGAAATAAATTTTCAAGTCAATTGCATCAAAATATTAATTATTCATTTATTTAATGCCAACATTAGCTAAGGGTGGTACAGCAGTAAAAATGACAGATACGTGGTAGGCTAAATAGTGGCCTCTCAAAGATTACTATGACTTAATCCCTTGTGAATATGTCACATTTCATAGAAAAGGGACTTTACAAATATGATTAAGGTTAAGGATCTGAAAATGAGAATACTATTTGGGGGCTGCATTAACAAGATACCACAGACTTGGTGGCATAAATGACAAATACTTGTTCACAGTTCTAGAGCCTGGGCTTATAAATAGTTGTCTTCTCCCTCTGTCTTCACATGTCCTCTTTATTCTCTGTGTGTGCATGAAAGAGAGAGAGAGAGAGAGAGAGAGAGAGAGAGAGAGAGAGAGATCTGGTATCTCTTCATTTTCTTATAAGAAAACCAGTCCTATCAAATTAGGGTCCCACCCTTATGGCTTCATTTGACCTCCTTAAAGGCCCTGCCTACCTCCAGAAAACAGTCACCTTTGGGGTTAGGGCTTCAACATACGAAACGGTAGAGAGAAGTTCACAAATCAGTCTGTAACAAATAGTATCCTGAATTATCCACGTGGGCCCAATCCAATCGTACAAGCACTTAAAAACAGAGACTCTTCCCTGCATAAAGTCAGAGAGATAGGGTGCAAAAGAGCCAGGAGAAAGTTTAAGTCTCAGAGGGACTCAGCCTGATATTGCTGATGGGAGGGGCCGGAAGCCAGAGAGTGCGGGTGGCTTTTGGAAGATAAGAATGTCCTTGCAACTAAACAAGTAACCAAAACTCAGTCCTGCAACCACACAGAATTGAATTCTACCAACAACCTGCATAAGCCTGGAAGCAGATTCTCTCCTAGATCCTCCAGAAAGGACGGATCTGTAGATATCTTGATTTCAGCTTTTTTTAAAACTCAAGCAGGGAAGCAAACCAAACCCACTGGATTTCTAAAAAGCAGAAATCTGAGATAATAAATGTGTGTTGTTATTAGCTTCAATGTTTATGGCACCTTGTTGTAGCATCAATACAAGACTAATATAGATATGATCTCTTCTTCCCTAGAGCTTATATCCTAGTGGGAGAGATACCAATAGAGCCAGCTGAGCAAATATGTAAAGAGTAAAAGAATTGCGAGGTGAGAAACAAGTAAACAGATGAAGTGAAGAATGACATAGGGGACCCAGAGAAGGAGCTGGCTGCTCAAAGAACCAGAACATGAGCATCCTGTGCAGAGGGAACAGGAGTGCCAGAGCCTTGAGGTGGGTATTCAAGAAACTGCAAGATGTACAGAGAGGTTGAGCATAGCAAAGGGCAGAATTTATAAAAATGAAGTTATAAAGTAGCCTGAGTAGAGAGCTTGCAATGGTTTATAAAATGCGATTAGAAATTTGGATTTTATTCTCAGAACAGCAGGAAATCCTTGTAAGGTTTTAAGCAGAAGAGTACTATGAGAATGAAATTTTGAAATAGAAAGAGGGCATTAATAGAAAAACCAGAGAAATTTTTTAAATGTCATTAGGCTAATTAATAGTATTTTACCTGTGTTAATTTCTTAGTTTTGATCGTTGTACCATATATAAGCTGTGAACTTTAGAGGAAGCTGGGTGAAGGGCTTATGGGAACTCTGTAATATCTTAGCAACTCTTCTATACGCCTACAATTATTTCAAGAAAAAGTTAGAAAGGCAAAAAACGTCATGACCCACTTTCTAATTTAGGAAGGTCATTTCTTCTTACTTCTCAGTTGGAGTACGGGTTGTTAAGGCAGAAGAGTGAGAGTGTGAATACCAGTCAGGAAACTAATTCAGTGATCCCAATGTGAGACAGTGGGACAGAACTTGCTAAGGGGCAAGGTCAAAATCTGTTTCTGAAGCAGAATCCCTAGTTCCTGATGATGAATGTGGTATGTGAGTGTTCAGGTGTGTGTGTGTGTGTGTGTGTGTGTGTGTGTGTGTGTGTGCTCGCGCGCAAGTGTTCATTGTTGGAATGAGCAGTGAAGGAGTGAGAGAAATTAAATTCTAGGTTTCTAACCTGAAAAATTAGGTAGTGGCCTCATTTACTAATGGGAAGATTACAGCATGTGGGGAGAAAGAAATCTGAGGTTTTTAAGTCCCATGGCCTCCAAATGAAGATATCAAGTGTGCTGCAACTGAAAGGTGCCATCTGAGCTGGAGGTGTCTTAGATAGCTGCCGACAATTAACTGCCGCTCCCCTGTGGTAAAGAGTAAGAGGCATCAATTCTTATAAACAACCAAGATAGTTAACATCCAGAAAAGAACCTCAGACCAGTGCATTCATGCTAGGAGGATATTTTTTAAAAAATTTTCACATGGCTTTCTTTTTCTTTCTTAGTAAAGTTCTTATCAGAAATGCCATTTTATTACAGCTGTGCTAGGCAGACCAAGAAAAGAATAGATATCATCTTATCTGTTTACTAGAGGCCCGGTGCACGAAATTTGTGCACTTGAGGGATCACTCAGCCCAGCCTGCACCCTCTCACAGTCAGGGAGCCCTCAGTGGATGTCTGACTGCCATCAGTCAGACATCCTTAGTGCTGCTGTGGAGGCAGGAGAGGCTCCCGCCACCACAGCTTCGCTCACCAGCCATGAGCCCAGCTTCTGGCTGAGCGGCACTCCCCCTGTGGAGTGCACTGACCACCAGGGGGCAGCTCCTGCATTGAGCATCTGCCCCCTGGTAGTCAGTGAGCATCATAGCGACCGGTGGTTCTGCCATTTGGTCAATTTGCATATTACCCTTTTATTATATAGGATGCTTGAGCTGCAGTAAAATGGGGAGAGTAATGGCAGGTGAATCAAGATTATGGACCATCTATAGAAATGATTTTTGGGACATAAATGTGGTCAATATTTTGAACCAGGGGGTTCTCCTTTTCTCTTTTCATAGAGGGAGAGAGACACACATATATATGGTATATATTGAATATATAACTTACATATATAACTCTATATATAACTACATATACGACTAAAGATATATATATATATATATATATATATATATATATATATAGATAAGTATGGATGTATATATACACATATTTATAGCCATATCTTTATAAAACAAGCCAACTCTTAATACCAGGCACAGAAGTTGTAGCATCTGAAAATCATTGCTGAGTTTCTTATTAGAAAATCCATAAAGGATCTTCTGGGAAGGATTTAAAGTGTAAGAAAATTTATATTATTCCCCCAAATCAAGATTGAAGATGATAACCACATGAGGGAACAGAAAAATGTCCCCACTTAGTGTGTCTGAGCCAAGAATGAAGGAGGATTCTCATTACCCTCTTTTATTAGAATTATTTCATAGATCACTCACTTTATTGGTTTCTAGTCCAGACCTATAAAGAGTTCATTGCCTGTCTCTCTTCTTCTAAACAGTATGTAAAATGAAGTTTTAATAGGAGCCTAATTCAGAGGCCAGAGACAAAACATGGACCACCATCTTCATGTAGCTTGGATTGTGTTACAAAATAGAGGGTCTGACTTTCTTGGTTAGTTTGTTCAGTTGATATAACAGAAACACATTCCGTTTCATTAATTTAAACAATTGTTTGCATTTTAGATATATTGTGTAATATAATATGCCACAAAGAATATTTATTTAGATATAACAAACATGTTATTATAGAAAGAACGACCTGATTTTATTAGGATGAATTCAATTTTATTTTTCAAGTGGAAATTTTTCCAAATAAATTTCTATTTATTAAGTTTGATTTAGAAATCTGAAGACAGGGTGCCCTTTACTGTACATGTTCCTTAGTTTTTATTTAAATCTATTGAAAAAAATGGATCAGGGAATGTTCCATTCTAAGCCTAACCCTATCTTTAAGGGTTTGGCCCTGCCTTTTCTAGAACTCCCTTGCTATGGAGCACGGCGGGCATGTTCCAGTTCTCTCCCGTTGTTACCACTGTTGCTGCCTCCTATATACCACTCCTCGTTCCCCCGGAGTAGTCTAGCTTTCCCATGGTCTAACAGTGTGCCCGACCCTATCTGTCTACTACTTCAGGCATCAATTCCTTTGCTTTGACTTCAGTGACATGGCCTGATAATACTACCTACGCATAGACTGCCTTTCACAAAGCAGTTAACTTCAGTATTGCCATCCAAATGGGGGGTAACAGAGAAATATAAAAAGCTCTTTAATAACTAGAAAGTTGTTGGCGCTACCAGCTGAGTCTATTGAGATGAGCTACCAGACCAAGTTGACCTTCAAGGAAAGAGCGAAGATATCCCATGAAGCAATTGTACAAACCTCTAAGTGGAACTCCCTTCTTTAAGCGGATCACCTGGTGGTAGACCTCACTTCCTCGCTTAAAAGCATTACCATTCTGTGTGCTTTAACTTGGTTGTCTTTTTGCAGGCTGAACCCCCTGCTGAACGCTTCAGACATACACTACTCACCCCAGCATACCCTCTCTTGGCAGTGGGTAAGTGGCAAATAAAAAGGTTCTCTCCATCAAGTCGATTGACGAGGGCAGGTGGCAGGGTACCAATGATGCTTTTACTCTCCATGCTGCTTAATGTCTCCAAGATCAAACACAAAGATCACGGGAGGAACAGGTGATCAGCGGGTGACAACAGATGACTGTACTCGGTTCTGGATGAGCGGTGCGACTCAGACAAAATGGATGGCCCCATTTAAAATGACTTCAGAAGTATCAAAGGAGGCCTCTGTAGTTACCGTATGTGCCTTCAGACTCGAATATTATTTTCCAGTCCTGCTGGTGCTCCTATTGAAGAGTGAGAAGGAAATGTGAAAAATGATTTCTTGTCGTTCAGACTTCTTCCCCATATGCTTTTTCCAAAGAGGAATAAAAACTTTATATGTGAGTTTGGAATGGGCTTGAGACAGTTAACCCCCATTCACAGAAATGTTTGTAGGATACAAGAAAATAGGCATACCGCGGCCAGCAGTTTTCACCAAGAAAAATAATAGATAATTACTCACTTACGGGCATTATATCCCTAGATAAAAAGCACTCATGGGGCAAGTTACATAGTTTTAGTTGTTATATTTATTAACCAAGTTTAAATTTTCATACTGAAATGGCTTGTCAACTCCTTTTATTATGGAGTTCAAACTTTCATAATGGTCAAAATAAAATCAAAATTTTCCGCAAAAGTTGATATGGCAAATATATTTAATTGGTTTTTTTTTAAAGTATTGGTATCTTTAACATCATAAAAACTCAAACAGTACAAAGGCATCATATGAAACATCTCCTTCCCACTCTAAATCCCAGTGTCTTCATTCTCAGAAATAACCACTATTCCTGATTTCAATGTATTTTTCCAGAGATAGCCTGCACATTTACATATATATATGTATATATATATATGTCTTTATATGTTCATCCTTTTTCATTTTTTACACAACTAAGGATCTGCCATCTTTTCTGTTCTATACTTTACCTTTTTCCATTTAACTATTTCTTATATTTATAGAAGCATGTATGTTTAACTCATTTTTAATGGCTACATATCATTCCATAATATAAAAGCCTCCAAAATTTACTTATCTTTTTTAATTGATAATTATATTACCTTTGGTATTATAAACAATGCAACAATTAATATTATTATGCAAATTTTTGTGCATATGCTTGAAGTTTTTTGTAAGATACATTTCCCAAATGAAAGATTTTTTTAAAGCTGTGCATTTCTAACAGATATTACTGATTGTCTTTTCAAATTGGTACCAATCTAAACAATCACTGATAATGCATGATATTACCTATTTCTCCACATAGTTGTTAACACAATGTATATTTAAATTTAATTTACTTTGTCCACTTGAGAAATTAAAAGAATGCTTTCTTTAAACATGTTTTTGACTAATTATAAATGAGGCTGAGTTGGTTTTCATGCATTTAAATATCTTCACTTGTGAATTGCCATCTTTTTCCCACTGATTTGAAATGCCACCTATATATAATATTGTTGGCACATGTGAAATTGCCATTTTCATGAGTCAGAAAGGGTTGAAAATCAGAAACTTCATATAGTTGACCAGATAGGCAAACAGACAGATAGGATAAATGGATAGTTATATAGACAGATGGATGATACATACTTGTATCAAAATTTAATTAATATGGCTTAAAAATAAAGAATAAGATATCTCTTTAGATTCTGCTTTTTCAGAAATGTCCTTGCATTCCCATATTTTTATATGAACATATAAATATGTCATCCTTTTTCAAAAAGAATTAACAATGGTATTTTTTAAAATGTGCATTAAATTACATTTAAATTTCAAATGTATTAGAGATAAATTTCAAAGATATTAGAGATAATATCTTTACACTCTTGAATTTTCCTATCTTCCTCTTCTGAGATACAAAAATTAAATCTTTTAAGAATATTAAATCCTCAATTTTTCTCAGTAGATGTCACAAGTTTTCCTTTCATGTAGGTCTTATTTCTATTTATTAATTTTATTCCTGGGTATTTTATAAATGTCATGACCATTAAAATAAGATTTTTATCTTCTATTATATTTTCTGATTTTGGGCCTGTAGAAGAAAATATTGATTTTTAGTATTAACTTTATAATCTAATATTTAAATACTTTATGATAATATAGTTAATTTCATTGAGTTATCAAATATATAATTATACTATCTATATATAATAATATTATCTATCTCTTACATTTATATACTTCTTTTTTTATATCTAATTGCATCACCTAGTATTTGTAAAACAAATATTTTGTTTTTAAGGAAGATTCTGGTTTCTGGTTTGAAATATATGTGTGCTGACAAAGTATTTATTTATTTCTATGAACATTTTATTAAGAATTTTCATAAAATATGCCTATTAAGTTATATTAAATACTATTTTAGAATCTCTTTCACAGACTGAAAGAATTATATGATTTTTCTCCTTTGATCTCTATTTATAAAAATTGTATTAATAGATTTACTAAAACTGAACCATCCTTGCATTCCTGATGTAATTGCACTTAATTGTGATATAGTCTTCTTTCATGTGTTGCTGAATTCCATTTGCTAATGAAATTTTATATCAATATTTGTAAGTGAGATTGGTTTGTGGCCTTATGGTGTAATATTATTAATGCAATAATGGTCTTAGAAAAAAAGAAATTGGAAAATTTTACCTTTCTCAATTCTTTGGAATAATTTATGTAACATATAAGCCTGTGGTTCTCAACCTTCTTAATGCTGTGACCCTTTAATACAGTTCCTCATGTTGTTTTGTGGTGACCCCCAATTTCATTGTTACAAATTGAACAAAGTTAAAGCATAGTGATTAATCACAAAAACAACATGTAATTATATATGTGTTTTCCAATGGTCTTAGGCAACCCCTGTGAAAGGGTCGTTCAACCCCCACAGGGGTCGCGACCCACAGGTTGAGAACCGCTGATATAAGCAAACTCATCTCTACATGTTAGAAAAATTTACTTGTGAAGTTATCTAGGTCTGGTGTTTGCAAAGAGAGAGTTTGGCAATATTTTTATTTCTTCTAAGATACATAATATGTTTTATTTCCTCTAAAATATTTTATTTTAATCATTTCTTCTATAAAATGTTAATGTAGTTTATATTTTCCAAGTTTTTAAAAATAAAATAGACCATTAATAATATAATAGAATGACACTTGAGCATATTTGGATGAGCTCAAGTCCCATCTAAAGAAGGGTTCAAATTATTAATCAATTATTCACAAAACATTTGTGACTATTTGTGTGACTTCTATTGTTTTTATGTATAATAATGTGCAGATTCAGGAGCCAAAAAAAACTAGTTTCATGTGCGTATGTTGTGTATGTGTCTAAGCGGCTTTGACAATATTTCCATTCATAAATTATTTCAATTCCCTAAAATCTCTAAGTTAATACAGGGTGGGGCAAAAGTAAATTTATAGTTATGAGTACATGAAACAGAGTTTACTCTTGTATTATTTATTAATTATTGCATTATTTTCCATATGAACAACTGTAAATCTACTTTTGCCACACCCTGTACGTACATACAAAATTGTTTATTACAATTTTATTATCTTATAAATGAATAAATTCTGAAAAGTAGGTAATATGCCCAAGTTTTTAAAACTAATACAATGTTGAGCTGGACTAGAAACCATGCTTCAGAATTCTAAGATTACTTGTACTCGACTATTTTCCTTCCTCTCCTCAAAAAGAATAAAGAACTATAGAATTATTACTTTTAGTTTTATAATTTGTAGTATAAGTGTATATGAGTTTTAAACAGTGTATAAATCCTTTAACTGAGAAAATACTATCATACTATCAAAAGACATTTTAAACTTTTTTTCAATATATTTATCAGCATAGTTAATTACATTTTAAAAATAATTTTTGTAAATTATAGTTAAGATACACTTTGACATACATGATTCTTGTCTCTACAGTATGCAAAAGAAATTCTTATTGACAACCAAAGGAATAGTGTGTGAAACTACAAAAAAATGATAAAAGACAATGTTATCTTGAGTTCTGCTGTTCGTTCAAAAGAAGAACTAATGAGGACTGAGAGTGGTTCTGTCAGACTCATGGAGAAGGTAGAAGCCTTCCTTAAACACAATAAGTATTGGTGAAAATTTTGGAATTTGGAGATAATTTTTTGTTTTCAAAGCAACATAAGTATGAGCATAGATGCCAAATGACATTGAAATGATGTAATGGTATAAAGAGCAATTTTCTTCCTTAAATTGTTTAGAATTTTAAGCAAATAACAGTCTACATTGGAGAGTGCCATTTGTATGATTATGTTCAACAGAACAGAAATAAAGTCGTATGTATTTTGACAACTAAGACCATTTCCTCTTTTAGCCATTATGTTCAATATTAGTATCTGGAATTGGGTTAGGTAAATTAAGGTACATACACATAGGATTTTGGAGACACAGAGAGCCCAGAATTTCATGAGCATGAGCCACCCAAACCTAACATAACATAAAAACATTTTTATATTCATAAAAACATTTTTAATGCACCAACCTTCACCAGCATCTTTCTTGGTAACCACCCCATCTTATGATGGCTAAGAAATGTTGGGGAAAGGGAGAAGAGAAAAATTAACCTAAGAAGATTCTAATATTTACATTTTCCATGTCTTCAACCCTTTTAATATGGTAAATATATCATAGTGAGACATCTCTATGACTCATACCAAACATCAAATATCATAATGATGAACATGATCCACATAAGAGAAATAAATCATCTTCATTTTCTTCCTTTTTCCTCTGTTCATCGAGGATTGTACAAGATACTAAAACAGGAGAACTTTACCAGGGATAGTCTCACATTGTTAGCTGTAAATGAAAAATATGAAAGCCTGGCGATTAGAGATATTTTGCTTTAAGAAACTTCAGTGAATAAGGAAAAGTGCTTGAACTTTTTTGCCTATTTGATAATAACCACTTTTTAACTAATATAAATTTCTTTCTGAACATTACTAGTCCGAAAGAGTATGAACTTACGTGACTATGTTACTTGGTTATTATATAGCAAACAATGCAATTGATCTTACCATGGGTATGCACTAAATCTTAGTGAAGAAGAAAGTTCATAAGACATGAGTGGCTACAAAAGTCACTGCATTCTTTCAGGCCTACATCTCCTCACTTGTGAAAAGAAAGGTGGCCAGGTTAACTTGAAGATACATAACTTCCGGTTACTGAACTGCTCCTGAAACTCAGGAGGTTGCTCTTTTACTTATATTTCTTTCTGGGTTGGAAAATTTCCCACAAAATGTAAGTTTTATTTAGGAAGAAGGAAAGAAAGAATAGTCTTTTCAGATAAATAAGTAATTCTCAAATGGCCAGTGGATATAGAGGCATCCAGCATCACATAAGGAAGCATGAGTATCTATTATTTTTAGAACAGTCCCAAATATTCACCAACAGTTTTATATCCTTATTCCCTGATAGTAAAAGTGATCTCCTCCCTTTGTATGTTCCCCTTTTATTATGAGACAGCAACTATATTCCACTCAGACCCGCGTAAGTTTGGAAGTTTCTCTTTACTTTCTCTCTAGAAGTCCAGATATAAGTGTATGCGGTAAAAAAGAAAGCCTATTTTTTACCTCAATAGCCTCCATTTCTAAATATTAAATGCCCTCCCTTGTTATTTCAAAAGCCAAATACTAATTATAGATTCATGCTAATAACAGGAGATTAACTAGAAAAGTTCACTTACAAGGCAAGAGAGCAAATCTCTCTATTTAGAATTGTGAATGTACTCAGCATTGGTTCTGTGATGTTAGCTGTTACCCATTAACCAGTTAGACAGTGAATGCTAATGGTACAAAAATGCAAAAAAAAAAAACACACATGTCAATATTCATGAAGCTGCAGGAAATATAAATATAAAATGTGGTTTCCATTACTCTCCACTGGGAGCTATAAGCAAAGCTGAGTACAGGGAAGGAGAGCTTCTTCGGGAACATGAGCACAGTAGTATTTTGTGTGGGAAGGCAGAATCCCCGGATTTTATAGTTCTTAACTCTTTCAGCCCTCAAGTGTCACTATGTGTGACTTGGCCATGAGTGATGAGAGCCTGTCTTGTCTTTGTCAAAATTTTATTGGGAGATCTTAAAGGCACATTACCTACCACCTACTACCACGATGCACTGGAGATTTCTGGGACACCACGGCAGGCAGGCAAATGCTGCTGGTGGGTTCAGAATTACGGCCAATTGCTGGTCTAAGATGTGATTCAAGCAATGCTTTCTGATGTCTTCATTCAGCAACAGCTCATTTTCCACACATCTTACAAGTATGAGGAAATTCTGCAGGAAAAGTTTGCTATGGAAATTGCCAGTAAAATCTGTCTAAATGGCACTAAATTGCAGGAAGTATTTTGCAATAATTAGAAGTATTTATAAACTAGGTACCTAGTGAGGGCCATGTACCAATATTTTCAAACTGAATCTCCATGGCGGGAGAAATAAGAAGCTGAGGCAGAAACCATGCTCTGGAAGAGAAGGTCCTGGATCACGCTAAAAATGCTCTTTGGTATCATCAAATGTATGAGGTTTTTTCTAAAAGCTAAGACTACTCCACTTTCCTTTTTCTAATGGAATTGTGATTACGTTTTGTCTAGAAAACCATAAATATTTAAAAGCCATAAAAGATTGGAGAGTGTGTATTGAATGCAAAATAGCATTTTAGGACATTTGACATAAAGAATGACCTGGAGGTTCTCATTAAAATATAGTCTGTATTTACGCCTCACTCAGAGTGACAAATGTGATAACTGAACTAGGACTCTGGAGACAGCCATCTGGGTCACCACTGTAAGGTAGGTGACCCTGGACAGTGTATTAAATCTTAAGAGCATTCTCATTATTTAAAGAATGGGCACAATAATCTCTGCACCATATTTCCCTTATGCTGATGGGGAGAATAATGGAAGATAATTGCCATCAAAATATTCTGATAAAAATATGACAGCATAAGTAGAATGCTAATTGTTCATTTAAGCAACGTATATTTTATTAAATGCCCAACATATTATGGGCACTACTTTAGGTGCAAGGCATTCACTGGTTTGATCTTGTAGCTTAGTGAAGGAGGAAAATATCAATAAATTCACAAATAAATATATGATCTCAGGTAGTGATTAATGCTAAGAAAAATAAGAAAGCATGGGAAGAAAATAGGGCGATCGTATTGGGGTGCAGAAACACTTCCGGATAAGTTGTCAGGGAAGACTTTTCTCACGGAATGATGTTTGAGTAGATGTCTTTGTTACTTGAGAGGTGAGCCATGTGCAGATCTGGGGCTTGAGCATTAATGATTAAAAGGGTAGCAAGTACAGAGAACTGTGGCATGAACATATTTGATGTGTTTGAGTAACAGCAAGAAGGTCAGTAGGGCTGGAGTAGAGAGAAAAGCGCAATAATAAATGACATTGGAAAGGCAATTGGGAGGCTGTGAGCGATAGAGACCCATGCCCTGATTTGGCGGCCAGGCAATAGTAGAAACGGAGGCTTCTGCCATAGTTCTATCCACAGATGATGGTGGCTTGGACTATTGGTCAGTGCAGTAGAAGTGATAGATTCTTTAATGTGGTTTGAAAGTACAGCCTAGTGAGCTGTGAAAAAAAACACCTTCTATTTTAGTAGAGTTGACCCTTGAGTGTTGCTGTGGCTGCTTTCTTGCTAAAAGTACGAAGGGCATTGAGCCTTTGTATTTCTGGGCTGC
The DNA here is from genome assembly GCF_000147115.1 of Myotis lucifugus. NCBI lineage: Eukaryota > Metazoa > Chordata > Mammalia > Chiroptera > Vespertilionidae > Myotis > Myotis lucifugus. The sequence goes on along the minus strand of NW_005871272.1, from coordinate 1,384,089 downwards.
TCTGACTTGGTAGATGCCTCAAGCCATGCAGGATGGTTTCAACTAAACTTAGGGTAATTTGGGGAAGAACTAGAAAAGTAATGGGCAGCTACATCTACTCATTTGCAATTTGACCTTGTCTGTTATTCACATAATTTTTTTGCTGGTTGATAATAAAGCAAAGTAAAAGCAACCTCCAATTCAATAGGAAAAAAAATCTATCTTCTTGGTTTAAAAAAAAAGGATATTAGTTGAGAGAAAGAAGCTGTAGAGCCATTTTGAATATTTAAAGTGAAGGGAGCTATGACATAGTTATATTGGAGAATGGGAGAGTAAATTGACTAAGCAAATGTAGTGAGACTAATAAGCATGATAATGACTAACTTGAAATTAGTGGTGATGATTTAACATTAGACCTGTTAGCACTACTGTATATTTTTTATATCCATGCAGCTTCTTGCAATCAGGAGCATAGTAGTTAGAGAGCTGGATTTAACCACCTTCAGGTTTTGCCTAGAAGTGGGATGCAGGAGGAAGGAAGCTAAAGAGCAATGGAATACAAGTTGGACAAGGAAGCAAGAGAGAATGGTGATGACACTGAGAGGTGGTTGGGTCAATAAATGGAAGGATTATTAAAGTACACAGGCCACAGAAATATTCTAGAATGATAGGAAGTGCTCAGAAATGGAATCTGCGAATTGGTGGTGCCATTATTGGTAATTGACCAGTTTGGGAGCATGGTTTGGAAAGGGGTGGCTATATCGACTGTAGCTTAAATAGGGAAGGCATTCAGTAAGTATTCTGGGTTCATATTGGAGCCTATTAGGGTCTTTCATATCAACTTGGAGGCTCTGATTCTACGCAGAGCATTGTATTTGTATATTTTGTCCCTTTATTAACCATTTGTTAAGTCTGAAGTGTCTAGGATATTTTCTCTGAAAATGGACTTGGGGGGAATTTTTCTAAGAATCCAACCCTCAAGTGTGAAAGCATTATTAGAGATCAAAATCCCATGCTCTAAGACAGGATCCTCAAACTTTTTAAACAGGGGGCCATTTCACTGTCCCTCAGACCGTTGGAGGGCTGGACTATAGTTTAAAAAAAACTATGAACAAATTCTTATGCACACTGAACATATCTTATTTTGAAGTAAAAATACAAAATGGGAACAAATACAATATTTGTATTTGCATGTGGCCCGTGGGCCCGTAGTTTGAGGACCCCTGCTAAGATAAAGTGTTTTTTGCAGACTTCAAATTTATTTATTTATTTATCTCCTTCTCCTCCCCCTCCTTTCTCTCTCTCCTCTTCCTTCTCTTTCTCTTGCCCTGTCTGCTTTGTTTCCAAATAAATGGAGAGATATAGACAAATATAAGTAAATGAATTAGGATGCAGATAAATGAAATATCTTTGTAATAGACTTTAATGTATCCTTTGCTCTCAAATTTACCTGAAATACACGGTGAATCAAATTCCATCACTGCTGGATGGCAGCCAATTTTTAGCATCAAAAAGGATAATATAGGTGTTCCTAAGTCTTTATGAGACACCAGACTGTAGGTCTATAACTCCCAGAAAATTAAGAAATACACATGGAAAACAGAATATAAAATAGGAAGTCACACTGTGTTATAGACAAAGACAAATTAACATAGAAGTTACAATGATACAGTGATATAATTTGATATTTTTTAAACAAACACACCAGAACTTATATGTCAACACAGAGAATTCGCCCCTTCAAAGTAGCTACCTTGGTGGCTATATATTATATACTTATTCCAATCATCTTCCCATTGCTCTAGACATTTAGTGAGCTACTATTCTGGGATTACTTTTAAAGAATTTTCTTTTCAGTATCTTTAAATGGTGCTGAATCATATTTGTCAAGAAAAGGTTGACTTCAATTTAAGGCAGTTTGGAGCTGGGGATGGCAGGTGATGGTTTTGAGATTTGAATCCAAGATAAGAAATGACTTTATATTTAAGACATAGACTGGTTTACTTGTGAGCATCGTAAACAAACTCTGAAGACCAGGAATTTGCAAAGAGAGATAACTAATATTTCGAGCTGTAACTCGCCATTGGACTGAAATACCTGACCTAAAGTGACCCTTTGGGAAAGGGGGCCTTTGGGGCCTTTGGAGCCTTTGCTTCTTGACCCAAAGGAGAGCAAAGAGTGAGGGTGCCTCATGCCAAACACTGTTTCCCAAGTTCACAGTCCACCGAGTCACAGTTAAAAAACATCTTATTCTTCAACAAAATTGAAATAGTTGAGACCAGAATGAGGCCATCGTTGACTTCCTGGAGAATCACCTGTGGTCCGTCTTGTGAAATGCACCAGCAGCACAGGTCATTTCTCCTGGGCATTTCAAGGGCCTCTCCTTCAGATCATGGCTGCCTCATCCCATGACTGTTCTTAAAAACACAGAGGCTCAAAGGACAGCCACCGTGGCCATTGGATAGCAGGAACAGTGGATTCGTTAGCGATCAAAGCAGGTGCTGTGCAAGTCCCGATGTTATTTTTAACATCCCAGGCTCCTTTGCCTGCAATTCTTAGTAAGGTCATTATCAGAATGTTGTTAGAAGTTGGTTTGATAAAAGTTTGGCCTCCAGAATATCAGGTGTTCTTGCTCTCTGCTCCCTGTGGGGCAGGAACCAATTCCCTCACACAGCTCCTCTCATGTCCCGTTTCTATCAGGTAGGCGAGGCTGTTTTCCTCCTCGGGGTCTCTGTTCCCGACGTGCTGCTCTTTGAAAGAAATAAAAGGATTTCAAACCATCCTGCTGTTAATATAAAAATGATCAATGTACTTTTTGGTCAAAAGATATGTTTTCTCAAAGGTCTTTCTACTTCATTTTATTTCCATCTCCCTGAAAGAGTAAGAATCCATTTTTATATCATTAAGAATAAATTAATGTTCTTAAGGAAGTTTTTTTTAATTATAAAGTTTGTTCATTTTTATTTCGGGAATGGGGGATGCAGATGGCACTGGCATTGGTGACAACTTTTCCAAGATTAAGAAAGTTTTTTCCTAATTATAAAGTTTGTTCATTTTTGTTTTGAGAATAGGGGGATTCAGATGGCACTGGCATTGGTGACAACTTTGCCAAGACTAAGAAGGAAGGCCCTGGAGAGGAAGTGTTGCATCAATAAAAATTCTTTCCACTAACAAGGGATCTAGTGTGTTTAGATAGTACCAGTAATATTAGTGACAGTGACAGCAATAAAAATGGACACCTATTAAGAATTTACTCTGTGTTCATTTCCATTTTTGCATCTGCTTTTTTCTCATTTAATCTTCATATCACTATGTAGTATAACCAGGAATATTTTACAGATGAGAAAAACAGCACAGAAAGGTTAAGTGACTGCCCACTGTGCTATTTAGCACATAGAAGAGGTGGGATTTGAACATAAGCAGACTGACCCACAAACCCCAGGTCTTCCTGTAACACTGCTCTAGCTCCTTAATTTGCCAAAATAAAGCATGTAATTTCTGAGAGTGCGTAACTGTCCTCCTGAAACTGGTGATAAGAACGGGGCCAGGACTAGAGTGTGACCAAAAATGTATGTCCAAAATTCTACCCTTGACAAACTCCTTGACCTACAAAGGCTAGAGGAACTGCCTAATTGATTCCATAGCGCTTTCCACTTAGCTCATCACAGACTCTCACTCTGTATGTCAATTTCCTGTCTATCTGACTGTTTCCTCCAGTAAACGCCAAGTTCTTTGAGAGTAAGTACGGTATTTTGTTAAAAATTGGATCTATAACGTATAGAAAAGTAACCATAATATAATGGCACTTGGTAACTGTTGAATTTATGAATAATCACAAATGGAATGGGGATGTGTAATGCATAGAAAATCTATTTAAATCCTGATTCTAGGATGCTGGCAGGCACAATGAGTTGCCAGTTTCCTGCTCCATAGGTCACCAAGTCTATGTATGGGATGGAGATAGACATATATTATAAATATAAAAATTAATGTGTTTGGCTCTTTAAATATCTATGCTGTATCAATCACAGTTAAGAAATTAGTAAAATTTAAGATCCTTGCCTTAGCTGGTTTGGCTCAGTGGATAGAGCATTGGCCTGCAGACTAAAGGGTCCCATGTTCGATTCTAGTCGTCAAGGGCACATGCCCGGGCTGTGGGCTTGGTCCCCAGTAGGAGGCATGCAGGAGGCAGCCAATCAATAATTTTCTCTCTTCATTAATGTTTCTCTCTCTCTCTGTCTCTCTCTCTCTCTCTCTCTCTCCCTCCCTCCCTCCCTCCCTCTCCCTTCCTCTCTGAAATCAATAAAAAATATTTTTAAAAAAAATTTTTTTATATATATTTTATTGATTTTTTACAGAGAGGAAGGGAGAGAGATAGAGAGTTAGAAACATCGATGAGAGAGAAACATCGATCAGCTGCCTCCTGCACATCTCCTACTGGGGATATGCCCGCAACCAAGGTACATGCCCTTGACCGGAATCGAACCTGGGACCCTTCAGTCCGCAGGCCGACGCTCTATCCGCTGAGCCAAACCGGTTTCGGCTTTTTAAAAATTTAAGATCCTTGATTATTGGCTAAAAGAATTGGCTCTGAGTTAAAATAAACAGAACCCAGAGATTTAAATTTTCAAGCCTTCCTCATGAAATGGCTAAGTGAATATAAAGAAGGCATTGGGTGCAAAGACACAATGCCGGGTATTGAGTTGCAACTAGTAGGCCACACACCTGAGGAATCTGAGTCAGCCAAGCTTAACACTTGGAGTGGGGGAAACGAGTTAAGTCGGCTCGCGTGAATTGCGCGTACTCCGCGGGAGCCGTCTTTAACTCGGTTCATATAGATTTGCGGTGGAGTGCGGGAAACGTGTAAACTCGGGCCGATTGTAACTGCGTATTACCAAATATTTGTTTGTAATCCACCCTTTTGGTGGATGGAACAAAACCAAAAGACAGAGCCATCTTATATTTTGGCGGGAAATTCACCCCACACCGGAGTGTTAATATTAGTTTCTACCAGTTTGGGAGATAACTAAGATTTCTCAAGATCCAGCAGATACATTTCTTTCTTCTTCTTTCTGGTTCTGGCACCTGCTGCTTGGAGTTCTGATAGAGCACCTTTCCCCCTTCCCTTGTCTGAGTGGCATCCAGCAAGGTGACATAATAAAACATCCCTCTCTCCACAGAAACCATTTGTTTTCATCTGGGAAAAGAGCTGCCTTTGTAGAAACTGTGGGATCCAGGTAGGAGGATGAGGAGAACTGTTTTGAGAAGACAGGCCCACAACCAGGTGGCTGACTCTCCAACAATGTATGGTCCTGACTGCAGATCCAGAACTCCACACTTCCTCACTAGAGCCCCATTTGGACCTGGTTCTGTCGCCAACACCATATGCTCTGGGACCTGGGAGGTGCCTTTCCCACTCTTGCTTTGCTAATAGGCACACAGACCTCAATCTCAGCCATGGACTCTGAAGTGGCCTGTGAACTGGCTCCAGTCCCTCTTGGCCTTGGTCTGGGAGTCCTGGGAAAACACTGAATTAGTCACTCATTTACAGGTGGGAGAGCCTTTGTCAAAGTCCAGGAGTCCAACAGATAAATCCCTGCCCATGGTTGGAGCAAACAAACTAGAGATTGAGTGCCCTGGAGATGGTAAGAGGAACAGTTTTACTTTACTCACATTATCACTCCCCCAAGTAGCACAGCTCAATGCCAAGTCATCTTCTTAGCCCATGTATTCCCCCACGGGGAAAGTGAGAGTGTTAGAGTTAGCATTCAACTTCCTCAGCTGAGGGGAATGCTGACAAAAAGGCCTGATTCTCTCTTACCTCGTCCAGAGTACTGAGCTGTGAGCTGCACAACTGGGAGGTGGTTCGTGGCTGGGAGAACAGTAGCCAGGATTCAGAACAAAAGGCACCACAGGGAAGCAGATCCTATTAAGAGACTCTATCAGGGCTCCCTTTCTCAAATCCAGGGAGAGCTTTGGACATGCATGTTCATGAAGCTCAAGGGTCCCCAAACAGAATCAATTTAAAGAGATCTTTCTCTAAGATATTTTAAAATAAAACTGTCAGAAATCAGAGACAAAGAGTCTTAAAAGCAGCAAGACAAAAGAAGCTTGTAATTTTCAAGGGAACTCCCATAAGGCTGTCAGTGAATTTCTCAGGAGAAACCTTACAGGCAAGGAGAAAGTGTGATGATATATTCAAAACTGCCAACAATGAATACTCTATCCAGTGAAATTGTCCTTCAAAAGGAAAGATAAAGACACTCCCAAACAAAGCTGAATGGGCTCATTACCACTAGGCCTGCCTTACAAGAAAGACTGAATGTAGCTCTTCAAGCTGAAATGAAAGGACACTAATTAGTAACATGAAAATGCACAACACAATTGTCAAGGTAAAGGTATAGCAAAATTCCAAATACTGTAATACTGTAATATGGTGGTGTGTAAACCACTTAACTATCGTATAAAGGTTAAAGAACAAATGTATTTTTTAAAAAAAGGTAAATTGTGACATCAAAAACATAAAAGGGGAGATGAAATGATAAGAGATTTTGTATGCAATCAAAGGTTAATAGTGTAAAGTAGACAGTTATATCTATAAGATATTTTATGTAAACCTTATGGTAACATAAAGCAAAAATATACAGTGGATACATGATTATTAAAAGACAAGAGATAACAAGTGTTAGATAATATAAGGAGAAAAGGAAACTCATATACATTATTGGTAGAAATGGGAATTGGTACAGCCACCAAGGAAAATAGTATTTAGGTTGCTCAAAATTTGAAAACAGAATGACCATATACTCTAGCAATTGCACTTCTGGATATATATATCACAATCTTGAACAGATATCTGCATCCCTATGTTCATTGCAGCATTATTCACAGCCATAATATGAAAAAAAACTGTGTTTATCTGTGAATAAATGGGTAAAAAAGAAGATACACACAATAGATATTCAGTCATGAGGAAGAAATCCTGCCACTTGCAACAATATAGATAGATTATTAAGGCACTTTGCTAAGTGAGATAAGTCAGACATAGAAAGACAAATACTGTATGATCTCACTTATATGTGAAATCCAAAACAGCTTAACTCACAGAAACGGGAGCAGAATGGTGGTTGCCAGAGCTGGAGGAAGGGAGAAATGAGGAGATGCTGGTCAAAGGTACAAAATGCCAGTTATAAGATGAATACGTTCTGGGAATCCATGCGCAGCATGGTGACTATAGTTAATAATACTGCATTATATATGTGAAAGTTTCTAAGGCAGTAGATTTTAATGATCTCACCACCACAAAAAGGGTGGTACTTATAGGAGGTGATAGCAGAATTGCCTAATTCTATTGTGCTAATCATTTCACAATAAATGCATGTATCAAATCATCACATTGCAAAAATAAAGCAATGGTATTTGCCAGTTATATCTCAATAAAATGGAGGAGAAAAATAGAATTCTCATGTCTCACTTTGTATCTATTGGATAAAAAACTCTAATGATGGGTTTTGGGAAGAAGTGTTTTATCAAGCTCAAAATCATTCTAAAGACATTCTAGTTCCAGGACTATGGCCCTAGAGAAATGTTTCCTATGGACAGGCCTAATCTTTTTTCTTCTGTTACCTCTTGAGTTTAGGGCAGTCAGACCTAACTTCTCTTTACTTTCTGTTCCTGAATCCATGCTCCTCCGTTTGTTTGTAATCCCCTGAATTCCAGATTATTAACCTATCAGTTGATTTAAAAAATACACTGCCTGAGCAGATCCAGCTTGCCTGCCACCATATGTTTAAGTCCTATTGCAACTGTGTGGTAGTTTATGCGTCACAGCCTACCAAGTAACAGCACTGCTACATGCCTCCAGCTATATCATGACTGATAACTGGATGGAGTAATCCTGACCTCACACGGCAATTTGTGGCTTCGCATGCCTTTGAGCAATGGCATCTAAGAGGATGGATAATTAAGAATATCCTTTGCTTACTGCAACTTCAGTCATTTCTATTTCCTGCTCCCAAATAATCCTAAGCGATTGAGAACCAACTTCAGAAATAAATCAGAGCATTTTCCTGGTAAAATCAATACTAAGAGGGTTTTGAAATCTAGTGTCCTATTGAATATCAACTACTTCATCACACTGGTGGCAGATGCTTAGTTGAAGCCAGTGAGAGGTATATAAAACCTAATGGCACCCTTGATATAAACATATAACTCCAGTCATTTTGCATTTATAAGCCTACATTTGAAAGGCCCAGGGAAATTGTGTACTAAGGTCTGAAGGAAGTTTTGTAGATAATACAGACTGAGTATGAGATACTGGAAACATTTTTATTTTAAAACAAACATCAACTGTTAGTTTTGATGAAAAAAATACATCAGAGACCAATGTGTATCTTTACCTCCATGTTCCTTCAGTGCAGTTTCTTCCTGACCAGCCAATTAGTCTGGAGTTTGTTAAAACATGGGTTTGAGAAATGATTGAGATGATGTTGTCAGTGACTGGCTGCCTGTTAGTCCAGCCTCTTAGCCCTGCAAACTCCCTGTGGATGAGGCTGAGTAGGAGTGTGTTTGGAGGGTCCTGCAGGCATGTTGATGGCATTGCATAACTGGTGCCAGGAAGGCCTTGTGTTAGCAAATTCACAAGTGGAACAACAGGGAGAATGAGATGACTTTTCTGAGTAGGCAGAGCTGGTGAGAAGCAACTTATCCAAGGGTTCCTAAATGTGAACACTACATCTTCAGTCCTGCACTATTACCACCAGAACATACCTAATCTTGAGGGCATGCTCTGTAAATACCTATATCTGAGCACATTGGATGAACTGGTGGGTAAGGTGCCAGGAGCCAACTTGCACAATGTTTTTATGTTTCTGTTTTATTTTTCTATGTTCTGTCCAGAGGATTCTGGGAGATTATTTAAATTGGAAGGCTGGATAGTGTTCCTAAGATATTGGAACCCAACCTCATATATCTGAGCCCTAAGGAGAGAAACTGAAAGTCCTGTTTTAGTATGGCATTCAGTAAGGAGAGGAGTTCAGGTGAGACAAAGCTTCCATAGGTGGAGGAGGCAGCCTCATGCCTATTTCTATGTGTGGCTTTCGCATGGCAACAACAACAGCGCCAGCACAGCTCAACACAGCACTGAGGACAGCACCTACATTATAGGCATTAGTGTTGTTAGCCATGGGAGTTGCCCTTTCATAGCTACTGACCCTGAAAGAGAAAAGCAAGCAAATCACCATGAGTCCAGAGAGAAGCAGAACGCTTGCAGAGGGATGAAGTTCCGGGGAATACCAGCAGATTTGGAGGATTAGCTTTATGTTATTCCATATTTATGCAAATACTGGTAAAGCTTGAGTTATAAAAAAAACAGACAAAAAACCTAAGGCCTATGAAACCTATTAGCATGCCAATCTTGCTTCTATGTTCCTATGTCATGTGTTTGCTCCAAACCTTCTGGAAACTCCACTCCTACAGGATAAACTCCAAACACCTTATCATGGAATTCCAGATCATTAGGTCTATCCCAGTCTAACACAGTAATATTCTCATTCCTCTCTCTAAATTGCATGCTAGCTACATACTGATCTCTACAGTGTTCTTTGGTTTGTGCCTTCTCTCTTCTTCTGCACATTCTTTGCTTGTCAAAGCCCAGGTTAAGCACTGCCATTTAAAAAAATTTTTGTAATTATCTCAGCCCACAATAATCTTTTATGTACAAATTCTATTTTAGCCTCATATTTCCTTGCTATTTATTCATTTAGCTTTTAGCAGACATCACCTTGTTAGTTATCTCTTCATGTAATATTTTGTTCATTTCCTTGATTGTATCATAAGTCCATTTACTCTCCTCAGCCTCCTGCTGGGCCTTGCCCACTGTTAGGCATATGATGTCGGAAAGGGGTGTTGCATGACCGAGTTACTGATGATCTGACATTGGTATCTCAGTGTGATTGCCTCATGCTTCTTTTTTGTTGAGATATGGGAGCAGAGCAGAAAGCCCCAGTGAACGGCTTCTCAGCACATGAGCACCGTCATCAGTACTTTGGCTCTCATTGATTCTTGCCCCTTGGGTGTCCACCCTGCCAACTGGGTTTTCAGACCATTCCAGAGAGTGGGTGGCTTGAACCATTTGCTGACTTTCTGAGTGCAAGTGTGGTACCCTGGAGCCAGGATGAAATCATTGGGCTCATTTTCATTTTTGAACATAAATTTCCTAAAGCCTAGATTTGCTTTCTTGGAATAAAGTCATAGAATCATAGAGTGTCAGAGGAGAGAAGAAACATATATGACATATTACTAGTATTACCACTGTCGTCTTAATCAAGGAGCCAGTGAACTTAGGTTTGAATCATGGTCTTATATTTATAATAACTGTTTGACCATGGACAGGTTATAAGACTATCCTCAACTGAAAATGGGCAATAATATTGCTTACTTAGAAAGCTATTGGTGGAGATTAAGTAAGTAAATATATGTAAAGTACCAGGAGTCACAACTGATATATAGCAGTGTGATAACTATAATATCGATTGTTATCAACCAAGTAGTTACATTGATTATATTGTAATAGATACCAGAGATATAAAGGAGTTATCATACATTGTCTTTTTCCTGAATGCTGTTAAATTCAGTGAGGAAAATTGAACATAAGTCTAAAAATGTGATCAAAATGTCTAAAACTTCTCTTCTCTGGCAGGTACTAGGACATATTAAAGCTATGAAAAAGCCCTAGCCAGTTTGGCTCAGTGGATAGAGTGTCAGCCTGTGGACTGAAAGGTTCCAGATTTGATTCCAGTCAAGGGCACATGCCCGGATTTCGGGCTCGATCCCCAGTAGGGGGTGTGCAGGAGACAGCCGATCAATGATTTTCTCTCATCATTGATGTTTCTATCTCTCTCTCCCTCTTCCTTCCTCTCTGACATCAATAAAACATATTTTTTAAAAAGCTCTGAAAAAAAAGACACATATGCTACATACTCTCAAGGAGGAATCAATGCTGCCACGGAGCCATATTTAATGTGTAGTGAAAATATAGGGGAATTAGGTGCATATATGTCACATGGATATCAGAGTCTTTTTGTCTACAAGTAGTAACTTTGAAAAAGTTCAAACTGCCTTAAGCATTAAAGGCAATATATTGTTTTTAATGTCAATAAATTCATACTAAGGACCTCAAGGTCACCAGTCACATCTTGGTCTATATAAATTAAGTTGTAGAATGCACAAACCACATGGCTCTATGCCAGTGATGGCGAACCTATGACACTCGTGTCAGAGGTGACACGCAAACTCATTTTTTGGTTGATTTTTCTTTGTTAAATGGCATTTAAATATATAAAATAAATATCAAAAATATAAGTCTTTGTTTTACTATGGTTGCAAATATCAAAAAATTTCTATATGTGACACGGCACCAGAGTTAAGTTAGGGTTTTTCAAAATGCTGACACACCGAGCTCAAAAGGTTCGCCATCACTGCTCTATGCAGTGGACCTGCACTGGTTAGGATTCAGGGCTAGTGGGTTACTAGTTCAAAGTCATCAAGACCCAGATTTTTTCTGTCTTTCTTTTCTGCTTCATTGGCTTCATAATTGGGATTGTAGTTTAGTCCATGATGATTATTGAAGTTTCATGTTTTCTGTCCAAAAAGATAAATAAATGATTATGATTATGATTGATATATAATTGATAGATATCTGATAGGTGAAGTGGGTGAAGGAGACAGAGAATCAGTAATCTTTTATTCTGACTGGGCCATTATATTCACTTAGACAAGTACAATATCATGTGTGATTGGCTTAAGTTTGGGTCTTTAAGCCATTGATGATCATGGTTGCCTCAGACTAATCAGGACACACCTTTGGACCTAAGGTCATAACCCAAACCACATGGCTGCTACACAAATAATAAAAGATGGAAAATATATTGGAAGTTAAGCACAATGTCCAAAACTGGGCCTAAGTACAATATGAGACAAGTTAGCCTCATGACTTTATGTACACATTTTTCCTTTTACCAATAATCTTCATCACTTTCCACAGACACCACAAATACTGGACACTGGACATATTGGAAGCCCTGTCATGGCTGGGGCTGTCCCAGGACAGCATGATCCTTCACTGCTGCTTCAAGTCATCCACTCCCACTTCAGTCAGAGCCGGCGATCTGAGAGTCAACACCAGCCATGTGCCTGACATCAGGGCAGCTGGTAAATTGGGATCATATGAGTAGACTCAAATGTTGGATAGTTTCCCAAACTTCTAAATCATTTATAATTCACTAGGGCCCCAGGGCACAAATTCATGCACCTTGAAAGGAACTATGGACCGTGAGGCTGTGGTGGGCACAGGGGCAGGTCTCGGCCCATCCTCGGTGCCCCCGCCCAGCCCCTCCCACCACAGCTCCTGGTCCCCTGTCTGCCAGCAGCCCCGCTCCTGCCACCACCGCTCCCATTCACTGACAGTGCCGGCCCCACTCACAACCGCTGACGGCGTGGAGCGATTGGGGTTGCCGCCAGCAGTGGGTGTGAGCAGGGCCAGTGCTGTCAGCAGGTGCGAGTGGCAGCTGCTGCCCCGATCACCCCTCAGGAACAGAGGGAGATGTTGAAGCCCTCAGGGGTGATCAGGGCCAGCAACCACTGCTCGCACCTGCTGACAGTGCCGAGCAATCAGGACCAGCACTGGGTGCCAGCAGCAGGTGCAAGCAGTGGCTCTGGTGCCAGCTGTGGGTGCAAGCGGGGCCATTGCCAATAGCAGATGCAAAAGGCGGCTGCCAGCCCCAATCGTCCCTCAGGAGCAAGGGGAAGTGGAGAAGCCCTGAAGGGTGATTGGGGCTGGCAGTTGCTGCTCACACCCACTGATGGGCCAAGTGATTGGGGCTGGTGCTGGGAGCAGCAGCAGATGTGAGTGGGGACAGTGCCAGTAGCGGGTGCGAGTGCCTGGCGGGTCCGTGGCACATGGGAGCAAAGAATTTTCAGTAACCACCAGAGGCTCACCCTGATGACAGAAACAAGTGCCCCTCATTGGTCTGGTGCTCCAGCTTACCTGCTCCACCATTCTGCCACGGCTGATGCCCTCCATGTTCCACAGTCTGCCGCCTGCTGCCAACACCTGCCATGTTCCCCATGCACCCCTTTGTGGTCAGTGCACATCCTAGTGACCAGTGGTTTTGGTTGTTCAGTTGTCTATTTGCATATTAGGGTTTTATATAGAGAGACTAGAGGCCTGTTGAACGAAGAGATTCATGCAATAGGCCTTCCTTTCCCCTGGCTCCTGGCATTGGTTTGCCTCTGGCACCTGGAGCCCAGGCCTTTGCTCTGGCCAAGCTCTGGCTGGAGCCGGCCTCGGAAACGTCAGGCCTTGCTGCTCCGCTGGCCCAGGGGCCATGAGGCCTCGCTGCTCTGCCAGCCCTGGAAATGTCAGGCCTCGCTGCTCCACCGGGCCCAGGCCGTCAGGCTTCACTCCACCGCTTGGAGCCTACATATGCAAATTAACCGACATCTTTGTTGGCGGTTAATTTGCATATCGTGTTGATTAGCCAATGGGGTGTAGCGAAGGTATGGTCAATTACCATGTTTGTCTATTATTAGATAGGATTATTTAAGTGATAAAGAATGCTACTACTGATGGTAAAAATGATGGAGAGAAGAAAGATAATGTGGTGTCACCATTTAACAAAGACTTCCTTTATGCTGACCCTCACAACAACTTAATGAAGGGCACCATCATTCTCACTTTACAGATAACTGTCTTAACCATTTAAGGTTAAAAACAGGGAGTAGCATAATAAATATGCTCTGCAAAAATCTCATTCACTGTTGAGTGGAGGAGGGTGAGGAGTGTAGAGACTGTAGTCAGGGACCCCAGACCGGATGAGATTCTAAACAGAGGAGGAGAGGAAGGAGTAAAGCAGTTGTTCTGGAACATCAGTGTGCATCACAGTCACCTGGAGGGCTTGTGAAAGCACAGGCCCTGATTCAGCAGGTCTGGCTGGGGCCCAAGAATTTGAAACTCTAACAAGGTCCAAGTTGATGATTCTATTACTGGTTCAGGGGCCACATTTTAAATTGAATAGACTGCATAATTTTAAATAAAATTGATTAAAAATCTGTTTCTCAAACCTCAGTAATATATGGACACCTTTTAATTAAGTACATTATTTATACTACCAGCAGCTCCTCTCTATTTTATTATAATATTATTTTAAAATATACAGATATAATACTAGGTATGAACTCCTTATGCACATAGCTCATATCCAACAATAAAAACTAAACCATATTTAAATTATTATGTTAAGCAAAATAAGCCAGTCAGAGAAAAACAAATATCACATGATCTCACTTATATGTGGAATCTAAAGAACAAAATAAACTGATGAATAAAATAGAACCAGAGGCATGGAAACATGGAACAGACTGACAAATCTCAGAGGGAAGGGGGGGTGGGAAGATATTAACCAAATAATTTATATGCATATGTGCATAACCCATGGACACAGACAATAGGTTGGTAAAGGCCTGGGGTGGGGTGGAAACCGGATGGAGGGGGGTGATGGAGGAATAGAGAGGGTAAGACATCAACAATAAAGATTAAAAATAAATGAATAAATAAATAAGTAAATACAAAAAGTATGAAAATAATAAAAATCAAATTTACATTAACTTTAATGTGGCATATTTCTTGTTCTGCTGACATTAAAGAACCATTGTTGCATTTAGAAGTAAAAACATATAACCTCAAAACCAATTTTATTTTTAATCTGTTTTTGTAATACTTGTGTAAGATATTACTATTTGCATAAGTATGTTCTATAAAATGGTATTCATAACTTTCAGGCTCTGTTTCCAACCATATACTTTAACAAAACTCTGCCAGTGAACACTACCATAATGGCAGTTTTAATAAGATGTTTTCTAGAATCTCTGTGAAGCCAGTTTCTTGTACATTCTAAGAGAATTGTGACATTATTGCAATCTGGATTAAATAGTTATCTAATGCAGTTATTACTGAACTTGGTAACATAAAAATTTCTCATTACATATTTACTATTATATTTTTGCTGCTAGTGATGTGTTATAAGTTGATATGTGCCATGATCTGATCCATACAAATTTTAGTTCACACACATATTTCACTGAGTAGCAAGATACATGTGTTATTAGCTCTTTTATTTCAGCATTTCTTACTACCATATGCTGTGTGATTACTTGATTCTACCTTTGCAATTCTCAAAGTAATGCAAAACTTGTATTATATATTTAATAGCATCTGACTTTATTTGAGTTCTCTTGAGGCAACCCCTAAGACAAGCATACTAATGAATCAAATTTATTAGGAAGTGTTCCCAGGAAAAACCAGTAGGGAAATGAAGAAATGAGACAGGCAAAGGAAGGGAACCAAGTGAGGGCCTGGTGCCAAAGGAAGTCCTCACAGAGGATAACTCTGACTGAATCCTGCAGTGGAGCGCTGGAGACAGAATAGCTCACACCCAGAGTTCTCCGGACTAAGGACAGGGAAGCATAACAACCTATGCTCATGCACCCATCACATAGTCATTGGGTAAAGGATGTTACTGAGCACTTCAGGAAAGCAGGCTCTGGCAGCCTAAGGGCAACCCTCTGACAGATACACAGTGCTGACTATTGGATATAAAAGCAGGCCATGAATCAGTGCATGAAAATGGTGAAGGAATTGAGAAGATGTGGATGGAGCACTGATAGACTCTTCCCTAAGCATGGACTGTTCTTCCCTCAGGTCTGGGCATAGCTTGCTCATTCATTTTCTTCAGGTCACTGTTCAAATGTCACCTCAGTGAGGCCTTTCCTGACAAACCTATAAAGTAATACTCCATCATTCTCTGTCTTCTTACACTAATGCATTTTATATCTTCACATTGATTAGCAATGTTATACTATTTACTAGAGGCCAAGTGCATGAAATTTGTGCACGGGTAGGGTCCCTTGCAGCTGCCGACTGCTGGTCGGGGCCTCCATTCCCATGGTTGGCCGGCCAGCCCCGGCCCCTGGTCGAGCTCCCGGTCGAACTCCTGGTCAAGTGGACAATTTACATATTAGGTTTTTATTATATAGGATGTGTATGTGTTTAGTGTATATGCACCTCCATTGGAATATAAGCTCCATAAAAACAAGGACTTTTGCCCAGCTGGCCTGGCTCAGTGGTTGAGCATTGACCTACAATCCAGGAGGTCACCATTTCATTCCTGGTCAGGGCACATGCCTGGGTTGTGAACTTGATCCCCAGTATGGGGCATGCAGGAGGCAGCAGATCAATGGTTCTCTCTCATCATTGATGTTTCTATCTCTCTCTCCCTCTCCTTTCCTCTCTGAAATCAATAAAAATATTTTTTTAAAAATAAATAAATAAAAATAAAAACAAGGACTTTGTTTTGTTTATTGTTATGTGTCCAGAAATTGGAAGTTTCCTGACCCATAGTAGATAATAGTAGACACTCAATAAATGATTGAATTAATGCATGAACGAATTGATTAAGTTGGAGAATTAGGCAAAGACCTTGTGGTCCAAGACAAGGATTAGTTTAAAAGCAAATTGTTTTAAGCAGACAGGCTGACATGATCAGATTGGTCTGTTTAAGGGCTCATTCTGATTGTAGGAAATAAAGGATGCCAGGAAATAAGCTAAATGGTGATTATGACAATCCTGGTGAAATATGATAATGTCTTGAACTTGGATTATGGCAGTGGTGATAAAGAGATGTAAACATACTTAAGATATATTTAAGACATGAAATCAATTGTGAAATGTTATATACTGACAAATGAGGAAAAGGAGGGTGTCTGATATAATCACAAACAAGATAGATAGGGAACACTAGAAATAATCAGATTTTTATGGAAGATCATGAGATCATTCTGGCCATGTAAAGTTTAGAGCTAACACATCAAGGAGGCAGATGGACATTAATGTCTGTAGTTCAGAGGATAAATATGAGCTGATGACATAAGTTTAGAATCCATCTAAACATGGAACCAGGACTTCAAGGACTTTGAAAAATAAATCCATATTGGTACAGGAACCCACATTTAAAAAAGTGGAGTAGGATGTGCAATCTTATACTTACTAGATTAACTGACTCCTAAAACAAACAAAAATAATCAACATTATGTAAATGATTTAAATAAAAATCAAAATTTTATATCATAATATTCAACATATACAGTATGGCCCTAGCCAGTATGGCTCAGTGGATAAAGCTTCAGCCTGTGGATTGAAGGGTCCTGGGTTCAATTCTGGTCAAGGTCATGTACCTGGGCTACAGGCTTGATCTCCGGGCCTGGTCAGGGCACACGTGGGAGGAAGCCAATCCATGTGTCTCTCTCACATCGATGTTTCTTTCTCTCTGTCTTCCCCCCTCCCATCCACTCCCTCTAAAAAAGAGTCAATGGAAAAATATCCTCAGGTGACAAAAAAAATAAACAATGACAAAAAAATAAAAGCTATATATTAAAAACAACAAACAAAAACATATACAGTATACCCAAAATTTCTTAATACACAATGAACCAGGAAAACCCAAGCAACTATCAAGGAGAAAGACAATTAATAGATACCAATCCTGAAATTAAGCAAATGTTAGATTGATAATATAAGTTTCAACCTACTATTCTAACTATGCTCTAAGAAGTGAGAACAGCACTCTTAAAAACAAATGGAAAAATACAAGTTTCAACATAGAAATAAAAACTCTAAAATAGAACCAAAAACAAAATGTAAATTTTAAAATACAATAATGGAGGGGCTCAATAATAGAATTGAGAAGACAGAGGAAAGAGCCATAACCTTGAAGATAGAGCATTAGAAATTATCTAATCTGAACAGCTGAACAGAGAGGGAGAAAAAGGAGTATAAGAAAATTTAAAAGGACTCAAGACAACACTCAAAAATCTAATATTTGTGTAATAGGACTACCAGAATAAAAGAAGAAAGACATCAAAGCAGAGAGTGTTAATACTGCCCAAATTTAGTGAAATACATAAATAATCCAATATATTAGCACATTGACCCAGAAATGTATAAAACATAATAAAGATCATGACCAAGTGGAGTTTCTCCTGAGAATGCAAGTTGATTCAATACCCCCAAAATTACATTAACACACTTAACAAGAAAAACCATATCACATTGATAGATGCAGAAACATATTTGAAAAAAATTCCAACATTTACTCATGATAAAAACTCAGTAAACTAGGAATAGAAGGGAACTCCCTCAATGTAATAAAGTGCACTTAAAAAAAAACACCTTAAGGCTAACACTACCTCCTCCCTAAAATCAGAAACTAGGCAATGATGTTCACCATTTTAGAAGTCTTAACAGTGCAATTAAGTTAAGAAAAAGAAATAAATGCAAGCATATTGGGAAAGTAAAACTATTCCTATTCACAGGTAGCATTATTGTCTACATAGAAAATCCTGAGGAATCTATAAAAAGAAGTTTCTAGAACTAATAAGTGAATTTTTCAAGGTTATAAGACACAATATAATATGCAAATGATTTCTGTGCACTAACAATAATTAGATATCACAATTTTTAAAAATTGTAATAGCTTTAAAATATGAAATACTTAGGAATAAATATAAGAAAATGTACATTGACTCTGTATGTTAAAAACTTTAATGCTAATGAAAGGTTTAAAAGATCTCATAAATGGAGAGATGTACAAATGTTTTGAAAGTCTCAATATAATTAAGGTATCAATTCTAGCCTAATTAATCATTAGATTTAATGCAACCCCAACCAAAATCCCAGCAGAATGCCTTGTATATACAGAAAATCTGTTTCTAAAATTAAATTGAAGGGTAAAGAATATAGAATAGATAAAACAATTTAAAATAAGACAAATTGAAAGACTCACACTACCTGATTTTAAGACATACTTACAGTTACAGGAGTTAAAACAATGTGGTAGTGGTTGAAAGGATATCCTATCTAATAATAGACAAAGATGGTAATTGACCGTACCTTCGCTACGCCTCCCATTGGCTAATCAGCGTGATATGCAAATTAGCAGCCAACAAAGATGGCGGCTAATTTGCATACTGTAGGCAGGGCGAGACAGCACGTGCCACCATCCGGGCCCTGTGTGCAGCCCTGGGCGGTGGGGCTTAGGCGGCACAATCGCACTGCCTAAGCCCCGCCCCCAGCCGGGACCCCCGTGTGCCGCCTAAGTTCCGCCCCCAGTCAGACCCCGTGCGCCGCCTAAGCCCCACACTGCTTACGCCCCGCCCCCAGCCGGGACCCCTGTGTGCCGCCTAAGCCCCGCTCCCATCTGGCACCCCTGTGTGCTGCCTAAGCCTCGCGCTGCCTAAGCCCCACCCCCAGCCAGGACCCCATGGCGATTAGAGAGCAGGAAAGTGCCGCCCACAGGCAGCACCTAGCAGGGCCTGCTCCTGGGTCGCCATGGTGATCTCAGGGCAGGAAAGGCAGCCTGCAGGCAGCACCCCACCCTGGCCACAGCTCAAGGGAGAGTACAACACGCAGTGGAGGCCAGGAGCCTGAGAGATCAACAGAGAGGGCACCTGATCCAAGCTTCCATGGTGTGGCTGGGGGCAGGCCCCCAGCAGACACACACACACACACACACACACACACACACAGCGCCTACTCTGAGCCTCCAATGTGGCTGGGGGCAGACTCCCAGAGGGGACACACACACACACACACACACACACACACACACGGCAACTGCTCCGAGCCTACGTGGTGCAGCTGGGGGCAGGTCCCAGCAGACACATACACACACACACACACACACACACACACACACACAACGCCTGCTCCTAACCTCTGCTGCCAGACTGTGGCCGTCAGTAGGACATCCACTGAGGGCTCCTGGACTGAGGGGCAGACTGGGTTGAGGGAACCCCACCCCCCAGTGCACGAATTTTGTGCACCGGGCCTCTAGTATAATATATAAACCAATGGGGACTGTTTTAAAAAATTGAGAAATAGACCCACACAAATATGGTTGACTTAATTTTTGCAAAAGTGTAAAAGTAATTCAATAGCACATGCATAGTCTTTTCAACAAATGAAAGTATAGAAAATGGACATCCCTATTCAATAAAATGATTCTTGACCTACACTTCACATTATGCAAAAAAAAACAAATGAATTATAGATATAAATGTAAAACTGTAAACATCTTAGAAGAAAACATGTGAGAAATTGTTTCATGATTTGATTTTGGCAAAATCTCCCTAGCTATAACACTAAAATTACAATTAATAAAAGAAAAAATGATAAATCATATGTCATCAAAATTAATAACTTTGATCTGTGAAGGACACTGTTAAGAGAGTAATAAGACAAGCCACATAATAGAAGAAAATATTGCCAAATTACATATCAAGCAAATAACTTATATCCAGAAGAATTTAAAGAACTCTCAAAATAATAACAAACAATTCAAAATATTAATAGGTAAAAGAATTAAAGAGACTCTTTATAAAAAAATACAGATGACAAATTAACACACTAAGAGATGCTTAACACCATTAGACATTAGAAACGTTAAATTTGGATCCACAATGAAACTGCATATCTATTGGGAAGCTAAAATTTAAAAGCACTGACAGTATCAATAATGGCAAAATGCAGACCAACAGGAATTCTCATACAATGATGGTAAGAATGCAAAAGTGTTCTACTCACTCTAAAAAACAATTTTGTTATTTTTTATAAAGTTGGAGATATACTTCATATGACCAAGTAATCCAACTTCTGGATATTTATTCTAGAGAAATAAAACTTATGTTCAGTCCAAAATCTAAACACAAATGTATGCAGCAGCATTATTCAGAATTGCCAAAAACTGAAAATAATACAAATGTATTTTAGTTGGTGAATGGATAAACAAACATCCACACAATGAAATACTCTTCAGCTACTTCCCCATTAATTCAAATAATAGTTACAGTTAGCTCCTGGTTAGCAGGGACTCTACCAGGTGTACCTGTTAATAATGCAAATTTTTTTCAATAGATGGAGTTACACATATGTTGATATATATGCAATTTGATATGTATGCTATTTTGTTGTATTGACAACAAGCTTCAAAACTTCATATGTCACATTTTCTGAAGGTGTTAACATCATAGGTATTTTTAAGCTTAAAAATGTCGAACTTCGTGCCAAAAAAAAGAGCATTTTGGGGAAGTTTTAATTCATTACTTTATTTTGAAGAAAAGTGCTGCTGAAAGTTGTTGTATACTTCGGGAAGCTTATGGTGAACATGCTCCATCTCAAGATACTTGTGAACGCTGGTTTAAACGCTTTAAAAGTGATGATTTCTATGTGAAAGACAAAGAACATTCAGGTCAACCGAAAAAGTTTGAAGACCAACAATTATAAGCATTATTGGATGAAGATGCATGTCAAACTCAAAAACAACTTGCAGAAAGATTAAATGTTGCTCAGCAAACAATTCCCGATCGTTTACAAGCAATGGGAAAGATTTTAAAGGAAGGAAAATGGGTGCCACGTCAACTGAATGAAAGACAAATGGAAAAACGAAAAGTCATCAGTAAAACGTTGCTTCAATGGCACGAAAGTCTTTTTTGCATCAAATTGTGACTGGTGATGAGTGGATTTATTTGGAGAATCCCAAATGCACAAAATCATGGGTTGATCCAGGTCAACCATCAACATCGACTGCAAGGCCAAATCACTTTTGAAAGAAGACAATGTTCTGCATTTGGTGGGATCAGGAAGGTGTGGTGTATTATGAACTTCTAAAACCAGGAGAAACTGTTAATACTGATCGCTACTGACAACAAATAATCAATTTGAACCACGCTTTGTTTGTAAAACAACCAGAATGAGCCAGCAGATACGGCAAAGTAAGTTTGCTTCATGATAACGCACCATCACACACTTCAAAACCAGTTAAAGACACATTAAAGGATCTTGCCTGGGAAGTATGAACCCACTCGCCGTATTCACCAGACCTTGTTCCTTCAGATTACCATTTGTTCTGATTGATGGCACACACACTTTCCGAGCAGCACTTCAAAACGTACAAAGAAGTGGAAAATTGGGTCTCTGAATGGTTTGCCTCAAAACAAGAAAAGTTCTATTGGGACGGTATCCACAAATTGCCTGAAAGATGGGCGAAATGTGTAGCTAGCGATGGACATTACTTTGAATAAAGCACTTCTGATGTTTCGCTTGAAATTAGAGTGTTTTCTTTCATTACAAAATCCGCATTATTAACCGGTACCAAATGAAGTTGTTCTGAAACAGAAATAAACTCACAGATAGATACATGGGACAAAAGGGTGGTCTTCAGATGGGAGGGGAGTTGGGAGGATGGGTGAAAGGGCAAAGGGGATTAAGAAGTACAAATTTGCAGTTATAAAAATAGTCATGGGACCCTGGCCAGTGTGACTCATTTGGTTGAGCATGCACCAAAAGGTTGCTGGCTTAATTCCTGGTCAGGGCACATGTCTGGGTATTGGGTTCCATCCCCAGTAGGGGGTATGCAGGAAGCAGCCAATTGATGTTTCTCTCTCTCTCTCTCTCTCTCTCTCTCTCTCTCTCTCTCTCTCTCCTTCTCTCTCTGAAATCAATAAAAATATATTTTTTAAATAGTCATGAGGATGTAAAGTACAACATATGGAATATAGTACATAATATAAATATGGAATATAGTACATAATATAAAAACTGTGTATGGTGTCAGAAGAGTACTAGACTTATAAGGATGATCACTTTGGAAGTTATATCAATGTCTAATCACTATGTGTACACCTGAAACTAATATAATATTATATATCAACTGTAATTGAAAAATAATTTTTTTAAAATACCATAAAAAATAAAGCTGTTCTGATACTCACCAATTACCCATGAAAATAACCTTCCACTATCTCTTAAGAGAGTAAATGACTTCAAAGTTTTGGGGGTCTTTTGTCTGTCTGTTTGTTGTTTTCCATTTGATTCAAGGAAAATCATGTGACTACGAACTACTCAATTATTTCAGAATACTTCAATTGGGCCAGTTATTCCACTTAAGTGTTGAAATAGACCAAAGCGAGTTTAGCTGAACAGAAGAATATATAATAAGGTTGTGTGTATAGCATCAGTGTATATAACGAGTGAAACCAGTTCAATTATTTGACCAGCCACCCCAATGGAAGGCATGTGGCCAGTCCCCTGGGCCTGTATCTAGACTTAACAATTGGTTTCTTCTTATACCACAGTTGCTCTGTATTCTGCTCTTCTCATGCCAGACCCTGTCACTTTTCTCTCATCTCTTGAGTCTGTTGCATAATCCTGCTACCTATATGTTTCACTTCCCTGGCCTCTCAGACTATACCTGCCTATCCTGCTCTAGCCCTGCCCTGGACTCTACAGAGCCCAGGTCTTTGCAATGTGGCCATCACTGCCTGCTGGCCCTGCCTCCGTGAAAAGGAATCAGGCCAGATCCCCCTAGAGCAGTGATGGCGAACCTTTTGAGCTCGGCGTGTCAGAATTTTGAAAAACCCTAACTTAACTCTGGTGCCGTGTCACATATAGAAATTTTTTGATATTTGCCACCATAGTAAAACAAAGATTTATATTTTTAATATTTATTTTATATATTTAAATGCCATCAGAGCCTAGGTCTTTGCAATTTGGCCATCACTGCCTGCTGTCCCTGCCTCCGTGAAAAGGAATCAGACCAGATCCCCCTAGAGAAAGTAGAATTCGAAGGAAGACTGGGTTTGCTGAACAGAAGAATAAAGCCATTCTGAGAAACTAAGATAGCATATGCAAAGACCCCATGGTAGAAGAGAGAGGCGAGGGGGGCATCTGTGTCACGTAAGGGCTAAGGCACAGCATCGAAGTTTGAGGACATGCTGTACCGAAAAACACACACACACATGTTCAGACTCTGCTGCAGCCGCGGCCTCCGTCAGCCTACCTACCAATATTTCAGATTTCGAACTCCCTGTGCAGGAACATCAGTTAAGTAATGAACTTTCAATAACAGCACACAATGTCATCAGGTTAACAGACACTTCTTCCATTTTCTCCTGCACGTGCTAAATAAATCCATTTGCTATTGATCTCCACAGCTAAGTTTCAGCCTGAATGTAATTCTTACTGTCAAAGCAGAGTAAACAGATAGTTCCTGGAAGCACCTAAACATGTTATTTTTTACTCATCAGATGAATCCTCTATGGATTCCTGGGCAACCTGATCCATTCGGTGTTTCATTACAAAAGTTACCAGCTTGGAGGCTTACCATGTCCAGCTGGAGCTGAGCTACTGGGGCTGAATGACAATGACAATGTGAGAACTCTAAGGGCGGAAAAACAGGCACATAGCATACAGTCTAGGTTCTGGCAGATTTCTGATTCATGATCACTGCCGCTACACAGAGATAAGAAAGGAAGATTTCTCATCTGCGGTTCCGGCGTCTGACCCTGGTGGTCTGAGCAGTGTCATTTTATTTGGCCGATTGCCATATGAACACGTTGTGGCCAACCCACTGGGCACACTGGCGTGTTCTGGGGTAAATTCCCAATGGCTAGAGCTTGAGAAGGTATGGGGGTCTCAGTTCCATGTGGCTATCATTAGCTTCACTTGTCTCTCGGTCATTTATCACACTGTGCCCTTCTCCTGGAGCACTCCTGGATTCAGTATACCTCACTCCCTTGAGCAAGAGGCCCTTTTCTGGGCCCATACTTAAAGCTATTGTTCTCCAATAGTTCCCAGATAAGCAGCATGGACATCACTTAGGGACTTGTTAAAGATATACATTCTTGCCGAAACCGGTTTGGCTCAGTGGATAGAGCGTCGGCCTGCGGACTGAAGGGTCCCGAGTTCGATTCCGGTCAAGGGCATGTGCCTGGGTTGCGGGCACATCCCCAGTGGGAGATGTGCAGGAGGCAGCTAATCGATGTTTCTCTCCCATCGATGTTTCTAACTCTCTATCTCTCTCCCTGCCTCTCTGTAAAAAATCAATAAAATATATTTTTAAAAAAAAAAGATATACATTCTTGAACCATATACCAGATCTACTGAATCAGAAACTTAGTAGGGTGGTGCCCAGATATCTGTGTTTTAATAAACTTTCCAGATGACTCTGATTAATCTCAAAGTGTGAGAACTACTGCTTTGAGGGCCCTAGTCTGGTCATCTCCTAGCAGTGCCCCCTTCACAGAAAGGGAATTCTAGAGGTCATGCCTCCCGCTTCTAGACCGCACTCTTGGTACCTGGGACCCAGCATTCCCTGTCTATCTGGCCTCACGCTTGCTTCCAGGGTCAGTCTTCTCTGGGTTTGTCCTTAAGACTGGCCTTTGCATAGGAGTGCACATTCCTAGGTCTGAGAGTTAGGCAAGAGGGAGTGGACAGGGGAGGATTATGTGGAGGGAGCTGTCTATCCACGCATGTACAACAAGGCATCATATGAGCCTGAGGGGCTGGTCTTGGGCCAGGGAGGGGCCAGGGATCAGCTGTCCCTGGGCTGCTCCATTTCAACACAGAACTCAGAAAGTGGCCGAGAATTCTGGTTTTGAGCCCAGAGTTCCAGGTTGTTATAAAGGTAATTCTTTTCGACGTAAAAACAAAACAAAACAAACAAACAAAAAAACACACACTTAGTTGATTTAACAGTTTGTTAGTTTGAGTTAAACTTTCAAATAGTTAGACCTGCAGGAGATAAGGGGGGCTTGTTTGCTCTACCTATTTGCTTATCTTCTGCTTAACTATGAGGCCTCAGCTTAAATATCTTTTCTTTGCTGAAGCTTTCCTTGATGCCTTAATTTGTGCTTTAGTAGAGGCCCCTAATTTGTACTTTCATATTTTCTGCAATCCCTTGCCCTATAATTCATCAATTGTACTATCAACTCTTGTTTAATTATATGCCTATTTCCCCTAAAAAACTGTGAGGTCCAAGTGGCTATGTTTCTATACCCAGCCCATAGCATAGCATAGTGACTGGCATACAGTATATCCAATAAACAAATAATGAAGGAATAAATTATAATAATAACAAGAATAGCATGCTTACCAGTATATAGCCTTCACTATGTGACAGGCACTATTCTAAGTATTTTTTATTGAGAGGAGAGAGAGAGAGAGAGAGAGAGAGAGAGAGAGAGAGAGAGAGATATTTGTTATTCCACTTACTTATGCATTCACTGGTTGATTCTTGTATGTGTACTGACCAGGGATTGAACCTGCAATCTTGGCATATCAGGACGCACTCTAAACAACTGAGCTGCCCATTCAGGGTCTCAAAGCATTTTTGAAATAATCATTTATATAATCCTCATAATAACTCTGTGAAACAGATAGTACCATTATTACCATTTTAAAAGTTAAAAAAAAAAGCACAACTTAAGTTTAGAGAGACTTACGAACTCTCCACAATCTATACATAAGTGACAGAATCAAGATTTAAATCTAAGTACATTGGATTCTTAGACTCTAAATGAATAAATGAATGAATGAATGAATGGAAAAAGGTTCCAAGAATCAGTATGAGTCATAGTCTAAGGGATGCTGAGTTTAAAAAACAGACAAGCAAAATTTGTCATCAAAAATAGGAAACAAATCCAAAATGTTATAGAGTTAGAACTAGAGAAGCCAGGGAAGAGCTGAGAGAGGGGCTCAGGGCCATTCATAAAACAGGGCCGGATGGACAGTTGCTTTTATTCACTTCCAGTCACAAGGGAATAGGTCAGCCCAGTTTAGAACACAGAAGCAGGGCAAACTTG
Source organism: Myotis lucifugus (assembly GCF_000147115.1). NCBI lineage: Eukaryota > Metazoa > Chordata > Mammalia > Chiroptera > Vespertilionidae > Myotis > Myotis lucifugus. The sequence continues at coordinate 1,357,359 of NW_005871272.1, read as the reverse complement.
TTAAATATTCTAAGTTGCATATGCCCCCCCATCTAAATTTTTAAATGACGCCCTAGGACCTTCTGACATTGAGAAGTGTTGACCATAATTCCATAGTCATGCTTTAGGGATGGAGACAATTTGGTAACAAAATGATCTCCAAATAATGCAGTGTCATGACCAAAGCACCAGTAGAAACCAGTATAAGCACAGAGTAGGAACATGCACAGCATCACAGACAACAGAGCAGAGCCTGCCCACAGTTCAATCTGACTTTTAACTCTAACAAAGGCCATTTCTGATGTTCTCAAAAGGCACAGAGTTTTCCTAGAGACCCAAAGCATCTGGGAGACCATATTTCATAGTGATTGAATGGGCAGACACCAGAGTCAATAACTGCTTAGATTAGAATCCTGATTCAAACATTAGTACTACTAGAGGGCCTTGGGTACATTACTTAATGACTCTGAGCTTCAGTTTGCACGTTTTATTATGGTGCGTATAACAACACTACCTCTTGAGCTGGCTCATGTGAAGATGAAATCAGAAACTTCATGCATTCAGCAAATATTTAATGAATGACAATTACATTCCTAGTACTCTTTTAGTGTCTGTATATTGGTTCACAAAGTAGATATGACCTATTTCCACGGATCTGGTACACAGTAAGCATCCACTATTTTGAAACCAAAGGTGACCTCCTGGAGGTGACCTCTCTATCGCATATTGGGTACCTCCAGAAAGCAGCATGGAGCAGAGGGGTGAGGAGAATTGGTATGTGCCTGGGTAAGAGCAAGAAGGTGTTCCCTGGAGCAACCCAAGGTAGCGGATCCTCAAAGAAGAGGCAAAATCTCCATTAAGAGAGAGCCACAGCCTCAGTCTTGCAGTGGGTCTACATCAGGCCCAAAGGAGAAGGTAAGGGTGAGAATGGGAGTAACCAGACTGTGATGGGTAAGGCAAAGCAAAGTTAATGATTTGCAAACAAGGCTACTGACTCTTTTATAAATTATGCTCAGCAATAATGATGGTAGATTAAAGGAAAACCCATAGAATAATGTAAACAACTTGCAATCAAAGACCTTGTCTTATTTTCTTTTGTAACACCACCAAATACAAAAAGTATCACTAAAGTAATAACAATAATCATAATTATAATGGCACTGCCTTTTATTGAGTGTTCATAATGTGTTAAACCTTAGAATAAACTAGAGGCCCAGTACATGAAATCCTTGCATGGGTAGGGTCCCTAGTGGCTGTCGGTTGCAGGCCGGGGCCTTCCTTTGTTCCGCACTGCCCCCTGGTGGTCAGCGCACGTCATAGCGAGCAATTGAACTCCTGGTTGGTCCAACTCCCAAGGGGACTCTTTGCATATTAGGCTTTTATATAATAGTATATAGATACTTCACAAATATAATTTGATTTTTATCACATTTATCAGTGAACACTTATTTTCTTATTGATTCATTTTATTATTAAAGAGCAAACTAAAGTTTACGCATTTGAAGTAACTCATAAAAAAACGCTTAACTAATTAGTAGTGAAGGTAACATTCAAACTTAGGTCTATAGTCCTATACAATATTGTCTAAGGAGTATAGGTGATCCATTGTTGGTTAATAACCAACTGAACCTCTCTAGATCTTAGTTTACTCATGTGTAAAATGGAGCTAAATTGCCCTGGTCAGGTGGCTCAGTTGGTTGGAACATCATCCCATACATCAAAGGTTGAGGATTGGATTCCTGGTCAGGGTACATACCTCAGTTGCAGGTTCGATCCCCTGTTGGGACACGTATGGGAGGTAGACCATAGATGTTTCTCTCTCTCCCTCCTCCCATCCTCTCTCTCTAAAAATCAGTAAAAATATATCCTAGTGTAAGAATTTTTAAAAAATTAAATGGAGCTAACTTCAATCTACCTCATAAGGAGATTCTGAATATTCAATGAGCTAATTCATATACAGCACTGATTACAGTGCTACATAATAAGTACTGTAAATGACACCTATCATTATACCTATCATCCTGACTTCCAAGTGCTTTTCTGTTCAAATGAATTTTTACATCTTTACCATAAAATGTCAATACCACTTGATTCAGATAATAAAAACACAATAAAAAGGAATTACAACTGGAATATGGTGGTACAAACGTGTATTATGGTTTTACCTTGAAAAGAATTAATTAAATTTAGATATGTAAGAAATCACTGCTCAAAGCTGCCAACATATTTAAATGAATCAACTTTATATCTTTATGTATGAATTAGCTTCCTGATACACACAAAAACCCTCTGAAACTTGTCTAGTGTTTTATACTTTTAGAAGTTCGTTCATGGGCATCATCTTATTTGATCCTGACCCAACCCCCTGGGAGTAAACACTATCCCATTTTTCACAAAGGAAACAGCCCTCAAAAGGAGAAGACATTTTAGCAGATAGTATGTCAAACTATATGACCTGAGATTAACTCAAAATCTCTCAGCTCCTCAAGCCAGACTACAGCTCTGAAATTGAAAAGATCATTGTTGCCCAGTTGTAACCAATAAATACAAGGAAATGGCCAATTAAACTCTTGCTGTATGATGGAAACTAAAGATGATTAAAATTACCCAGGTCAATTCAGTTACAAATGTTTACATGTGCTAGGAACACCCTTTCCCCTGACTCATGGTTTGTGCTTGTCATAAGGTGGTTGTCCGGACTGCCCATGGCAGAGCCGAGAAGAATGGAATGGAAAGCTGGTGACCTAATGATTCTACGTCACAGACAGGGGAAAGATCCTTCCCTGTGGAAGACAAAGCAACTCTTACCTTTTAAAATCACATTGACAACCCCGACAATTTCCGTCTATTCCTACATAGCACTTATCAGTTGTAAACACACAGGCATTGAGCTTGGTTAAACCAAAATTACCACTTACATCGATGAAAGCTCTCTCAGTTGGAGAAAGCAGCTAATTATTAAGAACCCATGCCCATGCTTTCTCCCTTTGGAGAAAAGCCTTCCTTATACTCAGAAGAACAATAATTTCCTAAGGGATGTGTTAACCTTGATTATTATAATAATTGTGTTAACATGGTTATTCATTATGAGCACAATGAACAAAACAGGAAAAAAAAATCCAACTGAAAAATTATTTTTAAGAATTCAGGTCAACCAAAATAATTTGTATAGGATGTTATAAATTATATTAGAGGCCCAGTGCATGAAAATTCATGCACTAGAGGGAGGGATTCCTCAGCCCAGCCTGCCCCCTCTCACAGTCCGGGAGCCCTCAGGGGTGGGAAGCAATCCAGTGATCAGGGGAAGGCGATGCCGCCATCACACCTCTGCTGCTGCCACTGCCAGCAGTGCAAGCCTCGGCTGGCTCTGGTTACCTGCGCCTCGGGAAGCCCTGGTTGCCTGAACCTTGGGCAGCCCTGGGCAGCTGGGCAACCACCATCCAAGGCTTGCCTGCGCCTTCGGCCAGCCCTGGGTGGCTGGAGGGCTGAGGGAACTGGGGGACTCCAGAGCAGGCATAAGGCAAGGCCCCATCAGGGCTGAGGGTATTGGGTGCTGCCATCTTATGGCTGTGGGACTGCCATCTTTGAGGGCGGGGCAGTCAATTAGCATATTCCCTCCTTATTGGCTGTGGGTGCCCCCATCTTTGCAAAAGCATGAGGGTCAATTAGCATATTCCCTCTTTATTAGATAGGGTTTTATTATCAATAATGAGAAAGTCCCACAGCCCTAACTGGTTCAGGTCAGTGGATAGAGTGTCGGCCTGCAGACTCAAGGGTCCCAGGTTCGATTCCGGTCAAGGGCATGTACCTTGGTTGCAGGCACATACCCAGTAGGGAGTGTGCAGGAGGCAGCTGCTTGATGTTTCTCTCTCATCAATGTTTCTAACTCTCTATCTCTCTCCCTTCCTCTCTGTAAAAAATTAATAAAATATATTTTTTTAAAAAAAGTCCCACAATCTTAAATCCAAACAACTTTTATGTTTCTGTATTCTCTTCTAGTCTTGTTCTTTAATGCACATAATTTGTGTGCTATATAATTTCATCTTGTGCCTTTTAAAATTATCACTAGATTTTAAGGGCTTTCATATTTCTTTGCTTTTGTCTATGCCAACTCTCTCTCTATAGAACATTCCTGCCTTTGTTTGTAAGTCATGACCCTCTTGCTCCTTCAAGAAAGTGTAACTTCCCTTAATTTCCTCACTTGCCTTGATTCTCCTTTAAAAGTTATTCAATTCTTTATTGGGATTCCCAGGACTTTGCAAATACATTCAAGACATCTCAGTTACCCAGCCATCACAGAGGCTGCATCTTTCCACTGCTGTGTCTTGGTCAGTCGTACTGCTGATTTCATTGCCCTCCAGGCTCTGTTGGAAGGGTTTCTCCCATTCCCTTTTGCTCTACTGTCAGATTCCAAGACTTAACTTCCTTCAAATGCTGCCTCTTAATCACACTGTTTTTATTATGTAATTGACATTTGTGTTTGTTGTTGAAAGTGCCTTGTACTTACCCACAAGTGCAAAATAGGGAAGCATGCATGGGTGGTCCATGAGGTCCGAAAGGTTGGCGACTGCTGGTTTAAGGAAACCTTTGGAGCAGCGGTCTCCAACCAGTGGTTCTGAAAGGTTGGTGAGGACCACTTGTACTGCATGAGCTCAGTAAAAGCTCTCAGAATGCATGAGTGAATAAGCTCGTAGGCATTTAACCTTTGAAGCATTAGCACCCGTACTTAGTCTTACCTATACTAAGATCCATCTGCATTAGCTCAGACAACAGTTTGCTAAATATGTACGCTGGCACATAATACTTTTCAGAAAATAATTCTTTTCACCTAAAGATAACTGATGTATACAGTTCCCATTCCTCCCAGCTTAGCATATTCCCTCCTTATTGGCTTCTATTGCCTCACTGTCCCACCTAGATTTTTCATTTATTTATTATAAGAGATCATTATTCACGGTTGTGTTAAAATGAGGCAGATTGGGTTTGATAAACTCCACTCAGCATTCCATCTTCTACCATTGTCTCATCTGGTAAGATGTGAACAGATTTCTACCTTAGACACCTATTAAAATCTGAGATGAGTAGCCATAACCCAATTTTTTTTCCTGGCTCTTTCCAGGTACAATATAACTAATACCTCCCCTTTAAGGACACTATTAAAGGTGCACAGTGATTAAAACCAAGCGTGCTAAGACACTAGCAACAGGACAGCTAAAGTGGTGGTGAGAGAAGTATTCAAAACTGCTGTCCCTGCCGTCCAGTGGGTGCACCAGCCAGCTATTCATGGCCTGGGGCACAGCCTACAAAATGCCTCAGTCAGCTGAGTCATTGAGAAACATGGGAAATTATACATCGTAAAATTATAAGTTATAAGATGTAAAATACATATAGGAAATGAAGGCTGAAACTCTTGTTCTGGAACACATAAAGAGGGGCTGACACATAGTTGTCACCATGGTTTTGCCATTTGTTATATGGTATAATTCTAAGTGTTTACTTAGTTAATATTTTGTGTTTCTATTTTTATTTTACAATAAACACTGTTGGCAGCAATAAACTAAAAATGTACATTTTTAAAATTAATTTCAAAGAGGAAGGGAGAGGGAGAGAGATAGAAACATCAATGATGAGAGAGAATCATTGATTGGCTGTCTCCTGTATACCCCCCACAGGGGATCTAGCCTGCAACCTGGGCATGTGCCTTGACTGGGAATCAAACCATGACCTCCTGGTTCATAGGTCAAGGCTTAACCACTGAGACACGCCAGCCGTTCAAAATGTACATTTTTAATTCCTAAACTGAATTCAGGAATTTGGTCTATTTCACAACCTATTTTATTAGTTGGTAATAAACATATGTCCACTGCAGAGAGAGGGGCATGTAGTGATATCATTGACCACAAGAAAAGCAGAAACAGAAATCTGTCAAAACAGCAGCATCTGTCTCAAAAGCTTATAGGTACTTAAATAGGACGAGACTCAAAGGCAGCTATTCAGCATATGCAGAACCAGACCGGCATTTACAGATCACTCATGAAGCATGACTTTGTATTTAGATCAAAATCATTGCTATTCTAAATTAATTTTACTCACTTCCAATATTAAATATTTTAGTATACATATGAAGAAATGGCTCCATTTGCAACAATAACATTAAAACATTTCATTAATGCCTGTATTGTAGCTATGTCATCTATTTTATTTAGTCAATTAATTCCAGTAATAGTTAAATTTGTTATTTAATTTTTGAGAACAAAGTAAAGTTTTTGGAATTTTATGTTATTGATGGAGTAACATTGAATATTATTGAAAATGCTGTTGTAATCTGATTTAAATGCTTAATCCTGAAGGTAAAAGAATTATTTTGTGGTGTAATAATAATACAATTTTGGTGGATCATTGTGTTGTGATAAAAAGATTATTCTTGCCAATTTAAGGAACCTATGAAATGTACTTGCTGTTAGTTGGGGTGCACAAATAATTCATAACCTTATCCGAACTATAACATTCTGCTAAGTTTTGCATATGCCCTGTCAGAGTAACTGAACTGCAAAATGTCTGTGATGTAATTCAGGTTGCACATCCAAAGCCATTTCAGTACACATTTCTCTCTTTGCCACGTTACGTCAATCAGATTTTTAAAATGTTTGAGCCTTCGAAGAACTACTCTGTAAATGAGCCTAAGTGTCCTACAATGGTGCTGTTTTATTTGTTAAACAAGGTATTTAAAGTTTGGTTGTATTTTGTTAAAAATCAATTGAAAATCTTCAATCAAATTATTTAACAAATGAAATACCAAAATTTTCAGTTTTCAAACATTTCTGTGAATTGAAGTTTAAAAAAAAAAACAAATTTTCAACATAAAGACACTAAAATTTACCCCTAATGATGTTAGAAAGGGACTCAACAAATTCAGTGATGGAAGCTCAAATGTGAACAAGATTTAATCTTGAAATTTTGTAATTAAACTTGGGAGTATCTCCATGTGTAAGGAGGGTCTTTTGATGCAGCTCTTACTTCTAGCTGAAAGGACTTAAATTTTGCAACAGTAAACTAATTGATATAGGTTAAGTGATGGATTTGCTCTTGTAAAAATACTTGTCAAAAAATATATTTGTCAAAGAAAGACTGTATGAAAAAATGACAATGCGCTGGCTTGTGTGTCTCAACTGGTTGGGTGTCATACCATGCACCAGTTTACTTCCTGGTCAGGGTGCATGCCCAGGAAGCATCCAAATCGATGTTTTGCTTTCACATCAATGTTTCCCTCTCTTCCTCTAGCTTGCTCAATCAAAATATGTTTTTAAATTTTTTTAAAGAAAAAAGACTGTATCTATGACTATACCTGAATTAAAATATTTATGCATTTCAAAACCAAAAAAAAGAGAATTAAGGATGTTTTTTGTTAAGCAGAGTTTATATTGACCTCACTAATTACATTAGCTCCTTAGAAAAAGTATTTTCTCAATTAAATATATTATGGCCTGCAAATAAGTCAATTGAAGGTGTCACCAGTTTCAGTTTCAAGTTTACTAACCATATATTTTAAGTTTAAAAAATGCTGCAAGAAAAAAAATATGTATTTTAAAAATTCAAAATAATGAAAATATATTGAAAAGATATTATTTAGAAAAATTCCACTTACACAATATTAGAAACAAATATAACTAAGATTAAAATATGAGAAGCTGCTCTAAGAAGAATTATTAGAGTGTACCTAAGACCTTTCAATATTCCACCTCTGTATCCCCTGTAAGAGTCTAATAAATTTATTTTCCTTAAGAGGGGGTTGTTCATATCCCTGGAAGGTTTCCCTAAATAGGCAACACATATATATTGAATCATGTATAAATTCTGCTTTTTTTTCAGTCAGCTTATGGACCATTACTACCTTTAGATCATGCAAAACCATTTTTACTCACTTTTAAATATTTTTTTCTGATTTCACTTCCATCCTCCTACAATTGCCAACCCAACATGTCAGCATATGTCACTGGATAAGTATGTTTCCTTGAGTAATGCAAAAAGCTGATTTGTAGGTATTGGATTTTGGTTTTTTGTTTTTTGTTGTTGTTTTTTTACTTTTGTTGCTCAATACTGCTTTTAAATGCATTTATGTCATTATATGTGCATCTAATTCACAAAGAACTCTTACAAATTAATCTATTGTTCATATTCATCATAATTTATCAACCCATTTCCCTTGGTAACAGACACCTGAGTTGCTTCAGACTCCCTGCTTCCACCAAGACTGCTGTAATCAACACTTTCAAACGCATCCCTCCAGAGACCTGTGTGAGTGTCTGAAGTGGGATTGCTGGGTCACTTACGTCCGCTGACTGCAGGCATTTTACATGCCCAGATTACTGAGTCAGCATACTGTCTCACCCTGTGAGGGCCCTGCTGTTCCTCTCATTCTCACAGTATTTGAAATTATCCAAGTTTCTGGTTTTTAGCAATCTGATGAAGGCACAGTGTTATTTTGTTGTTGTTGTTGTTGTTGTTGTTGCTGTTTAACTTTTATTTGCATCTCTTTGATTACTAATGTGGTTGCGCATTCATTTGTTTTCATGTTACCATTCCAGATTTTTCACTCATTAACTCATTGACTCATATCCTATACTTATTTTTTCTAGTGAGTTTCTCATCTTTTTCTTGTTAATTTGCAGCCATTCTTTGTATTTGCTACATTTAATTCTGTATTGTTTTTAGGTCATGTAAATGTCTTCTCCCAACCTGCCTGTCTTCTGCTAACAATGTCTGAGGATCCTTTTTAAACAGAAATCCTTATTTTTTATATAGACAAATCTATAAATCTTTTATTTTATGGTTTGTGTGTGCTTTGAGGGTCTCTCCAATTATGGGAAAAACAACTTACATTTTTCTCTTAACTTTATAGTTTTACCTTTTACATTTTGGGCTTTAACCTCTGTGTAGTTCATCTGGTGTATCGAGTATTTTTCTATAGTGTGTGAGCCTATTTTTTCAGCCTAACTCTTAGTATTCTGATCACCAACTTCAAGTGTTGGGGGGTGTCCCCCAGATCTGTAAGCAATTCTTGGGGCAGCAGCAGGGTGTCCAAGAATTCAACTCAATTCTGACACTATGTACCCAGATATAGCATTAGATGCCACTGGTTAAATGCTCAGTCCCACATGGCTGCCCCTCCTACTTCAGATGCCAGTTGCAAGCCCAGGTTAATCATGGGTGCTTCTGACCAACCAGCTATACCTTGGAAGTCTGCATGACCTCCTCCTTGGAGCTCAAAAGCCAGTCACAAGTCCAGGTTAATACTTGTATTTCTGACAGACTGGCTACAGATCAGAGGTTTCCATGGATTGGATTAATTGGCTATAGAGCAGCTCACAGAACTCAGAGAAACAGTTTACTTACTAGATCATGGGTTTGCTATGAAAGCATATACCTCAGAAGCAATCAGATAAAAAGAGACACCTACGGCCAGGTATGGGGAAAGGGTATGGAGCTTCCATGCGCTCTCCAAGCACACACTCTCCACCAGATCTCCATTTGTTCGCCAATGGGAAACTCTCCGAATCCAGTCTTTTTGGTATTTTATGAAGGCTTCATTACATATGCGTGATTGATTAAATCATTAGCCCCTCCTCCCTCCTACATGTCAGGGGGTGGGACTGAAAGTTCTAACCCTCTAATCACACAGAGTTGGTTCTCCTAGCAACTCGCTCTCTTCCTTGAGTGCTTTTCAAAAGTCACCTTACTAACATAACAAACGTCACCTTTATCACTCTCAACATTTAGAAAATTCCAAGGTATTTCTGTGAGCCAGGAACCAAATATATATGAAAATATATAAATCACAATGTCACACCAACCTACTCTAGATTTTTGGTGCTCCTTTTATCATACATGAAGCTTCCAGGGACATAAGAGTCTATTGTTATCATCTCTATTTTCCACAATGATGCATTTTTCTACCTCTGCACTACACATCGTTTTTATTATAATATGGCTTCATATCTAGTATAGCAAGACCCATACTTTGCTTTCTCTCCCAAAATTGACATAGCAATTGTGAACACTACTCTCACATAGAAGTTTAGAATGTTTGTTGGTAGAATTGCATGGAATTTATAAATTAATTCAGAGAGACAACATCTTTACAAATTTAGGCTTCTCCATCATAAATCCAGTATAGTTCTCCATTTATTCAGGCTTTACTAAACACACCATAATTTTTCTCTGCAAAGAAAAATGATGAGTCCATAGTTGTCATTGCTTTTGTTCTCTATTGAGAATGTTATTTTGTGAATTATTTTGTGAAGAGTATGTTTGCTGGGGTGAAGGGATGCCATTGATTATTCCTAATACAGCTGGGATCTGGCAACATTTCAGAATTCTTTGTTTTGCTCTAATAATGTCTGTAGAAACTATCAGGTTATCAGTGTAGATAAATAAATCATCTTTAAGGAATAAATTTTATTTCTTCCCTTTTACTTTTTAAATTTTCCACCCATTATTTATTTACCAAGAATATTTAATGCTAATAGTATATTAAATAATCATGGTGATAAGAGCATTCTTGTCTTATTTTTTTTTCTGGTCTTAAAAACAATACATCATAGACTTTGTCAAGTTAAGGAAATTGCCTTCTGGTCATAGTTTTCTAAGTGATTTTATCACAAATAAGTGTCAGACTTTATCACATGCTGTTTGGTTTTATATCTCTTGAGATAATCACACTTTTTTTCTTTAGTCCATTAATATAAAGAGTTATATTGATAAATTCTTCTAAGGTTAAAGCTTTCTTAAATTCCTAATATCAAGCTGATACTTTTTAATATGATGTTGAATTTGGTTAGCTGACACTTTATTTGGGGCTCAGATAGTTTATAAAATAGTATTTTTGGATGTACTGAAGGTAAAAGTAAATAAAAAATTCATGTGAGCATGTGTGATTTAGAATCTGACCAGTCAGTAGACACAAGAGAGAAGCCTGAGAACTCAACTAATTTATTTTCTTCCATGTTTCATTTCGTCCAGGTGGTAGGTTCTGCCTCCTACTCTGGACCTTAAACTTGCTCTTAAATATTTAAGTAGAGATTGTTAAAAAGAAAATCACATTAGCACTTGCTAGGGAAAAATAAATAAATTATTCTAAGCATTAATTCACCACTCTAGAAGTTATAAAAAATAATCTGAAACTATGAGCACATTTATACCAATGCTGTGATGTTTGCAGGCAATGCTGTCAGAAACCTGGCAAATTAACTGTTTCCACTCCTAGTAACTTAGCTTCAAAATTGGGGTGTGGGAGACACAGCATATAAAAGAACTAGAAAAGTAGTGTGTTAGTAACCCTCTCAGGCCTACACCTGTCACCAAAAAGGGACTGAGGTGGGTATGCTCCAGAATATGTGGGTTCTGGACTTTGTGCAGGAAAGATTTCACAATACAAGTCCAGGTGATTTTAAGAGTAGGTTTATTAAAGCTGGGCAGTGAAACAAAGGAAAGGCTTAATATAGAAGAGGCAAGATCATAGCAACAGAAGGGAGCCCAGGCAGAGCTACTTTTGATAAAGAATTTTTGGACTGGAACCTGGATTCTTTGTTTGCCAGAGTCAAAGAATGAATCCACAGACAGAGGGTAGTATAGCAAAGGTGGAGATTTATTAAAGAACAAGTACAGACTCCTACGTGGGGAGAGGGAAAGAGTCCCACAGAATGGACTCCCATGTGGGGAGGGGGAAAGGGTCCCACTGAGCTCCTTTTCCCTAAGGCTTATAAAGGCTACAGATCCTGGTGCCTTGATATCCCCTCTGATTGGCCACTATTCCCTTGGACTGGTTACTATAGTAACTCCTGGGCTCAAAGGTTGAATCTCACATGGGACATGTGAGGTTCTCCCCCCTCCTTCCTTATTGTTTTCCTATTCCCTTTGGGCTTTCTTCTCCTCCTTCTGGATGAAGGGCTTCCTTCTCTTTGTTTTGTAAATATAGACCTTTTGCTGTTCCCAGCTCCCTCATTCTATGGAAATTTACCTGTTGCAGCTTTTCAGCTTCCCTATTCTATGGAAATACACCTTCTGCTGCTCTGTAGCCCCGTGCTTCCTCCATGGTCCCCTTCATCTCCAAACTTTCTAACATTTCCTAAACCTGTCTTTTTCACCCCCCAAAACTCCTGTTTCACTTTGACCCTGTGGAAATGTGAGAAAGAGTCAAGCCTAGGCAAGATGCCTTGGTTCTTTAGAAAGAAAGTCACAGAGGCAGAAGAAGTGAGCCAGCTGGGCTTTGGGGACTCAGGAAACAAGTTACAGGGGAAAAAAGAGGGTCCTTAGAGACAGGTTTAGGGGGTTAACGTGGGACAAGCTGCCACTGCCCACTGCTCCCCTGATTGCAAGTCTCATGAGGACCCTTAGAGCTTTGGAGAAAAGAAAGCAAAGATACCTGCCTGAGGAAAGAAGTGGGCGGAGTGCAGGTGTGCTCTAGGGAGAGCATGCACTGGGTCCTTGGTCTTAAGGGTTTTTATTTGTTTTCTGAAGGTGAGAATTTAAGGGGACGTCTCAGGAGAGAATCTCAATAGACTATTCATCAGCTTTCCCAGGTGTGATCTCTAATATGCTGATGCATCAAAATGAGCATATATATAGAGAGAAAGGGGTCAGAGTCATTCTCTGATCAGTTTCACCCTCAAAGAATGTCACTAAAGAGGGACTGGACTGAGGTGGGTTTACCCCTAGTAAGGTCTGGAACTGGGGTGGGCAAACTTTTTGACTCGAGGGCCACAATGGGTTCTTAAACTGGACCGGAGGGCCGGAACAAAAGCATGGATGGAGTGTTTGTGTGAACTAATATAAATTCAAAGTAAACATCATTACATAAAAGGGTACGGTCTTTTTTTTTTTAGTTTTATTCATTTCAAACGGGCCGGATTCGGCCCGCGGGCCGTAGTTTGCCCACGGCTGGTCTGGAATGTGTAAACCATTTGCTCCTAAGTATTCTTGGTTAGAGCAGATAAGACCTTGTGATTTATTATCTGGCTATAAATGGCTCATTCATTTAACTATCATTCTCAGTCTTCCCATTCCACTTGCCAAGGAATTTTCCTACTATCCTGCCTCACACCTACCACCAACCTCCCCTACAAGAGACTTGAATTGTTTCTGCTGAAGTCTGCCTTTGCAAATAAAAGCAGTGCCATCTGTCACTGGGAAACAAAACGAAACACACGTGCATTGAGTGACTACTGTGTGGGGGACACCAGCACACTGACGATGTTCATGTTATAAAAAGGTACCTCGTGAGGAATTTCAATGTGGGCTGCTATTAAAATTACGGGGGTTTTTTGAGCCTCAGCCCTGAATCCTCACTTCCTTTGAGAAAACTTTCTGTAATATACTGAGATGAAGATTAGTGAGAAAGGCAAACTCCAAGCAAGAATTAATTAATAGTTTAATCAACTCACCCATGTTTTTGAGCTCCAGCTAATGCTAATCACTGAGATGGCAAAGATGATCACACACTCTTTCTAAGTCCTTACTCTTAAGAAGGTAAAGACAGACCTTGTTTTATTGTGTGTGCTTTATTGCACTTTACAGATATTGCACATTTTACAAATTGAAGGTTTTTGGCAACCCTGCACCAACGAAGTCTATTGGTGCCTTTTTCCCAACAGGCTCAGGTAATGGTTAGCATTTTCTCAGCAATAAGTATTTTTTAAATAAGTATGAAATTTTCAGACATAATACTAGTGCACACTTAATAGACTACAGTGTGGTGTAAACATAATTTCTATGTGCACTGGGAAACCAAAAAATGCACCTGACTTCATTTACTGCAGTGTTCTGGAACCAAACCCACAATACCTCTGGGGTATGCGTGTACAGTAGAGTGAGAAAGACCGCTGTAAACAGCTAATAATAACAATGAGGACGGTAATGCAATGTGAAAATGCTAAGAATGCACAGGGTCATATTGGGGCAGAAGGAATTTGCAGCCTAAACAAGGAGGAAACCCACTAAGCATCCCATAGGAGAAGACACCTGAGCTTATTTCTAGAAAAGTAAAAGTTAGCTCAGTGGGGACAGTGCATGTGTGTGTGTGGGTGTGGGTGTGTGCACTTACACGTGTATTTTGGTACAGAAGTAGTGGTGAGGAGGCAGAAAGTTCCAAATAGAAAGAATAACATGTAAAGTCCCAGGGGAAAGAGAACCTACGAGTGTTTGGTCAACTGCAAATAAATTACTTTAAGAAACTCGGGAATTAGAGAAGTCTCTGTATATTAAGTGAAGGTAATTGGTCTTTTCCTGGAGGCTGACACCATTGGAGAGGATTAAGCATAAGAATGGACTAGCAGTGAGAACGTGCCGGCCCTAAGAAGCTCCCCACAGACTTCTTTTTGTTCCAGGACATGGCAGGTCACAGAAACCCTCCTCCCATACTGTTGGACAGTCCTCCTCTTTTGAAATGTCCCCAGACTGCTTGCTTGGCCCCTTGCAGCCAAAGACAGCCAACTGCACTGAAGACCAATGAGAACATCTTCCCCAAACTCCCAACTTACTAGAAAAATGTGTCAATCAGAGATTGCCTCAGTGTTTCCTACTCTGGAAAACTGACTCTCCTTTCTACATCTTTGAAACAAAAACACAGCAGTGGGGTCCCATCCGCAGCTTTGTGAATAAAAGCCTGTGTTAGTTTTGTCTCAGACTTCGTTTCTCCTTTGATATCAGAGATGCCACAGAGTAGAAAGTAAACTGATGGAGAGGGAGTGGTTACTGAAGGCAAAAAGGCAAAAGGGATGCTGATGCTCTAAACCAGGTGAGGAAGGGAGGAAAGGGAAAAGGGGGAGGGAGGGAGGGAGGGAGGGAAGGAAGGAAGGTTCTTAGCCAAGACCTGACAATAAGGATTAAGAGATACAGGTGAATTCAACAGGCACAGGCACGAAGGGGAAAGAATTACACCACGTTTCTGATTTCCAGGTGGGAAAGTTAATGTTCCCTGAATGAATGTTAACCACAACATGCCTGTCCATCAATAATCAAATTAAGCTTTTTAAAACAATAATTGGAGGAAAGATTGTAAACCACTTTCAAAAAATAAAAATACCATTAACTAAATGTCTACAAAATAAACCCACAAGATTTGTAACATAGGCCTTCCAATATTAGAGGGAAAATAAGAAAAGTGGTGGCTCCCTGCTCTTAGGACCTCACATGCAGAGAGCTGGGAGTTCAGGCCACCCGGATGCACCCCTGCCCCAGACACCAGGAGGTTCCTGCAGCAGAGGGTCCTGCCAGGAAGTGCAAGACTCCTCAGCCAGCACCTCGGGCTTCAGGCAGCATTTGTGAGCTGCTCACATGTTATTAACTCCTCAAGATGGGTTAGAAGTGATAACACATGGGATTGGATTTTCTGTCTTCTCCATATTAGAGGTTCCCTTACAGTTATGCTCACATTGCTATGCTGCTTATCTTTGTTCTGCTCAACTAGTTTATTTTGTTTTAAATCATTTTTTTATTGATTTCAAAGAGGAAGGGAGAGGGAGAAAGAGAATCATTGATCGGCTGCCTCCTGCACATCCCCCACGAGGGATCGAGCCTGCAACCTGGGCATGTGCCCTTGACCAGACTTGAACCTGGGACCTTCAGTCCCAGGCCAACGCTCTATCCATTAAGCCAAACTGGCCAGAGGGCTCAACTGGTTGTTTTTGTAAGTTCCTTCCAGGTAAGGGACCGAATCTGGATTTTTTTTCTCCCCGCCTCCCTTTCCACTCCTCTTTTTCTACTGCTTAATTTCTCTCTGTCGCTGTCTCTTTCTTTGCCTCTGGTATTTTCTGCTTCCATTTCTCTATCTCTACACGAGCATCCAAAATCCTGGCTCGGTCCCTCCTGCAGCATCTTCACCAGCTCTCCTAGAAGGCGTTTAAATGGCACCAAGACGGAAAGTGACTTCTCTTTGTTCTTATCTCTCCCCAAGGACAAGCACATCTGTGCAATCCAGGCTGGCTCTCCTTGGTTCACCAGGCACACAAGTGCGCGCGCATGCGCACACACACACACACACACACACATTTGTGACCTATTTACTTTATTTACCTCTTTAAAGAGAGCTTTAAGGACAAGAACTATGTGATTCTATTAATATCCCTAGCACCCAGTCTAATGCCTGACACCTAGAAGGTACTTAACCAATATTGATTAGATGAATGTTTAATAAATGTTAAATAAATGCAGAAAATTCTAAATGGGTGAAAAACATGAGTCAGGCATCCCTGAAACAAGGAGAATAATTAATTGCTAAACTGTGAAAATGATTATAGGAGGTGTAAACTACACATCGGTGCACCACGGATCACAGCACAGTGAACATGTGTAATCGGGGAAGCTCCCTGTCTGCGTGGGAGACAGTTAACCTAAATAGTCTGCTTCCTTGTATGTGAAGTGTAGTTCCCACATCAAAATATGTCAGATCATTCAGAAATATTTAGAGAACTACAGTACAGTCTCGGAGAGTGAGATGGATAAAGTCAGCACTAGCTACCATTGATCCTTGCCAATTAAACTCTATGAGTTGGGAAGAAAGGGGCTGTTGTCTATGCATGCAGTCAGGCAAGTGGCCACCGCATGCTTCAGCCCCTCTGCAAGATTTGGGCTCCTTACGTAAGCACAAGTGAACTACCTCCCATGTCCAAAATAACATTCAAGCTTTTCCCAGCCACATCTGCCTAGGGAGAATTCAGCAGACATGTTGTAGAGGCTCCCTCACAATTTATTCCCTCAGATCCTTTGAACAATTTGAGAACATGGCACAAACTGGAAAGCTGGCTGATGGATGGAAATGTAAATATAAAATTTTAACGAGGTCTCTTCCTTCTCACTTAAAAGGAGATGGTGAATATTTCATGCCCTTCTCAGCAGGGCTGCATGCGCCTGTTACCATTGTGAGATATTCCTCATCTTCTCCAAAAAGCTAGCACTGTTTTGTGATATTTCATAATGCCCAAATTTAGCCCTGCTTTCCCACTCCACACAGTGAACACACAAACTTCCAGGGTCAAAAACACCGCTTAGTCATCTTAAGAATGCTGCATTTCATTGCGTATGTTTTTGTACAATCGTTCGGGCATGTTAGAGCAAAGCTCCAATTGATTGTATAATGCAGAGAATAGATAGCTGCTTTTGATAAAATGGATTGCAAATTAATTGAAAATTTTATTTTATCCAATGTCCTTGGCAATCTGTTTTTCCTGTGATGAGCTACTTTGATCACAGTGACTCTTCTAATGCCAGGACAGGGCTGGCACAGTTCTAAGGAGGAAGGGGACATAGCAAGACACAGCATAAAAACTTAAAACTTCAGAAACTTACCAGAGAGTCAACAGGGAGTGGACAATCTTCCCCAATGTCAAAACCAGGATCATAATGACAGAAATCTCAAAACAGCCAGTCAAGACATGGCTTTGGAGAAGAAAAGCAAAAATAGTAGGAGTGTTAAATATCAAGTGAGTTCACCCAAAGAATTCTATTCTTCAAGGCAAAAGCAAAGAGCACCTAGACCCAGGTTGGGAGAATGCAGAGTGAAGAAGAATAAAATAGGAACAGGCTTCATTCAGCTGACTGGGGTAAGGCAAGATTCAATCCTGTACACCAATGGCCTTGAGGGGAAACCAAGAATCCCCTGAAATCTAAGAAACTCAAAGAAATGCGTCCTGTGGTGTCCATGAATGTGCGCAGAGGCCCTGAGGAATCTAGAGGCACTTAGCAAAGTAAATAACCCCAGTCTCTGGTCTTTATTTGTGTGATCTTGGAAAAATGATTTAACCTTTCTAAGTCTCAGTTAAGGGATTTAATAGCACCTGAAGCATGTAATATTAGTCTGGCTACATCCCTAAAGGCATTCAAGGTGTTTGATACCTAATTGTGTTGACAAATTATTTATAATACTAGAGGCCTGGTGCACGAAATTCATGCATGGGGGGTGTCCCTCAGCCCGGCCTGCACCCTCTTGCAATCCAGGACCCCTCAGGGGATGTCCAACTGCCAGTTTAGGCCCGATCCCTAAACCTGCAGTTGGACATCCCTCTTGCAATCTGGGACTGCTGGCTCCTAACCACTCTGCCTGCCTGCCTCATCGCTCCTAACCACTTACCTGCCTGCTTCATCACCCCTAACTACTCACCTGCCTGTCTTATTGCCCCTAACCACCTCTGCCTCAGCCCCCACCATGGCAGCTTTGTCCAGAAGGATGTCAGGAATGACATCTGAAAGGTCATTCAGCTGTCCGGTCTAATTAGCATATTATGCTTTTATTATTATAGACTAGAGGCCCATTGCACGAAGAGATCTGTGCAATAGGCCTTCCCTTCCCCTGGCTGCCAGCACCGGTTTTCCTCCAGCACCCGGGACCCAGGCCTTCGCTTCTCTGGCCAGAGCCTTCAGTCTTCGCTGCTCTGGCTGGAGCCTTCAGTCTTCACTCCGCCACTTCACGCCTACGTATGCAAATTAACTGCCATCTTAGTTGGGTTAATTTGCATACTCTCCTGATTGGCTGGTGAGCATAGCGGAGGGATGGTCAATTTATATGTTTGTCTATTATTAGGTAAGATTAGCCCTTCACCATGTATATTCCCCTCACAAAACACACAAAAAACAATAACTGTTTCTAAAACTATACCTACTTACTTACACTACCATCTGACTAATTATGGCAAGAGGAACGAAAGTCAACAGTCACCTGGATATTTAAAAAAAAGCTGTGAGTGGCTTAGAAAGTGAACTGGGCTGAGCCTGTCTCCTTTCCTCAACTTCCTCCAGCCTCCCTCTAGGTGGCGCTCCATCCATCTCCAGGTGTCCAATGTCTTCTAACTCCCTCCCTCCTCAGCAAAAGTAGAAAAAGACCACATACAGGTCATTTACAGCAGAGTGTGCAAGTCTAAAGGTACTTCTTTCGCATCAGACTTGTGTTCTAAGGCTTATCTCAGATGAGGAATAAAAGGCTCTCTATCCTGTTAAAGAGTCATTAAACATGGAAGAAATAAAAAAGAGGTATAGCACTAGCACCACTGAAGTCACAGCCAATGGCCAAAGACTACTCTGACTACTGCTAAAGCTGGTCCCCACTCAACCTATGGAGAATAATTAAACCTTCCCTTAATTAATCAGACTCATTCACAGTTTCAAAATTATCTATCACCCAGAACATTAGTGATTATTATAAAGAGAAATGGAGACTGTATACTAATTTTAGATGATAGCCTGGAATTTTCTCCTTGGAGGAAAACCACAATATTAAACTACTAGAGGCCTGGTGCATGAATTTGTGCATAGGTGGGGCCTGCAGGGATTGGGCTGAAATTGGCAGTCCGACGCCGCCTGCTGCTCCTGCCTGCTGCTTCCGCTCACCCTGGCCCCGCTGCACCTGCCATGGGCTTGCACCCAGTCAGTCCTGATCAGGAGAGGCTCACGTGCTGCAGCGGTGCTTTCCAGCCATAAGCCCTGTGTCTGGCACCCGTTCTGAAGGGGGTGAAGTGGGACCAGAATGCAATCAGCCCTCCGGGTGGGTGGTAAATGCCATTGCTAGCCTGGGATCCAGATCCATTCCACTGATATTCACTCCAGTTGTTAGGAGCCACCTGACAGCTGCTTTTATATTGTTTCTTCCTTGTGGAGCATCTAGGGAGGGGAAGCAGCCGTGGTGCCCGAGGCCAACTTCCAGGAGGCTGGTAGCACTGTCGGGAGTGTGCCAGCAGTGCTGGTCCATCGGTGTCTGGCCTGTTCTCCAGAGATTGAACCTGAAAGACTACTGAGGAAGTGAGTGGCTGCCATCGGGCTGGTGGGCCACTGGGACAGGTCGGTCAGCTGAGCGGCACTCCCCCTGTGGGAGCACACTGACCACCAAGGGGCAGCTCCTGCGTTGAGCATCTGCCCCTGATGGTCAGTGGGCATCATAGCGACCAGTCGACTGGTCGTTCAGTCATTCAGTCTTTCAGTTGCTTAGGCTTTTATATATATAGATAACAGCTTCATCTGACCTTTCTCCTAAAATGGAAAACAAGACAATTTAGTCCACTGGGGAATCCAGTTAAATGGTGTTTTCCTTCATTTGGGCCTTTCCTGTGATCCACAGATAAAGGGATCTCCATCTACTTTTTTATTTTCAAAACTCATTACCTAACAAACCAAAAATGGTCTCTCATGCAAGCTGACAGAAAAACCCTCCTGACTTCAACTTGATACGAAATATTTAATTAATTAAATCAAAGCACTGTGTCCTGAACTAGACAGGGCTCCCTCAGCAAGAACTGCGAACACAACCCCCAGAATCCTTTTGTGGCTGGTAACAGGAGCAGCCCAGCCCCGCAGCTGCCTTTCAATTAGTTGGGAAGGTGGAGACTGCCTGCTGCCTCTGGTTTGGGAGGCACCGAGGCTCTTCTGGTGGAAGTGGTGGGTGATTAGGCGGTGCATTGCCAGGACTTGCTTCGGCAGCATGTAGCTGTGCAAATCAAATACCACAGAGCTCCCAGCCCCAGCCAGGGCTCCTCTCTTCTTAGTTTGCTTCAATTCCTGGCAGCACAGAAGAAAATACATGGTGAAAGATGGGAAGTGTGTGCCTACATGTCTTTATTCTGGGGTTTTAAAAATGGTCCCTCCTCATAGGAAGCCAAGGCATCAGAGAGCCACAGGGAGGTCAGGCAAGTGAAGGCCAGAGCCCTGGGCCCAGAAGGGTCCCCTCCATTGGTGATTCAGCCTTTACAGATGACAGCTCTTCTCATTTCACACCCCAGGAGCAGCAGGTGATGGATCGAAAGGGTAGTAAGTGAAGAGTTGCTGGAAGAATAACAGTTCAAAGTTGGAGCATTGAGCCAGGCTGTGGGTCATGGGGGAGTCAGAGAGGTAGGCCTGAATCTCAATGTATTCTGCACTTAGCTCATCACTGGTACAGAGCTCCTCAACTCTGTTGTAGTAGAGATTATAATATTAACACCAAGTATACTGAATATCTATTATGTGCCAGATCTTTAAACATACCTCACTTAGTCGTGACATAAGTATTTTATTGGATGAAGAAAGGAGGCTGAAATAGCTTGCTCTAAGTCACATTGGCAGCAAGAGCTGAAGGTGCCCATAGACCCAGGTGCGCCTGCATATGGCCTTTTGTGTCAGAACCAACCATTGTAATCCTCAGAAAACACAAACTCATGGGCTTTCTGAGGCCCAGTGGGCCCAGTGTTCCCTAGAAGGTTCAATTCTAGGAGATGTGATTTTCAAAAGGAAATGGCAAATAAATAGATTATGGGAGTCCAAGAAAATATACTCTCTTCTGGGCCTAATTGCAATTAGCACGTAAACTCAGCCTCAAATTATGAAGCACTTTGCACTGGAAATTAAATTCATTAATTATTGTGCAGCCCTGCTGAAATCTTCCAACAAGTCCATCCTCTGAATAAACTGTTTTTAAATTAATGACATACTTATTCCTGTTTATTAACAATTTAATAGTTATATGTAAAGCTTTTTTAATTAAGTGAAAAGAAAAAGGGTGGCAAGAAAAATTGACGATAATCCTATCAGCGGCACCCTTGACTGGAGAGCAGTAGAATCAAGACTTCTAGAGAGAACTGTTTTTTGTCTTCCTGGGAGTTCAAGCATGAGAAAGATAGCTGAGCCTGTTCTTAGTGCAGTACATACAGTACACTACATGGTAAGGATAGAGGTATCCATACGATGCTATGAGAGCTCAGAGGATTGAGGGGAAGCGTACTTGGGGAGACAAGGATGACTTCCTGGAGGAGGTGACTGAACCAGTAATTAAAAGTCATAAAAGTTAATCAGTCCCAGGAGGAGAGGGAGGGAAGAAGAGTAGATTAGTCCACAGAGGGAGCTGAGCATGAAGACATGCATGTCGGCTAGAAACAAGATGTTGCGCACCATGTTGCTCCTACGGCCAGTTTAGTAAACCAGAGGTAAACCAATTAAATCAGAGGAAGAAAATACTGCGAAGAGTCTTGCATCAAAAAATGTTAATGATTTTGAACTTTGTGTCATCACACAACATTTGGCCATCATTGTGCTATTAGCCAGAAAAAAAAATTGGCATTTCATAACCAGGAAGGAGATATCACTAATAAAAGTTTAAATAATTATGATTTTGACAGGATTAACTATTTTTATAAAGTACACATTCAAAGTTAGTCCTATAATGATATCCATAACCCATAGTTACTCACTTTTTGATGTTTTCTTGAATTGGAGCCTATGAGAGGACAGTGCTAGTATGTGAAACGTGGCGAGAAGCATGCATCACCAGACAAGACCTGTGTGGGAGAGTCTCCCATGTGAACTGCATTTGTCCTCTGACTCCTGAAGAAAAGACTGGTGATGCCTACAGTAGTGGTGGACTGTCCCCAAGGAACTATTAGCTGAGTTTTATTATCACGCTTTCCTTGGCAAAGTGATGATTGTCTGGGTTTTCTACCTCCCCCTGCAGAGCACTTCCTCTCCCCTTCATGACAACTGTCATCATCAATTTTGAGCAAAGCTCAATCCCAGCAACTAGAGCAATACTCAAGGCTAGGAGGTGCTCAATATCCGTCGACTGTTGAATAAATCAACTAGGGCTAAATTTTCGAGCACCACTCATCTGTCATCTGTGTCTCACTTGTGATGCAGCTCTATATAATGGCAATAGATAATTGATATAAAAGTTGATACTGAAAATGAGTTCTAATATAACAATGACCTAAAGTACGTGAAATTGGTTTTGGAAACAGACAACAGGCAGCAAGGACAATGTACAGGAGCTGTTCTGGACTAAATGTTTGTATACCACCCCCTAAAAATGTATATATTGAAATCCTAACTGCTAAGGTAATGGTGTTAATAGTTAGAACCTTTCTAGTAATCAGATCATGAGGGTGGAGCCCTCATGAAAGGGGTTAGTGCCTCTATAAAAGAGAAGCCAGAGAACTCTCTCAATCCTTCCACCATAGGAAGACACAGAAAAGATGACCACCTATGAACCAAGGAGCAAGTCCTCACCAGGGACCAAATCTTGACCTTGGAATTCCAGCCTCCACAACCGTGAGAAATTTATGTTGTCAATAAGACATGTCAAACTAAGACAGGATGCTAGAAAATACTAAGGATACTGTTTTTAAAATGCTGGAAAAAGCATGAAAATTTGTTAGACAAGGGTAAAAAAAATGGCAAGAAATCTGCTATTAGAAGTTAGGAAAATGGTAATCCATGTTATGGTGTGGTGAAACATTTGGTAAGCTCATATCCTTGGACTAAACCATTATAGTTGTAAATAACTCAAGCACAGAGACAGCCCACATAAGTAATATCAGTTCTAGAACCAGATATCTGCATAAAATTGTCATCTGTCTTAGTATAACAAGAAGGGAAAAGTCCTTATGAATTGTCTATAGTATGTTTTGCAGCATAAACTCTGGAATCAGAGTCCATTAGGAAAACAGTTATCAACTCCTTATCCTGGCATTGACTCAATAAACTTAGACTCAGCCCCTGACTTCTCTGTGCCTCAGTTACTTCATCTGTAACATGAGGACTAGGAAGACAGGCAGAGAAAGAGAGAGATGTGCATAATGCACTTGAATGTTTTCTCCAGCTGAGTATAAAGAGCTTTCTGTAGAGAGGAAAGAAAGGCCATCCAAATTTGCCAAGACTAGCAGAAGAAATATTGAGTGTAATATATATATCCCTAATATGCAAATAGACTGAACGGTGGAACAACCAAACAACCGAACAACCACTTGAACGGTGGAACAACCAAACAACCGAACAACCACTCGTTATGATGTGCGTTGACCACCAGGGGGTGTGTGCAGAACATGGCGGGCATTTGGCAGCAGGTGGCAGAGCGCAGAACATGGCAGGTGTCGGCCATGGCGGAATAGTGGAGCAGGTGAGTGGGGCGCCAGACCAAGGCGGGGTGCTGGTGGCTGTCATCAGGGTGAGCCTCTGGTGGTTACAGAAAATTCTTTGCTCCTGTGCACCCACTGCCAGTGCTGGAGCCACCGCTTGCACCCGCTGTCAGCACCCAGCACTGGCCCCGATCGCTCAGCGCCATCAGCGGGTGTGAGCGGCGGCTGCCAGCCCCGATCATCCTCAGGGCTTCTCCACCTCCCCCTGCTCCTGAGGGGTGATCGGGGCCAGCAGCCACTGCTCGAACCTGCTGCCAGAGCCAGAGCTGCCACTCACACCCACTTGCACCCGCTGATGGCGCCAGCCCCACTTGCACCCGCAGCCAGTGTTTGCATCCTCTGCCAGTGCCCAGCACCAGTCACAATCGCTCGGCGCTGTCAGCGTGTGGGAGTGGCAGCGGCAGGAGTGGGGCTGCTGGCAGACAGGGGATCGGGGGGCCGTGGCAAAAGGGGCTGGACGGGGGCATGGAGGATGAGCCGAGACCTGCTCCTGTGCCCACCACAGCCTCTCGGCCCACAGTTCCTTTCAAGGTGTATGAATTAGTGCATTGGGCCCCTAGTTAAGAAATAATTGTCTTGAATGGGATAAAACACCAACAATCAAAAAATTCACTGGGTATAAAAAAGTTACTTGCAAGCAAAGGAGAAACATTTTTTAAAAAATAAATCAACATTAAATCTAACAAAAATTATAAAACAAATACAGGGAAAGAAAAGAACAAGAAAAATCATACAGAAATCTTTCTTTGGCCCTGGCCAGTGTGACTCGGTTGAGTTTGTCCCATGCACCCAGAGGTCACAGGTTCAATGCACGGTCAGGATACATACCTGGTTGTGGGCTCAATCCCCAGGAGGGGGCATGCAGGAGGTAGCCAATTGATGTTTCTCTCTCTCCCTCTCCCTCCTCTCTCTCTAAAATCAATAACAACATTTAAAAAAATATCTGCCTGGAAGATGAAGAATATCTTAGGCAAACAACTGCTTTGAACTTTCAAAGAAATTAAAAAGAATTATGACTCATTTTTAAAAGATCAAATATGAGAGACAACAGAATGAGTGAAAAGGAGTGTTAAAAGGCTAAGAAGAAAAATTAAGAAAAAAAATAACATCATTGTGGAAATTTAAACTGCATTAGAAGCAAAAATGTACCACATGCAATGCTAAAAATAAATGGCCAGGAAAGTATCAAAGATATGTAACAAATAAATAAATAAAATTTAAAAGATATACAAAAAGCCCTGGCCAGTTTTGTTCAGTGTTTAGAGTGTCAGCCTATGCATCCAAGGGTCACAGGTTCAATTCCCGGTCAAGGGCATGTACCTGAGTTGCAGGTTCGATCCCTGTCCTGGTTGGGGTGAGTGCAGGAGGCAACCAATTGATGTGTCTCTCTCTTTCACATCGATGTTTCTCTCTCTGTATCTCTCTCTCTTCCACTCCCTCCCTCCCTTCCACTCTCTAAAAATCAATGGAAAAAACTGATAATCCTCACATAAGGATTAACAAAAAAATAGAGAGAGAGATACAAAATACAGAAAAGATAATAGAATAAGATGAAACAAAATAAACAATGAGAATAAATTTTAATCACAACTATTTATATTTAGAATAAAAATGTAGAAAAACATTAATTCTTATCACTGAATAGTGTAATCTTATGTAATTGTTATTAGTTTCCTTCTTTTTCTTTTTTTCAAATATATTTTTATTGATTTCAGAGAGGAAGGGAGAGGGAGAGAGAGATAGAAACATCAGTGATGACCCTAGCTGGTTTGGCTCAGTGAATAGAGCATTGGCCTGGGAACCAAGGGGTCCCAGGTTCGATTTCGGTCAAGGATACCTCCTGCAGGAACCCTCCTCCCAGCTTGAACTCTGGTCAGGGGCTCCTGCAGGAAGCAACTAATCAATGTGTTTCTCTCACATCGATGTTTCTCCCTCTCTTCCACTCTCCCTAAAAATCAATGGGAAAATATCTTCAAGTGAGGACTAACTAAAAAAAAAAAAAAAAAAAGGAAGATGAAAGAAAGAAAGGAAGGAAGGAAGGAAGGAAGGAAGGAAGGAAGGAAGGAAGGGAGGGAGGGAGGGAGGGAGGGAGGGAGGGAGGGAGGGAGGGAGGGAGGGAGGGAGGGAGGGAGGGAGGAGCTAGGAAGAAAGAGAGAGAAAAGAAACATCAATGATGAGACAGAATCATCAATTGGCTGCCTCCTGCACTCTACTGAGGGTCGAGCCTACAACCTAGGCATGTGCCCTGACTGAAAGTCAAACCATGATGCTCAACCACTGAGCCACATCAGTCTGGCCTTTCTTTTCTATATTTCATCATTTTCCTACAAAAAATAAATAAATAAATAGCCTCTCATCAATGTTTATAGGAAGCAATGAAAGTTCTTACTTGTAGTCAGTATGTTGCTCAAAAATATTCTGATTCTATCCAGAGCAAACCAGACCATAGAAAAATACAATTACTTCAATGAAAACAGTTTTTTTCTCACTTTTGAGATAGCTTTCCTGGCTCAGCCATGCTATTTCCTCTTTAAAATCATACAGCATTTGAAAGATTATTATCAAAGTCAGTTTTTCTTCTGAAACAGATGCACCCTGTGGTACTTTACAACCACATATACCTTAGAAAGTGCTCCAAAATTTCTAGAACTCAGATAATATTAGCATTTAGCGCACACCATTCCTTAGCTTTATCTGTTTCTTCTGTCTAGACAAGAGACGAAAGCTTCAGAATGCAGAAACCATGCTGTACACCTCTCTTGCCTTTCTCAGGGCGCCTAGCAAAATTTAAGAGACAGAGAATATTCTCTGTCTTTCTGAAATAGATGCTGAGTTCGTTTGGCAAGCAATGTGTCAAGCCAGTTACAAGTGTTTCTGCTTCAAATCTGGACCCAGACACTACACGCAGAACAGCATAGGTTTTCTTCCTCATAGGTGGAGATAAAATATTTTTCATTATTTAAATCTCAGAAAAATCCAGCAGCCTTGCTTTTTCTCAGATCCAAAAGAAAGCAATAATATAGGACAACAGTCCAACTCCGTTCCTTTGTGACCTATAACTAGTGAAGATCAATGACAACAGAACAGCCTTGCTCTTCCGACGACTTGATGGACTATACTGAAGCTATTAAGTATAGTCATGAAGTTTCACATTCACAGAAGGTCCATCTAGATCTATGATCCTCCTCAAAAAAAAGTCCAGGGGAATCTGATATCCCTTCTTTGCAATTTCAGATAGGTGGGAGTTGGTGGGCTTCATTTGTCAGAGAAAGCATTGTACTTCAGTTCCGAGGAGGAAGCAATTTATTGTTTCAAGAGATAGCCCCACATACAATTTATCCAGCTGTCCAAGGCTGAGGTGGAGGTTCTCCTTCATACCAAACAGCAACAATGACCATGAAATGAGGTGACACAAAGAAAAACTACACGTTAGCCACAAGTCTTAAGCATGTGGCCCCAAACAAGGGAATAAAAATATAGTACAATAAAACAATTTATAAGATGGCTTCCTCTCATGCATCCTCCTCAACCCAAAGTAGTAAAGAAGATTAATAAGTGACCTACACATGTCCAGAAAAGAGAATGCATTTCCTCAAGTGGGCAAAACACTTTCATGGTCTCAGAACTTACTGAAGAACTATTTTGTGTAGTTTGTCTCACCTAAGCTCTGGACTTAATGGACCTCCATGCCTCACACCAGAAGGAATCTATAATATGCCTTCAATAATTAAATTAATGACTATCACCTCAGTTTTATATTTCTTTCTAACCTAGCCTGCTCCCCTCAAATAAACCACATCCTTAGCCTCCTTTAAAATTTAATGTTAAGTAGAGCTTCCTCAGGAGGTATCCACATCGTTCCTTTTTGTTCCATTCTATGGGCCCTATAATTCCCTCAGACACTTACAAAACTAAGAGATAAATTATGACATTTGACATTACCTATAACTATTAAAAATAAAAACAACAGAAAATTTGGAACCCTAAATTCTATTTACACTTATACTAGTATTTTGGAAAATAATAATTTGTAATGCAAAGTACAAAGATCAGCACATGAAAGAGTGGCCCAACAATGGGGATGAGACAGGTGGCCATATATGTGGTAGAACTCCATATCCATGGGTCCTGCATCTATAGATTCAACCGAACTTGAACCAAAAATATTTTAAAAACACACACAAAGTTCTGCTGTTGCTGACATAAGCTATTTAGTTTGGCCTACATTAATTGTGTCTGTATTAAACATGTATAGACATTTTTCTTGTCCTCATTCCCATAATAATACAGAATAGCATCTATTTATATAGCATTTACACTGTAGTAGTATAAATAATCTAGAGATTTCTTAGAGTATTATAAGTAATCTAGAGATTATGTAGAGTATACAGGAGGTTGTGCATAGGCTATATGGAAATACTATGCTATTTTATATAAGGGACTTAAGCATCCGTGGATACTGGAGCCAATTCCCCATGCATACAGAGGGACATCTGTAGTTATGGAAATGCAAACTTTGTTTTCACTTAATTATAGCACTGATATTTTAATAAAATCATAAGGACTTAATATAGTTATTCAACACTCAAAGGCATGTTTAATTAACATTTACTTAGTTCACTTATTTATATGTTCCAATGCCTATCTTACTTAAGACTCTGTTGAAAGAATACAAAGCTAAGTAAGACCCAGCCTAGGAACTTACAATATACATAAATGACTACAATACATCGTAGAACGATCATTCAGTAAATATGGTTTGAGCATCCGTGATTTTCCAGGCACTGTGCTAAGTACTGGGATGCTGTGGCAAACATGTAAAACCACTGAATCTGGGAGTTTACTGACCAGCCTAGGAGCTCCTAATTCACCCATGGAGAGACAGTGCAAGTGGGTTGCATTGGGCTGGTGGGAGTTTAGTTCTCAGGAGAGGTCAGAGAAGCCTTCATTAAAGAGGTTGTAATAATTATCTATCTATCTATCTATCTATATATATATATATATATATATATATATATATATATATATATATAAGCCTAAGCGACCGAACGACTGGAATGACCTGGATGACTGGAATGACCAGTCACTATAATAAGCACTGACCACCTGGGGGCAGCTCCTGCATTGAGTGTCTGCACCCTGGTGGTCAGTGTGCTCCCACAGCAGGAGCGCCACTCAGTTGACCAACCTGTTCCAGCTGCTCACCATCCTGGCGGCAGCCACTCACTCCCTCAGTAGTCCTGCAGGTTCAATATCCGGAGAATGGGCCAGGCATCAACAGACCAGCACTTCCAGAATGATCCTGACAGTGCTGCTGGCCTCCTGGAAGTGGACCTCAGGCACCATGGCCACTTCTTCTGCCTAGACCAGGGGTGGGCAAACTTTTTGACTCGAGGGCCACAATGGGTTCTTAAACTGGACCGGAGGGCCGGAACAAAAGCATGGATGGAGTGTTTGTGTGAACTAATATAAATTCAAAGTAAACATCATTACATAAAAGGGTATGGTCTTTTTTTTTTTTTAGTTTTATTCATTTCAAACAGGCCGGATCCAGCCCGCGGGCCGTAGTTTGCCCACGGCTGCCCTAGACACTCTGCAAGGAAGAAACAATATAAAAACAGCTGCCAGTTGGCTCCCGGCAACCAACGCGAATGTCAACAAGATGGATCCATATCCCGGGCTGGCAAGGGCGTCCCACTGATTGCCCAGAGGGCTGATCGTGTTCTGACCCCACCTGTGCACGAATTTGTGCACTGAGCCTCTAGTATAACAATAAAAGTGTACAACAACCTCTATTTGCTCTTCCTTGCTGCAGGCATATGCCGGTTCTCAGCCTTCAGCAGTGATTACTATATCCTGTCAAGTACATATTCTTAAGTATGCCTGGCCTATTTTCTGCATGTTCCCTGAAATATTTATCAACTTTTTTTATAAGCAGAGATCCTACTGGGAGATTTTCAATATCAGTATAGTGAGCAGATTATTAATTAAAATCAGCTTTTGCAAATCCATCTTTGGCAGTCACAGACTACATAATCCAAGGAGTTATTATAGTAAAACAACTGTATTCCAAGTAAAATACCCTTTTTAATGCATTGCTAGGCCTCCAAGAAGAAAATGGATCTGAAGTTTTAACAGATTTAAAGGTGGGGTCGCCCTGAGAACAAATGGGAATAACAACACTGAAATCTAGAGACTATACCTTGTGACAGCAGCAAAGTGGGAGTACTTAGTCTGAAACACTCGGAATGAAGTCAGAGACCATCAAAGGAAGCCAGTATGACTCCATGTTGTGGAAATCCCCCAGCAGACGCCAACACAAATCTTCTCTGAAGGAAGTCATCTGCCATCAGACCCCCGGATTCCCATAATTTAAAATCAAATAAATTCAATACAGAGACCAAACAATAAACAAACAAAAAAAACCATCATGAGTGAGGCTCAATAGAAACTATGAAAAATAGGTTTAGATCTCTGAGGACTTTGAAGTCTGAAATTACTAAATATAGCTCATTATACAATTATGGATAAAACTACAAATTGGAATCCTAAAGATGAGGAAGATTTTAGAAAGTATTTTAAATGACCAGACATGTTTATAATGGCTTCTAGAAATGAAAGAAAAAGTTGTTTTAAATAAATCAAAGTTTGGGTTAAATATCAGATTATACATAATGAAGAGAAAAATAATTCAGTAAAAGAACTGGCAGAGAACATAACGTAAGCCCTGGCCAGGTGGCTCAGTTGGTTGGAGCATTGTCTCAAGGTTGCAGATTTGGTTCCCTGGTCAGGGCACATACAAGAATCAACCAAGGAACGAGTAAATAAGTCAAACAACAAGTCAATGTTTCTCTCTCTCTCCTTCCCTCCCTCCATCTCTCCCTCTTTTTCTCTAAAAAATCAATTTAAAATCCACAACATAGAAAAAGTGATGGGAAATAGGAACAAGAGGTTAAGATATATGGAAAACAGAATGAGATGGTGTTACAGCCAAGGAATCAGATTGCAAAAAGAAGAACATAGAGAAAATAGGTAAGATGTGATATTTGAAGAGATAGTAACTGTTGGTTAGCATGCAGCATAATGTATCCCAAGCAGGAGAGAGAAAGAAATCTTTACCTCGACATGTTGTAGTTAAGACAGAATATCAAGACCAAAGAGAAGACATTTAAGTAGTCAGAGAGAAAGAGAAGGTTCATACAAAAAATGTCAGAAAATTTAACCACAATCTAATCAAACGAATATTTCATGAAATATTAAATATAATAATAATATTAACTTTGGGGGCTTAAAGGGATAGAAATAAAATTATGGACAAAAAGAAAACGTTGGGAGTGGGTGTGTGATCAGAGTTAAAATGTTCCAAAGTTCTATTAAAGGAGTTTTAAAAAAAGAAAAGAAAGAGAGAGAGAGATGGATTGAGAAAACAAAGAAGTAGTATTGGTTCTGTTATAGAAATTAAGTTGGATGGTGAGCATTGCTATGCTCATAACTTACATATGTGTTACATACCTTCTTTGGAAGTCATTAAAAAATTAATTTTTTAAAAAAGAGCTTTGCTAAAAAAGTATTTTGCTTCCCGGTGCACAGCACAAAGAAGGCACAAACCCTTTGGTGTCCCCATTCTCCTTCACGACTCTTCTAAAGCCCTCCCCTTAATCTGTTTACCTAGGAACATGGACTAACCTCATGAATGAAAAATGGAGGAGATTCATTTAGTTCTGCACTTTTTCTTCTTCCCTGATAACAGCATCCTCTAGATTAGTGGGGATCAAGGGAGATTTGTGCTTGCAAATAGAAAATTAGCTGCATGAAAAGCATTAACGAGCACAGCTGCTTCTAGGCAGAGGGCATCTCAGACACAGAAATTCAAAACTGTGCTGTCTCCGTGTGGGGGGAGGGAGACAGGATTTCAGCTGTGTGTGGTAGTCAAATATGTTAGGTGTGAAGGTGGTTTTAATACTTGTGTGGAAATTTTTGTGATACATATCCCAAGGAATGCAAACCAACATTAAGAAGTGAAAGTGAGTGAGTATGCTAGTGAATCTGTTGATAATATGGGTATGTTGTGGAGGTGTGCGCATCTGTGTGTCTGTGTTCAATTATGTCTGTTTGTACATTATTGATTTTTCACAGAGAGGAAGGGAGAGAGATAGAGAGCTAGAAACATCGATGAGAGAGAAACATCGATCAGGGTAGGATTGTGTGTGTTGTAACGGGTGATATGTGGGAGTTTATTTGAATGGGAAGGAGATAAGAGTGTGTGTATGCATTTGTAGTCCGCAGGCCGACGCTCTATCCACTGAGCCAAACCGGTTTCGGCTAGACTATCTTTTTAAATGACAAAATTACGTTTTATCAGGAATGTTGCTGAAGGCAGCCAGACGTTAATGTCTTTATTCATCCAAATATGAAGGAACTAAAGGTCCTTGTTGGACCAATAAGCATGTTGAACTTGTCCCCAAATACTAATGAGAACATTGACTCTCTTAATACGCTGGGTAACTGTCCTGCCTCGGATAAATAACTTCACAGGCAGCCAAATCATCTTGTGGTTGTTTTTCCCAGCACTTGGGCAAGAGGAAATATCCAAAGGCCAATTGCTTGCCCAAGACAGCCTAACATGTTCGTAACTTTTCTATCACCAAGCTGACTTGAACACGTACATAATAGTAGAGCAAATGTTCTGTTACTTTTCAGAGTAGAGAATGGCTCATTGAATATTTTAATTTAGCATGCACTATCCATATCATCATATAAAAGCAACTTTAAAATATTACATTTATAATGCTAAAATTATATCCAGTTAATCTCTGATTTTTCAAAAGAAACTCTGTAACAGAAAAGAAGGTGAAATTAAAAGGTGAGTTAGAATGCTCACCCCACTACTCATTAGCAAGGTGACTTAGCACATGTCATTTGAAGATTGCTCTAAAACTAAGACGACGATCCTACCTAACTCTCACAGCTTTCTGAGGGTCAGATAGAATTAAGCACATTACAGCATTTGAAGATTCCAAGCAAAGGTGAGTGCAAGCATCAATTATCTTTATTATCATAGTTACCATATGTAGTCTGTAGATGTGCAAAGATGCTAACAATTCTGGGTAATAGTATTCCAATGAACCCATCTGTAGTGTGCACAGGTGTTTCCCTTTTGTGAATGCCATTGTTCTGACTAATATCCTTATAACAGCAAGATTGCTGAACCCAAAAAGCTGTGTTTTCTGAAGGGCAATCTCAGTACCTATTGTGTGAAGCAGAGACTCCATCCTTCAACACAACTCCATCCCATATGTGGACAACGATTAAGAAGCATATTTTACAACTTTTTGAAGAAAAGGTTTGGAGCATGGTTTCATAAGGCCTTTAGTAGGAAAATCTAACAAAAAATAACTAGAATGTTATCTGAAAATAGAAAACCTATTTTCTGTGAAATTAAATATCATATCCTTCACATTGCAAAGCAATAAATTGAGATTTGTTTTTACCCCATTGGTAATGAGAAAAATAGAAGAGTTTGAGATTAACTGTACTTTTAAATTTTGAGTAGGATATGTAACACCTTGTGACAAATTCTAGCAAAAGTAACTTTATAAGCTAGTTGGTTGTTTTCAAAGCTGTTTTGAGTATGGTTTTATGTAACAAATGCATAAAGTCAATCCCTGATTTCCTTCCACTCAGTCACAATGATTATTATTATGCCTGTCTCCCTTGACCCATACATCTTCTTTCTCTGACTCGTAGGTACATTTAGACCATAGCTACAAGAATAGATACACCTGAGAGCTTATGCACTGAGTCCTCTAGCCATCAGACCCAGTGACCACCTTCTTAAAGAGACTGTTGAGACCATGTGCACAAAGGCCACTTACCATTCTTTTTCATCTGTCAGTGGCCAGAGTATGAGCCTCCCTGGCCATCTTTCTGCTATACCATCTTCCCCAGTAATGCTCAGTGCCTCCTTGACTCCGTCCAGCTATCCACTTCTCCCTTACTTTCCATAGCCTCTCACTGTGCCCTGGGGAACTGCCACCAAAGAAGTTAAATTAAGTGCCCAAGGTCACACATGTATCAAATAACAGAACTTTGAATCAAGCAATCTGATTCCAGACCCCTAAACTCTTAAACATAACTCATTATGGTCTCCATGTGCAGCACATTTTCCTGCTCCTCAACAGCTTCCCAGAGAAATCCCTCTGCCTACTCAGCTTCACCGTAACCTGGCCTTTACTGAAAGTAGGACCTTTTCTTGTGTAGTTACTATTGTTTCTCTCACATGCCATGTATAAGAGTCCTCTTTTCTTCCCATTACCTTTCCAAATAATTACTTCCCTTTTGAAATGTAAGACGTTCACTTATATTATC
Organism: Myotis lucifugus; assembly: GCF_000147115.1. NCBI lineage: Eukaryota > Metazoa > Chordata > Mammalia > Chiroptera > Vespertilionidae > Myotis > Myotis lucifugus. The sequence goes on along the minus strand of NW_005871272.1, from coordinate 1,323,094 downwards.
CATATCTATTTCTTCCCACAGTAATCCATGAGCTTGCTGAGGCCTGATGAGAAATAGAAAGCAAAGGGATATAAATATGGCAGATTTACTGCAACGGCACTAAGAAGCCAATATAAAAAGCAGAGAAATCTGAATTCTGGCCAGGCGGATCCTCACTCTGGTCAGGTTGTGGAGGTTTCCATGCTTCTACCATAACTCCAGGAGGAATTAGGAAGACATAATTTCATTTTCAAAATTACCCAGCCTCTCATTTACCCCCTCAATTTCACATACATTCCTTACTGATTTAAGGAAAATCAAAGTAACAACCTTAGCCATATTTGAGGTATCACTCTAGCCAACTTCAAACACAGATCATCTTCTGTGGTCTAGCCTAGCTAGTCTACCAACTCAGTGTCTCTCTCCATACAAATTATACAAATTCTGACATCACCCTGGATAACTTATTTATGCATATAGATGGCATATCACCCAAGTGTCTCAACTTCTTGACCTCCTCATCACCAGTGATCATTTCCTCCATCACTCCTCAATCTCCATTTTCTGTACACACTTAGCAGAACAGTTAAATGACACAAGAAACACAGGATAGATTAGTGATATATAAATTATGATCACTTACTTTAAGTAGGCTCTCACCCTGTCTGACCATCCAGCTACTCTGCCTAAGTCAACTCATTCCTCCACTCTCCTTGATGGCTACTATCAGCCTTCTCCAGGTACCTCCAACCCATACCCTCACCATCACCCTGAGACTATGACAATACCACCTACTTCATAAAGAAAAAAGAAACCTTGAGGCAAGCATTTCCAACCCTAACTACATCGGGACCTCTTCTCCTCTCGGAGACCAGCTCCCCACCTGTGCTTAGATAGCATGCCCAACCTTCTTCTGGGGAACAGCCCATTGTTGGGGATTTGAACCTTTCAGATATAATTAACATTTTACTCTAAACTAGATCTTCTCCATCAATTTAAACATCCTCAAGTCTAATATACTTAAAAAGTACGCTACTTTGGCTCCATATTCCACTCTAATATCACCCTGTCTCTTTTTCTTCAAAGCCAATCTCTTTGAATGAGTTTCCTATTCTTCAAGCACTTACTCCAGATTGACTTCCACAGAAATAGCTCTTACTAAGGAATCCAGTGACATATATGTAGTTAAAATTAATGGCTGTTTTTCATAAATCAAATACTTGTTTTGTTGCAGAATTTCATTCAATTGTTTAAATAATAATTAATCATCCCTTACTAGTGATCTCTACTATTCTAAGTCCTGGGACATATTAGTGAACAAAATAGACAAAAATCTCTGACCTCTTATATTTTAACTGTGTAGGAGGGGCAGGAAAGTTAATTCATAAACAAGTAAAATTTTAAATATATAATATATCAGGTGCCATGAGTATGAAATATAAAAGTAGGATTAAGGGGATAGCCAGTGCCCAGATTAGGAGGATGTAATACTATGTTATATAAAATATGTGAACAGAGACCTAAAGGAATTAAGAGAGCAACTTCACAGATGTTCAGGAAGAATGCTCTTGGTAGAGGAATCATTAAGTCCAAAATCTTGAGGCTGGGACACTCATGACATGTTCTAAGAAGAAGAAAAAAAACAAAGAGACAGGTGTGTCTGGAATGTGGTGAGCATGGGGGACAGTGGTAGAGATTAGGTCAGAGAGTTAGTGAGGTGCAATTTATATAAGGTTTTGTGGGGCATGGTAAAGAGTCTGGATTACACCTTAAGAAACAAGAAATGGAGCAATGTGAACAGAGAAATGAACCTACTTTGACTTACGTTAAAAAAAATAATTGTTCTGCCTGCTATTAGGGAGACAAAATGGAAGCAAATATTCCATGGAGGAGAGAATGACTCCTTGGATCACGATAAGGGAATACAGTAAAAAGTTATCAGATTATGTGATAATTTAAAAAGAAGAGTCAACAAAAAATGCCAGTAGAGTGGTGTAGGCTATGGGAAAAAGAGAAGAAACAGTCAAACGTTACTTAAGTTTTTGGGTCTAAAAACAGAAAGAATAGAAATGCAATTTATTGAGATGGGGAAGGTTGCAGGTGGAGCGGATTTGCTGAGGGATGTGAAGTCTACTTTGGACAGTAGATTTATCAAGTAGGCAAATTTATCAAGTTGATTTAAATCTGGAGTTTGCAAACCCCTGGCCTGGATAGGAAATTACCATGAGTTATCCCATGTTTAAATTGGTATTTAAAAGCGATGGGCCTGCCTGAGATGATTTAGTTAGCGAAGGTAGCTAGAGAAAAGAAGTTTCAAGAACTGAGCACCTGCTTCACATGAAATTGGTATTCAATATTTAAATAACTATATGAATAACTTGTCACAATAATTACAACAATCCTATATAAAAAAGCCTAATATGCAAATAGACTGAACAGCAGAACGACCGATGAAACAACAGGTCGCTGTGATGTGCACTGACCATCAGGGGGCAGACACTCAATGCAGGAGCTGCCCCCACCCTGCAGGCCCCAGGCCAGCCAAGGCAAGTGCCAGTGCCCCCCCCACCACCACCCCCAATCACCCCACTGGTCGCCCCACAGATTGGCCCTTATCGCCGGCCAGGCCTAGGGACCCTACCATAGAAGAACTTCATGCATCAGGCCTCTAGTTGATGAAATAAAGAAAGACAAAGACACAAAAGTACATAACTTCAACACACATAAAGGGTAAAATAATTTAACACCCCCAAGACAGCCACACAGAGCTAGACACACAGCTTGTATCACTCAAAAACTTCAGCACTTTTAATATTGCCGAAGAAAATATCCCGGGAGATGGGAACTACATGGTGCTCCTTATTCAGCCACTCTCCAGCTCTGAACGTGGTACTTCATCTATCTGGCTCTTGATTCTCATTTCTGTAAAAGAAGAGGCTGACCCAAACTGGTCTCCAAGGCCTTCCAGGTCAGATCCAACAGGGCTTGTCACCACTGACAAATAACGTGGATAAGAAGAGGAGCAGTAAATGAGACACCTCTGTGTCCTGGGACCAGATAGCTTTGAGTTGGACCATGAAGGAAAGATTCGGGCCAGCTAAGGGCAGAAAAGGACATTCTAGAAGAAGAAGCAAACAATTGAGAGCACACATGGTATTTGGGTGATAATTTGTGATACACCAAGCTTGAGAAAGAAACACTCTCCCCACTCCTACCTCCATTCCTTGCAGAAGTTGTCCTGCAGTTGCTGTGATGCCCAAAACCCAGCCAGTTCCTCCAGCTGAAAGCGGTGCCCGGGGCAGCTCTGCTTCAACAGCCTCGCCTCCATCCCCCACGTGGGCCTCTAGAAACTGGGAAGCCCTGGGCTGTATATGACATAGACATGTCAGTAACGCAGACGCCATGGCCACGCTGGACAAGAGGACAAGCAGGTAATGGAGCAGCCTGGGTCTCCGTGTCCTGTGGGAAATGCGGGTGATTTTCTCTCCGTCCCCGACAGGGAAATCACCTGCACCTGGAGGCTCCATAGAGGCTGTTTAATAAGACATTTGTTGACTTCCTTCCTGCTACCTCTGACAATATAATCCTCCCTGATTCTTTCCATGATTTGATTCTAAATGAAAAATTATGGTCTCTCAGTTGGGGGCACCAGGCCTGCGACACCACTGGTAATCCCCAGGCGCTCCAGTGTTGGATCTGCGGGGATGGAACAAAGGCAGAAAATATGTTCCTGGCAAAAAAGCCATTCCTCCTGTCCCGGCCAGATTGCAGCCTTCTGGGAATAGTGGGGGGCAGAGGGAGCGAGGGAGAGAGCAAGGTGAGCAGGCGCCACTTTTGCTCAATTTTCCTTAAAAAAGAAACTAAAGTAAAAGCCCACTTTAACAAATTATAGTCTCCTTTGGGCTTAAGATAACATAAAAGCACTTTTTTTTAATGTTTACAATAAACTGATGACCCTACATCACACTGAACTCGGAAAATTAAGTATAATTATAAAATAGGAGGGCAAGTACAAGGTCAAGGGTGTATGAAAAGGATGTGTGGAAAGAGCAAAGTGAGAAGAAAAAAATGAATTTTCTTAGAAGGTTGCTCTTTTTGTCCCTACATCCCTGGTTGCCTCTGCATCTCTCAAACAGTTGGAAAATAACAGGATTTTGCAGTACTGGGAGCTGCACACCCTATCTTCACTCCTTGGAATTTTCCAGGTGCTTGACCTAACTCCATTTCACTTACCTCATTTCACCTCCCAGTCCATCATGCCCAGTCCCTAGTGTTGGGTAGAATTCAAGGGAGGGGAGGGAGGAGGTCAGAAACTTACCTATCCATGTTATTTACTACTAGAGGCCCAATGCATGAAATTCGTGCAAGGGGCTTGGCCCTCGAAGCCCCGGCTGCCTCGGCTGGCCCTGGCTGCCCCAGCTTCGTCTGGAAGGTCGTTTGGCTGTTTGGTCTAATTAGCATATTAGCTCTTTATTACATAGGATGTGGATCCACTGTCTAATTATGGGGGGGGGGGGGGGGCACAGCAATACAAAAGCAAAGATCCCTGCCCACATGGACCTTAATTCTAGGGGGAGGGTCAGACAGACCATGGTAGACACTAAACAAGTGAGTTATATGGTGCTAAGGAGTCTGGATTATACTCTGTGGGAGAAGAGGTGGAGCAATTCGAGCAGAGGAATGACATCATTTGACATATTTTTTTAAAAGATTGTTCTGCCCCAGCTGGTGTAGTTCAGTGGTTAGAGTGTCAGCCTACGCACTGAAGGGTCAAAGATTCGATTCCAAATCAAGGGCACATATCTGGGTTGCAGGTTCAATCCGGCTGGTCAGGGCACATGTGGGGGCACATATTTGGTTGTTGATGTTTCTCTCCCTCGCTCTTCCTCCATTTCACTTACTTCGTTTCCCCCCTCCCTCTCTCCCTTTCACTCTCTAGAAATCAATGGAAAAATATTCCTGGGTGAGGACTAACAAAACAAACACACACACAAAAAGATTGTTCTGTTTGCTGTTGCTGTGTGGGGAGCCAAAATGAGAGTATATATTCCCTGGAGGAGAGGATAACTGTTTGGACCCGTGGATAAGGTCACCAGATACTTTGGGCCACTTGAGTGCAAAAGGAGACACAATGATTATACTGAAACAGAAGTCACAAACTGGAACTGTCCTGGGGAAATGTGAATGCGTGTGACCAGAATAGGAATAGAAATATCACAAAGTAAGGAGGGTCTAGATTGTTAGGTGAGAAAGGAGATTTTAAAAGAGTAGTAGTCAGGGTAGACCTCATGGAGGAGGTGGCACCTCACCTTCCAGAATCTCCATTTCCTCCTCTGTCAAAGCAGAAATGTAGCCTAAAATTATTGCTAAGCTTTTGCATAGTTCCAACATTCCATAATCAATGGTCCGGGGCTCATGAGTTACTCATTTCTGGTCAATAAGAGCGGGAGAGGGGGTGCCTGGGATAGCTGAGTGTGTCCATCAGAAAGGCCCATGTTCGTGTTTACAGATTACATGCAGAAATCGTCTGTGTTCTTTCCAACCACTGACCGTGCATTCTCAACGTTGTTCAGGCAGAAACTGGCCTTTGGCCCAGGCAGGCTACCCTCTGACACACAACTTGTGAGGGCAACCCTTCCCGAGGAGGTGCAGTGGTGATCAGTGTTCCGCAACTGACCTGTTTGTCCTTGTCCTGATGTTACACACCATCAGCCATTACAGCCGTTCTATTGGGAAAATAGCAGAATATTTGAACAACAAAAAGGAAGTTTAAGAAGTTTAGAGATAGTTCTGGTTGGTTTTGTAAAAAGAGGATATTT
>NW_005871272.1:1313385-1317196 GCF_000147115.1 Myotis lucifugus | reverse complement strand
AAAAGCTAGAAGTGACAGAAAGCCATCCAGGTGACATATCCAGTGACAGTTGATATATGGATGCCCAGGAGAGTGAAGGAAGTCAATATAGCCACGGATTAAGAGCACTGGCTTCAAAGTCAGCAAAACTGGATTCTGATTGGCCACAGTTAGTATTTAACTTCTGTGAGCCGGGCTTGTTTACCTGTTAAATGGTGATAATAAAAGCAACCTCACGGGGACTTATAAAATGGGTATAAAGTACTTAGTGCTCAGTGTGTGTGGGGTGGGAGCTATGGCAGTTGCGATTGTCATGGTTATTGACTTATTGACTTAGAAATGACAGTTGAAACTATAAATGTGAATGGAGGAGATATAAGGGAGAGTAAAGGTCTTTTAACAACCTTGGAAAACTCTTAAATTCAAGAGGAGAAGACAGAAGGAGCCCAAGGGACAGAGACGAGCACAGACAAGAAGCTGCAGTAACGTGGAAAGACTATTCGGAATGGTGCTCCTTCAGAGAAGGTGGCTGGCATCCTCAGATGCCACGGGGAGAAGGACGATCACCATTGCATGGGAAGGGAGAGAAATATGTAGGAAAGTTCAATGGTTGGTGCCGGGCTAAAGGGAACTAAAGAAAGCTATTTTAAGGAGAAAATTAAATTAACAGATGCATTTGTTCAAGAATAGTGACCGTAAAAGAAAAAGAGATACCAGCTGTAGTTGTGACATCTGTGTTTAAAGGCAGCAGAAAAGGAGAGATTAGAGGGGTCAGAGGGGGAGGAGTTCGTTTTGAGAGCAAGAATCTGGAAGACACTGGAAAGGGTGCCCTCTAGGGTATAAGTGGAAAAGTTACAATCACCTCAGACCATTGTATTTACTTTTAATTACTGTTTTTGCCTGGTCTGCTAATGTCCAGAACAGTGATGGTGAACCTATGACACCTCTGACACGCGAACTCATTTTTTTGGTTGATTTTTCTTTGTTAAATGGCATTTAAATATATAAAATAAATATCAAAAATATAAATCTTTGTTTTACTATGGTTGCAAATATCAAAAAATTTCTATATGTGACACGGCACCAGAGTTAAATTAGGGTTTTTCAAAATGCTGACACGCCGAGCTCAAAAGGTTCACCATCACTGGTCTAGAAATAGAACAGTATTCCCCATGATTCTAGAGCAGGCCCTGGGAACATTATAATCCCAGAGAATGTTTGTAAAAAAGTTCATCTTCCTTCTTCGGGAGACCTTGACCTTTCCTTTGCCTAGAAACCCAGCTCTCAATGCCCTTCATTAGAATTATTTCAAGTATATGCATCTTCCAAACTTGCCCCTGTCTTCCTCCCCAGATGTGGACCCTTCACTCGGGCCAGGTTGCTCTTTCCGACAACAAGCTTACTACAAGCTGCCCACCCAATGTCTTTGTCCAGATCAGTTTCTTGACTGGGATTCCCTTTCTTTAAATATATTTTTATTGATTTTAGAGAGGAAGGGAGAGGGATAGAAACACAATGATGAGAGAGAATCATTGATAGGCTGCCTCCTGCATTCCCCCCACTGGGGATCAAGCCCACAACCCAGGCATGTGCCCTTGGCCAGAATCAAACCCAGGACCCTTCAGTCCGCAGGCCGACGCTCTATCCAGTGAGCCCAACTGGCTAGGGCTGGGATTCCCTTTTGATCCAATGCCAAACAAAGTCCTTCAGGATTTAGCTCGAATCTCCACCTCTGACAGGCTTCCCCAAATGTCCCAGCCTAATGCCATCTTGCCTCCCTCCTCTGAATATGTCTTGAAAGGCACTGTCTGGTGTTGACAGTGGTAGCTTCCTGTGTGCAAGCCCAAACCACACACTGCCAGGATACTCCGGGGGTGGGGGAGAGGTCCCGTGAAGACAGCCATTTCTGAATGCTCCTCAGAAGACTATCAAAAATTGTGTGTGGCCTTCTTGGCTCATTTAAGACAGAGAAGCATCAATCAGACTGTCAAACCTCAGAGGGAAGGTAAGGGAGGGTGGAGGTAAAGGGGAGGGATCAACTAAAGGACTTGTATGCATGCATATAAGCCTAACCAATGGACACAGACACCAGAGGGTGAGGGCACAAGCGGGGGAGGGGGGCAATGGGGGGATAAGGACACATATGTAATACCTTAATCAATAAAGAAAAAATAATTAAAAAAATTTAAAAACTAAAAAAGAAGACTTTGTGCCTGACCTGAATAAAAGAAACACCCAGACAGACATCAGATCCCATAGACTTGATTCTGGAATATCTGCTTCAATAATTACTTCAGCAATGACTGTGACTGTGCAGTAAATTACCCCCAAATTTAGTGGTTAAACAATGACAACATTTATTTTGCTCACAAGTCTGCAAATTGGACAGGACTCGGCAGGAATAATTTGTTCCATTCTACTCTGTAACAGATGGGGCAGTTTCGAGGCAGTAGCTACAATGATCTTCTGAAAGCTCACTTACATGCCTGGTGTCTGGGCCGGGGGCACTCAAACAGCTGGGGGCTGGAACAGCTGGCATTTTCCAAGACTTTCTATCTGTCTGCTTTCTCCGTGAGCCTCTCCAGCAAGGCAGCTTCAGGGTAGTCAGACTTCCTAACTGTTGGCGCAGGACTCCTACTGTTCCAAGAATGAATGAGCCAGGGTTGGAGGGCAGGGAAGTGGAGCCTACCTCTCCATAGAGAAGTTCAAGAAGAAGGGCAGATAGAAAGGAATAGATGTATAGTGTGGCCATCTTTAGAAAATACAATCTACCACCCTTACCTTTTTCCTTTGATAAAGCTTTTGAGTGCTCTTCTTCTGGTTCCACCTCGATTGTGAGGGCATTCCATTTACTCCCAGGTCTTGATCTTTGCCCCAGTGCCCTGACAATAGCTTAAAGGTGTACCAGCTTGAACTTAGGGTCAAACCGAAGCAAAATGTTATCTCTTACCTGCATAGCCTTAGGCAAAAATTCATCTTTCTGATCTTTAGCTCTCATCTGAATAAAAATGAAGATAAAACTACCTTCCCATGGTATTGTTCTTAGTAAATAATTTCATCCTCCCAATCCCTGTTGCTCCTCCACCTGGGCCCATACACACCTGAGACCCCCCCCTCCTATAACCTGTCCTGTGGAAAGCCCCTCACCCATCCTCTCCAGAGAAATAGAGAACAAAATTGGGCCTCACATAAATACCAATAAGTGCATCCACTCCACAAGCACTGCCTTCACACGATAAACTACTTACTCATGTGCTAATGATGAACAGTCAACTTTCCTGATGCCAGACGTCGGAGGCTGAGTGTGCCCTCTCTGCCCCGGGGTTAATTACTTGCTTGACTAACTTCAAGAGACACTTATTAAATTTTGAAATTCTGCTTATAAAGGGCCCACCAGTACAGCTGATGTCTCTTTCACTTTCTGAATGTAAGGAAGAAAAATGTCAACCAGAGAAGAAAGGAAGAGTCTTGCTGAGGTGGGAGAAGCAGATGGAAATAATTAAGCTAGAGCCTGTCACCCAGGGAGCAGTGGGAGCTGTGGGATACAGAGGCAGTTCACATGACACAAGAGCCAAACAGACCTGACTCTAACGAATCCTTGCTCTGGCACTTGTGCACATTGTAGGCTCAGGGTGCTTGCTTATCTTCCCTGAGCCTTGGTTTCACCTGTAAAATGGGATTGTGATGTCTACCTGTTGACTAGCTGTCACCAATCATGCTAATCTTCTAAGACAGCGTCTGAGCCAGAAATGTGAGCAATAAGTAGCAGATACCATTACTGCTAATAGATTTAACTCCTACTATTATCATTACTGGGCTAAAATACCAGCCT
>NW_005871272.1:1297690-1310762 GCF_000147115.1 Myotis lucifugus | reverse complement strand
TGTGAAGAAGTAACTGATGTGAAACAGGTAACTGATGTGAATCAGGTAACTGTTGTGAAAGAGGTAACTAATGTGAAACAGGTAACTGATGTGAAACAGGTAACTAATGTGAAACAGGTAACTGATGTGAAACAGGTAACTGATGTGAAAGAGGTAACTGATGTGAAACAGGTAACTGATGTGAATCAGGTAACTGTTGTGAAAGAGGTAACTGATGTGAAACAGGTAACTGATGTGAAACAGGTAACTGATGTGAAAGAGGTAACTGATGTGAAACAGGTAACTGATGTGAAACAGGTAACTGATGTGAAACAGGTAACTGATGTGAAACAGGTAACTGATGTGAAACAGGTAACTGATGTGAATCAGGTAACTGATGTGAAACAGGTAACTGATGTGAAACAGGTAACTGATGTGAAACAGGTAACTGATGTGAAACAGGTAACTGATGTGAAACAGGTAACTGATGTGAATCAGGTAACTGATGTGAAACAGGTAACTGATGTGAAACAGGTAACTGATGTGAAACAGCTAACTGATGTGAAACAGGTAACTGATGTGAAACAGGTAACTGATGTGAAACAGGTAACTGATGTGAAACAGGTAACTGATGTGAAACAGGTAACTGATGTGAAACAGCTAACTGATGTGAAACAGGTAACTGATGTGAAACAGGTAACTGATGTGAAACAGGTAACTGATGTGAAAGAGGTAACTGATGTGAAACAGGTAACTGATGTGAATCAGGTAACTGATGTGAAACAGGTAACTGATGTGAAACAGGTAACTGATGTGAATCAGGTAAATAATGTGAAACAGGTAACTAATGTGAATCAGGTAAATAATGCGAAAGAGGTAACTGTTGTGGAGGAGGAGGAGGTGACCCCTCACACGTTTGTTCAGTGATCCTAGGTGATGGCAAGGCTTTCCAGTCAACATCCTCCAGTTTTTTAGAGATCTTACCTAAGCTTTCTCACCTGAAAAGTTCTTCAAATCAAGTCAAACCATGAAATTAATTTGAATCCCAGCTCCACCACCTCCTGTCTGACTTCTGCTTCTTGTTCTATAAGATGGAGATAATAATTCTGACACATGTTTGCTTGATAATAAACCCACATCAAATGTTTATTGGAGAGAACAATACCTACACTACTTGTAATATGTCTAAAATGCCTGTTTTGTAGTAGGGGCACTACAAACATTAGTCTCTTTGAACTCAAGAAATATTCAAGCTTCTTTAATCTATGGCAGAAGCACAACCCATAAGATACATCTTTCACATATTGCTGTTGCCCACTCCCCATACACACACACACACTAACATACATGCACACATAGATTCACATATACAAAAACATGCTCATATACACACTCATACACACATACACATTTACACATCCACCTACACATATGTACTCATACACACACACACTGGCACATACACATACATAGTCACACACTCAAATGCATAACCTTCTCCCATTCTGCCCAAATATCCCCCTAAATATTTTTTAATCCTCACTGGAAGATAAACTTAGAGAGAGGAAGAGAGAGAGAGAGAGAGAGAGAGAGAGAGAGAGAGAGAGAGAGACATTGATGTCAGAGAGAAACATCAATTGGTTGCCCTTTGCACATGCCCCAACCAGGGACTGAACCCACAACCCATATATGTACCCTGACAGGGAATTGAACTGGCAACCTTCGGTTCACTGGAAGACACTCAACCAACTGAGCCACTCCATCTAGGCCCCCCTAAATATCTTGAAGAAGAAAGCAATTTGCACACAGAACAGGATGTAACTCAGAGGAGATTATTCTGACTGTCTCTTTGGTCACAATATATTTCACACCAGGCAGGCCATGCAAATTATGGAGCATTTTCTCGAGCTGTTGAAGGATGAAAAAATCCACTCTGTTTGTCACTATTTCCTTAGGGACTTTTATAAGAACACATACTTGAGTTCTATCGCAGATCTGCTGAATCAGAATACACAAGCTGGAGTCCTGGGATCTATATATTTTTAAAGATCCCTATATATTCTAATGTTCAATCAGATTCAAGAACAACTCATTAGATTGTTGCAATCACTCTGTGTGCTAGCTTCCGGTAGAATAATTAATCTATTTTGTAGATGAGAGAAGTTCTGATGAGTGAGATTTGACCAAGTGGCAAATCAGTGAGTGGTAGAGACGGGTTCAAATGTTTTTTACTAGTTCATCCCTGCTGGTAACTAGCTGTGTGACTGTGGAAAAGTTACTCAGAGTCTCTGGGCTTTCCCTTCCCTGTTTATAGAATGGGGATAGAAACCCAATGTCCTTCCAGCTCTATGGAAGAATAGTAAGAATAATGAGGTGATATATGAGAAAATAACCTGTACACTTCAAGAGCACATAGGAGATGCTGTCATCATTTCAATTCAGGACCTAGAACTTCTCCTAAAGTTAGGGTCTCAGTTGTCTATACAGATTACTGGGCAATGTCTCCAATGATTTCTATCTAGTGGACCAGAGTGGGCACGTGATCCAGAGTCGCTTCCAGAGGAAATTGGAATTAGGATGAAGAGCAACTTATAGTTCCTTTGGGGGACTAGAATTTGTAAGATGGTTACAAAGGCGGCCACTTTCCCCCACCTTATGGACTGAGGAGCTGAAGATTCCAGTCCACAAAGAAAGAAGAAATAGCTACACAGTGAGACAAGCAAAGATGACGGACAAAATAAAAGTACACTCTACAGCTTTCCACGGTCTGGTTCCAGTCCATCCCTGAGTCTTTTGCACATTCCCTGAAACACTCCATTATCCTTATAATAAATTTCCAATCTGTGTCTAAGCTAGTTCAAATGACTTCCTGTTACTGTTGTCCAAAAATAGCTCTAAAATATATAGGTACCTAATCACTTTAATAAATGATTTTGCTGCCTTTGCCAGTGTGGCTCAGTTGGTTAAGCTTAGTCCCATACACCAAGAGGTCATAGGTTCTATTCCTAGTCAGGGCACATGGCTGGGTGGCAGGCTCAATCACCAGCAAGGAGCATGCAGGAGGCAGCCTATCAGTGTTTCTCTCTCATCCATGTTTCTATCTCTCTCTCCCTCTCCCTTTCTTTCTCTCCAAAATCAATAAAAACATATTTTTTAAATACACAAGGCCATCAAGGGAGACGATCCTTGTCAGCTGGGTGCAGAGAAAGCTACATGGAGGTGAAAGGACTTAGAAAATTCTAATATGTAGGAGAGAGATACAAGAGAAAAGAGGAAGATAACTCAGATCACAGGAAGGAGATTACAGTCTCGGGAGAATGACAGAGCTTGTTTCCTCACATTGGGGTACCCTGAGGGTTTGTGGGGGCACAGACAGCTGAGCTCCAGCCCCAGGAGCAGAGTCAGCAGGTGTGGGGCCCCAGGAGCTGCCTTCCTGACCACTTTCCAGGTGATTCTGCGGCTACTAGTTAGGGACCCACACTCTGCTAAACCAGGATAGCTCTCCACACAGAATTTCTGACAAGTTGAAATGGAGGTTTCAATTTTGAAGCCGTGGGAGAGAAGAGGGGAGGCCTGCTGGGGTCCACTTTGTCAGACACCTCCCCTCCCCTGTGCTGAGAACCATCCCTGTGCCTGTCACCTCCCTGCAAGCTGCACAGAGCCTCTCCCTCCTTAACTAAAGTTTACAGCTTGCAGGGTTGTGAAAGCATTACGGTATCTTAGCCTTTTCTTTCCTGGTCTTTGCACTTTGGAGCAAACTTCCCCAAGCCCAAACCAAACTATGTCCTCAGAGAGTTTTTTCAGCTCTGCCCCACCTGCACCTTCTGGGCAAGTCTACTGCCTCTAAAAAGCCACACTCTATGTCCTGTGAGTGCCCCTGGCTCTGACCACTGCTCTGCCCCGGCCCTCATGCTGTTAGGCACTATGGACACAAATTTGGGGGGCACTGCTGGAGGCTAATTCCAGCAGGTCATAAATGCAAGAAGTTCATTAAAAGGTTGGGGCTTCAGCAGGGCTGAAAATCTGCATGTTATTACCTGCTGCTGGAACAGCCGAAGGCAATTCCCCCAACCTGATGGTCCTTTACTGTTTACCAAACCTTACCTTTGATATGTATATCTGCTTTGCTAGAGGGCAAAATGTGTGACTAAAAAGCCCCTGGGTGTGGAGATTCAAGGAGCTTAGTCACTAGAACTGAGTTTCCATCTGGCACCTCAAAATGCCTTCCAAATTTATATTTCTTCTCTAGCCTCTTTATTCATTTATGCACAGCCCTTCTCCAGATTCCTTGAACCCTTGCAGCTGCGGATAAGACCCTAGCAGGGCACATGATGGTGGACTGCAGGTAAGGCCCCCTGAGTCCCTCGGGTACAGCCTAGTCAGATTGAGGCACACATGACAGACTTGGGAGTCAGACCTGGGCGTAAGTCCACTCAGTCTCTGACCACTCACTACTTGAGTGATTTTAGAAAACTACTAGATAGCTCAGCCTCAGTTTCCCCATCATGAAAAGAAGATAAAACGATACCATCCTTATATCAGAACTTAAGATAAAAAATAAATAGAAGCAACATCTCTGATCATTCAACTGGTCAGCATCATGTCTTCATTACCTAACAAGGATTTATTATCTGCCCTCTCTGTGCCAGGTGCTAAATATCTATTTTATTTGGGAAGAAAAGACCTATATGCAAATGATTATGATACTAGACATTGTCTAAAGGGAGCTCCATGGATGGTAGGACAATAATTAGAGTCCAGGGGATGTTTAGGCTAAGCTTCTCATGGAAATTTTCAGGAAGGAGGTGCGAACTTCAAATATGTGCAAGAAGGCTTTCAATAGCCAACAACTGGGGTTGGCGTTCCCTGTAGATAGAATGAAAAGAGCAGTGGCCCTGAGGGAGATCTGTAAAATGTTGTCTGGAAGATGTAAGCATCAGGTAGGACTCCAGAGGTCACCTAGAGGGCACTGGGGAGAAAGGCTAAGATTGAGTTTTAATCAAGGACTCATTGTTACACACACACACACACACACACACACACACACAAACACACTTAGAGCTTAAATAGTTAGAGCTCAGCAAATGCCAGCTGACGAAAAACAAGAAGTGGGTTGAAAATGCTTGGGTGGAAGTCTTAGAGACAAGAACCCAAGGTCAATATTACAAATTAATTGAGCAGGAAGCATTACACGGAGCTGAGCACAGCAGGAGAGTTGCACATGATACAATTGGACAGGCCTATAGGCCCCTGGGGAAAACTCTCTCCAAAATGGAATCAATCCTGAAAGTCTATCTTTCGTTAAGACATTGCAGGTTCCTATTAAAATGCAAGTCTTGTCACATGTCGGCTTCCCCGGGAGGAAGACACTGCAGTGGAGATCTGCATGCAGGTAGTTCACTAGGTGGCGCTCTCAGTTTCCACACCAGTGGAAGGGAATGAAGGAAGCAGGATAAGACACAGAGAGAAACTGGCTGTGATGCGGGTGAAAAAGGCCTCAGATGATCCCCCAGGGGCTCTGATGCTGGAATGGCTTTTTAGAGGTGTTTCTCATCGCGACAAGGGAGGCAAGCCTTTATTTGTCCATGTTAACCGGTCAATAAATGCCCAGGACATGGGGCATGAACATGGGCCAGGTGGCTCCCTTTAGCCACAGGATTTCCCAACGGTGGTTTAGGACTGTTTGCCAGCGGCTCTTCCAGGAGTTTGAGGAATAATCTTTACTTCCTCCTCCTCACTCGTGATGAGCACCTTCCAGCATCCACCGCATATATATGTGCAACTGTACTGTGCCTTAAATTATTAAATCTACTTAGCAAGGCCAAGGCCAGGAAAGAAGGGGACACTGGCCAGGAGAGCAAAAGGGACAAGCAGATCAGTAGCAGGGACTCCCATCCAGGAAGGTCCCATCTGGATCAAGCAGCATGGGGGTCCCAGACCATGGAGAGCAATGGGGCCTGCCAGAAGAGCAGGCACAAAGTAAAAAGAAAAGAACATCTTAACCTTTACTCTTAGTGACAATTTGGTCATGGATTATTATTATAAACAATAATAATATAGCTAGAATTGTTTGAGAACCTACTATGTATCAAGCACTATGCTTTTCGTAAATAAGCACTACCTCATGAAGGCAGAGCGGGCATGGCCACTATTATTAAGCTAATTTTTAAAAAATATATCTTTATTGATTTTCAGAGAGGAAGGGAGAGGGAAAGAGAGATAGAAATGTCAATGATGAGAGAGAATCATTGATTGGCTGCCTCCTGCACGCCTCCTATGGGGATCAAGCCCACAACCCGGGCATGTGCCTTTGACCGGAATTGAACCTGGGACCCTTCAGTCTGCAGGTCAATACTCTACCCAAACTGGCTAGGGCTAAGTTCATCTTATAGAAGAGGAAGCTGAGACTCAGAAGTCAGATTCCAAGGTCACAGAGCCCAGGAATGGCAGGTCCATGATTAGGTCTGTCGGACTCCAAATCTATGCTGGTTTCCACCACATGGTACTTTGTACAAAGTTGGTTATTTCAAAAAGATATGTCAGGGCCCACCACTACAAAGGGAAGGCCCAGTCCCAACCCTTGTTTCAGCCAAATGGCCATAATTGTATCTGTTCCATAAAAAAGATCCACTAACAATTCCATTTGGGGCTACAAAAGCAGATTTGAAGCCACCACTCTGCTTCTAATCTCAGTACTGCCAGAACCTTTGACTATTCTTCCTTGTGTGGGACATATTCTTCTAGTCCAAGATGCAGCATTGCACAGCGGTTAGGTCATGGCCTTTAAAGTCAGGTGATATGGGTTCAAATCTCTATCCCAGAAGCGATGTGATCTTACTTAGCTGCCCTATGTTTCAATTTCTTCATCTGTAAAGTGGAGGTAATAGCAGAACTATCTTCATAGATATGTTATGAAAAGTAATATATGTAAAGGCTTAGAACATTCATCAAGTAGCAAGCATTAGATAATTGCTAGCTGTTATAACTATTATCTGTGAATCAGTAATAATCTGAAAGGCTGTCTCTGAATCACCTATATTCCACCTATTTACCCAGTCCAAGAAATTGTCACCCAGAAGGATACAACAAATGTTATCTTATTTTCTACCAGCCAGGTCTACTGAAGGCAAATGCTCATTGGTCTTCTCATTCAGAATGCCATCATGTATTCATTCAATCACGATTTATTGAGCATCTCCTGTGTGCCAAGTAAAGTTCTAAGTGCTGGGAACATAGGGATGAATAAGAGAGATTAGGTTTCTGATCTCATGGAGATTATATCTCACTGTGGAAGACAGACAATAAAAAAATATTGCCCTGGCTGGTTTTGCTCAGTGGATAGAGTGTCAGCCTGCAGACTGAAGGGTCCTGGGTTCGATTCCGGTCAAGGGCACATGCCTGAGTTGCAGGCTCGGTCCCCAGTATGGGGCATGCAGGAGGCAGCCAATCAATAATTCTCTCTCATCATTGATGTTTCTATCTCTCTATCCCTCTCCCTTTCTCTCTGAAATCAATAAAAATATATTTAGTATTTTGCCACAAAATATGTGAATGATTACTGTGGGAAGAGATAAAGCAGGATAAGTAGACAGAGAGAAATAGGGGTGGTATCACATACAGGGTCCACAGAAGGCCTTTCCAATTAGGTGATGCGTAGCACAGACCAGAATGAAATTAGAGAGTGAGCCACACACAAGTGGGAACTGTGTTCCAGAGGGAGTAAACCCCCAGTGCACAATCCTTGCAGGTTCTTGGAACCTTGGCAGGCTTAGGGAACATAAGAGATTAAATCAGGGGCCGATAATACAGAGCTTTCAAGAATGTAGTAAAGGGGTAGATGTCTTTCTGAGTGTGCTGGGAAGCTATTGGAGGGTTCTAGGCACAAGAATGCCAAGAATACCAAATTTACCTTTTGAAAAATCACTCCTACTGAAGCCATAGGGAAAATAGACCATAGGGAGAGAAAGAGCGGAAACAGGGAGACCAACAAGGAGGTCAGGGTGAGGTATGAAGACACAGTGAGCCAAGTGAACAAGATAATGGGAATAAGAAATATGTCAGAGAGTAGGAACCATCCAGTGTTACTGATGAATTTGGATGTGGGGGTGAAAGAATAACTAAAGGATAACCCAGTCTTAACTCCAAGACTTGGAGGAATATTCAGTGTATGGTCTTCAACACATGGATGGGACGTGTTCACCGAGGGCGTGGGAAGAGATGGAGAAGATGGTGGATTGAGCCCGGGGACCCCTTCACCTTTCAAGGTCAAGAACAGGAGGGGGTCCCAGTAAGGGGAGTGATGAGAGGAAGTCAATAGGTCAGAAAGGGATCTGGAAAAGGAGGTGTCCTAGAAGCCATGAGAAGAAAATATTAAGGAAGTTGTGAATGACTATTTCAAATAATGCTGCAAAACAGGTTTTAAAAGTTTTAGCATCAGTGACCTTGAGAAGAGCAGCTCACTGCAGCATCAGCGACAAAAGCCTGCTTTAGTTCTTTCATGAAAAAGCAGGAGCTTTGAGAAGTTGTGCTGTAAGCAAAATGCAGTGGAAGCTGGAAGAGATTGAAGATACGAGAGAATTATTTAAGATGGGTGATATTAAAGCAGATTGTAGGCTCATGGGAATAATCCAAGAGGAGTAAAATATTGACTGAGCGGAAGAGAGAGGGGTGATCGCTGGAGGGATGCCCTTGGGTAGGGGAGAGTGGATGGGATTTGGAGAACAAGGACAGAGGCCAGTGTATCTGTACTCAAGGCAGAAGGAAGGAGACAAGTACAGTGGGTAACCACCGTGGAGTCAGGAACCTTTCCTGAAGGAGGTTGTCTCTTCTGATAAGGACACTGAAGCCCAGACAGTAAGAGATTCTCTATCACACAGCTAGTTAATGGCAAAACCACTTCCGATCCCCATGAAACTGTATCACCACGTCTCAACCCACTAGAAAATATTTATTATTTCTGCACATCATTGCAGTGTCCCTTTTAAATTCATGGTTGTTGTTTTGTTGTGTTTTGGGGGTTTTTTAATGATCCTGAATTTCTCTGAACTCTTTGGTCATCTGCCAAGCACTAATATAATGAGAAGTTTGGAATTGGACCCTGGATATCCACTTACAGAGATTTTTAAATCCCTCAATGACCATTGAGAGGAAGAAGTATATAATTTAAGTTTTAAAAATCCATTGGCTCCACCTAGTATTTCGCCACAATGACTTCAGGCTGCTGTGCCCAGCAGAGTGCCCTGCTCACAACGAATGTGTATTGAAATCTATTGAATAAACCAGTGACCCATTTATATTATAAATTTTTGGAACTTCTGAAACTGAGCCAGTTCTTTCTTAAAACTGATGTTAATTCCAGTGTTTCCACTGTGAAAAACCTAAGGATGGCTTTTTTTCATATTTGTTTGCAGACTGAAAGTTAAATTTTTTTTTCACATTTGTTTGTAGACTTGAAAATTGAATTGTCCATAAATGCACAGGAAAATAATTGCAAATTACTTAGGCCCAATTATTGGTATCCAGCCCTAGGAGCAAAGGTTAACTGCTATGTTATCATAAAAACAAAAGAAAAAAGAGAAACAGTTTAATCCCAGAATTAGTTAAACCAGAATATTGCAAAGGCCCAGGGCCAGAGGTCTATGACATGCAAACTCCACATGGCCCCTGCGGGACTACTGGCTCGCACAGAGGAGACCAGCTAAATAGGGAAGTCACTCCATCACTTTCCAAACTCTGTCCCACTAACAAGTTCCTGAGCCATTCTTTTTTTTTAATTATTTTTTTCTTTATTGACTAAGGTATTACATATGTGTCCTTATCCCCCCAATGCTCCCCCCCGACACACACACTCATGCCCTCATCCCCCTGGTGTCTGTGTCCATTGGTTGGGCTTATATGCATACATAAAAGTCCTTTGGTTGATCTCTCCCCCTTACCCCTACCCTCCCCTACCTTCCCTCTGAGGTTTGAGCATCTGATCGATGCTTCTCTGTCTCTGGATCTGTTTTTGTTCATCAGTTTATGTTGTTCATTATATTCCACAAATGAGTGAGATCACATAATACTTATCTTTCTCTGACTGATTTATTTCACTTAGCATAATGCTCTCCAGGTCCATCCATGCTGTTGCAAATGGTAAGAGTTCCTTCCTTTTTATAGCAGCATAGTGTTCCATTGTGTAGATGTACCAGTTTTTTAATCCACTCATCTGCTGATGGGCACTTAGGCTGTTTCCAAATCTTAGCTATTGTAAATTGTGCTGCTATGAACATAGGGATGCATATATTCTTTCTGATTGGTGTTTCTGGTTTCTTGGGATATATTCCTAAAAGTGGGATTGCTGGGTCAAATGGGAGTTCCATTTTTAGTTTTTTGAGGAAACTCCATACTATTCTCCACAGTGGCTGCACCAGTCTGCATTTCCACTAGCAGTGCACGAGGGTTCCTTTTTCTCCATATCCTCACCAGCATTTATCATTTGTTGATTTGTTGATGATAGCCAGTCTGACAGGTGTGAGATGGTACCTCATTGTCCTTTCGATTTGCATCTTTTGGATGATTAGTGACTTTGAGCATGTTTTCATATGTCTCTTGGCCTTCCTTATGTCCTCTTTCAAAAAGTATCTATTTAGGTCCATTGCCCATTTTTTAATTGGGTTGTTTATCTTCCTTTTGTTAAGTAGTATGAGTTCCCTGTAAATGTTGGAGATTAAACCCTAATCAGAGATAACATTGGCAAATATGTTCTCCCATGCAGTGGGCTTTCTTGTTTTTTGTGGATGGTTTCTTTTGCTGTGCAGAAGCTTTTTATTTTGATGTAGTCCCATTTGTTTATTTCCTCTTTAGCTTCCATTGCCCTAGGAGCTGTATTGGTGAAGAAATTGCTTCGGCATATGTGTGAGATTTTGCTGCCTGTGGATTCCTCTAAGATTTTTATGGTTTCCCATCTTATGTTTAAGTCCTTTATCCATTTTGAGTTTATTTTTATGTCTGGTATACATTGGTGGTCTAGTTTCATTTTTTTGCATGTATCTGTCCAATTTTCCCAGCAGCATTTATTGAAGAGACTGTCTTGACTCCATTGTATGCTCTTGCCTCCTTTGTCAAATATTAATTGAGCATAATGGTTTGGGTTGATTTCTGGGTTCTCTATTCTATTCCATTGGTCTATATGTCTGTTCTTGTGCCAGTACCAGGCAGTTTTGAGAACTGTGGCTTTGGATTGGTAGAATCAACATCATTAAAATTTCCATACTACCCAAAGCAATCTATAGATTCAATGCACTCCCTATTAAAATACCAATGGCATATTTCACAGACCTAAAACAAACTCTCCAAAAATTCATCTGGGAAAAAAAAAGACCCCAAATAGCTGCAGCAATCCTGAGAAAGAAGAACAAAGTAGGAGGGATCTCAATACCAGATATCAAGCTGAGGCATTCTTAAACTCAGATGGCTGCCCCTCAGTCCTTGCTATGTTCTAATTGATTATCCAGCTGTGAATTCTCTGCCAGACTTCCCCTGATGGAAGCAGCCTTTCAATGCTCAAGAGGTAGGGAGCATGTTCCTTCAACCTTGTGCACAACATGGGGCAAAAGACAGGCTCTCACTTGCTCTTTTTTATTACTCTGGCTTTATTGAGCTATAGTTGCCATATAAAATTGTATAAGTTTAAGGTGCACAACATGATGATTTCATATGTGTGTGTGTGTGTGTGTGTGTGTGTGTGTGTGTGTATCTACACTAATAAAAGAGAAACATGGTAATTAGCGTACGACCGCTACCCTTTTCATTGGCTAATCAGTGAGTATATGCAAATTAACTGTCAGCCAAGATGGCGGCCGGCAGCCAGGCACTGAAGCGAACATGAGGTTTGCTTGCTCCAGTGACTGCGGACTCCAACGTTCCCCGCCTGCCGCTGCCGGCCTCTCAGTTGCAACTCTAAGCAACTATGTACTATGTTGCAAATAAGAAGCTAAACAAAACTCCAGAAACCGGCTTTCATTCAGCCGGGCTTTAGCAACATTGTATCGATGTTTTCAGAGGCGAGGCCTCAGAGCTAAAGCTGGCCCAGAATAAAAAAAAAAAAAAAAAGAAAGAAAACAAGGAGGGGTTGGGAAGCTTCAGTCACTCGCTTCCGGAAAACAGCCCTCAGCCCCCTCACCCAGACTGGCCAGGCACCCCAGTGGGGACCCCCACCCTGATCCAGGACACCCTTCAGGGCAAACCAGCCAGCCCCCTACCCATGCACCAGGCCTCTATCCTATATAGTAAAAAGGGTAATATGCCTCCCAGCACCGGGATCAGCGGAGCAGCGAAGGCTCCCCAGCACCGGGATCAGTGTGACAGGGGGCAGCGCCCAAACCCCCCTGATTTGCCCTGCGGCTCTGTGTGTTACAGGGGGGCGGGGCCACAACCTCCCCTATCTGCCCTGCTCTGTGCCTGATAGGGGGGAGCTCCCCAATCCCCTGATTGCCCTTCGGCTCTGTGTTTGACAGGGTGCAGCGCACCAACCCCCTGATCGCCCTGCTCTGTGTGTGACAGGGTAGAGCCATAACCTCCCCATTGGCCCTGCCCTGAGTGTGACAGGGTGCAGCGCCCCACCCCCTGATCTGCCCTGCTCTGTGTGTGACAGGGGGTGGTGCCCCAGCTCCCCTATCAGCCCTACTCTGTGAGTGACAGGGGGGAGCTCCTCAACCCCCTGATCGGCCTTGCTCTGTGCGTGACAGGGGGGAGCTCCCCAACCCCCTGATCGACCCTGCTCTATGTGTGACAGGGTACGGAGCCCCAACCCCCCTGATGGGCCCTGCTCTGTGAGGGACAGGGGGCAGTGCCAAACCCCCTGATCGGCCCTGCTCTGTGGAGTGACAGGGGGCAGCGCACAACCCTCTGATGGGCCCTGCTTCTGTGAGTGCAGGGGGGCGGCCCCCAAACCCCCTGATCGGCCCTGGTCGGGGGGGAAAAAGGGGTGTTGCCCGAAACCTCCCCCATGACCCTTTCCCTTGGATAGAAAAGGGGGGGGGCCCCAACCTCCCAATGTGGCCCTAACCCGGAGGGGGATAGAGGGGAAACCCAACCTCCGATCGCCCCTGCT
>NW_005871272.1:1264086-1297590 GCF_000147115.1 Myotis lucifugus | reverse complement strand
TAGTGAAATGATTACCACATCAGGTCAGTTAGTACATCCATCATCTTACATAGTTACCATTTCATTTTTGTGCTGAGAATTTTTAAAATCTATTGTCTTCACAACTTTCAAGTTTACAATCTCCAGAATTTATTTATCTTATAATTGGAAGTTTGTACTCTCTGTTTCTGTGAGTTTAGTTTTTTAGATTTTATATATATATATATAAGTGAGATCATACAGTATTTGTCTTTCTCTGTCTGATTTATTTCACTCAGCATATGTTCAAAGTCTGTCAATATTGTTGCAGATGGCAAAATTTCCTTCTTTTTATGGCTTTATAATATTTTGTTTTGTGTGTATATGTATCATATGTATCATTTAGCCTTTGACAGACACATAGGTTATTTCCATGTCTTGGCTATCCTATATAATAAAAGCCCAGTGACAGAACGGCAGAATGACCAGTTGACCAGTTGCTATGATGCACACTGACCACCAGGGGGCAGGTGGTCAATGCAGGAGCTGCCCCCTGGTGCTCAGTGTGCTACCACAGTGGGAGCGTTGCTCGGCTGACCGGGATGAGCGGCTGTTCCCACTGCCAACCCGGGGCAACAGACAGGAACCCGGCCTGTGATCAGGAACCTGGTCTGTGATGATCGCCTCCTCGGCCCAGGCTCCTCCTCCTCACTCCCTGCTGCCTCCTCCAGAAGCTCACAGGCCACGCAGCACTGCTGCCACCAGCTCGCAGAGCTGACTCTGGAGGCTGGGAGGTGGGTTCGTGGCCATCGCGGGACTCTCCAGGTCCCCTGGAGAGGTGAGTACTCTGGCTTCATGGAAGATGCCAGACCAGGAGGCAGCCGCTCAGAGGGTGGGTCCACAGCCGCTCGGCTAACTGGGATGAGTGGCACTCCCACAGTGGGCCAATCCCCACAGGCCACACCCCCCACCAGTGCATGAATCCCGTGCACCGGGACTCTAGTTGTGAATAATGCTGCTATGAACATGGGGTCAGATATCTCTTCTGTATAGTGATTTCATTTCCTTTGGATATATACCCAGAAGTGGATTGTTAGCTCATATGGTACTTTTTAACTTTTTGAAGAGTCTCCATACTGTTTTCCATAATGGCTGTACCAATGTATATTTCCACCAACACTATACAAGGGTTCCTTTTTCTCTACATATTTGCCAATACTTGTCATTTCTTGTCTTTTTTATACTAGATATTCTTAAACATGTGAGATGATATCTCATTGCAGATTTATTAACATTTCCCTAATGATGAGTGATGTTGAGCACCTTTTCATGTACCTCTTGACCATTTTTATCTTCTTTGGAAAAATGTCTACTCAGGACTTTTACCCATTTTTAATTGAATTATTTGTTTTTATACATTGAGGTGTATGTATGAGTTTCTTGCACAGTTTGAATATTAACTCATTATCAGATACATAATTTGCGAATATTTTCTCCCATTCTGTAATTTGTCTTTTCATTTTGTTGATCATTTCCTTTGCTATAGAGAAGCTCTTTAGTTTGAAATAGTTCCACTTTATTTTTGCTTTTGTTGCTTGTGCTTTTGGTATCATGTCCCAAAAAATCATTGCCAAGATCAATGTCAAGAAGCTCATTTTGCCCCGCTGCATAGCTCAGTGGTTGAATGTCGACCTATGAACCAGGAGGTCATGGTTTAATTCCAGGTCAGGGCACGTGCCTGTATTGTAGGCTCCGTCTCCAGTGGGGGAACATGCAGGAGGTAGCTGATCAATGGTTTTCTCTCATCATTGATGTTTCTAACTCTCTCTCCCTCTCCTTTCCTCTCTGAAATCAATAAAAATATATTTTTAAAAGCTTATTTTCTATTTCCTTCTAGGAGTTTTATGGTTTCATGTCTTATGTTTAAGTCTTTAGTCCATTTCAAGTTAATATTTGTGAACAGTATGAGATATGGGTCCAGTTTTACTTTATTTTTATGTTGATACTAGGAGCCCAGTGAATGAATTCGTGCACCTTGAAAGAACTGTGGGCCACAAGGCTGCAGTGGGTCTTGGCCCATCCTCTGTGCCCCCACCTGGCACCTCCTGCAGTGGCCCCCAGTCCCCTGTGTGCTAGCAGCCCTGCTCCCGCCACTCTCACAGGCTGATGGCACCGACCCCGCTCGCACCCGCTGATGGTGCAGAGCAATTGGGCCACCACCAGCAGTGGGTGCAAGAAGGGCCGGCACTGTCAGTGGATTTGAGTGGCAGCTGCTGGCCTCAATCACCCTTCAGGAACAGGGGGAGTGGAGAAGCCCTCAGGGGTGATCAGGGCCAGCAGCTGCTCACATCTGTTGATGGCGCCAAGTGATGGGGGGGGGCAAGGGGGGGCGCCAGGGCCGGGTGCCAGCAGCAGGTGCAAGTGAGTTGTTGCCAGCAGTAGGTGCGAGAAGCGGCTGCCAGCCCCAATCACCTCTCAGGAGCAGGGGGAGGTGGAGAAGCCCTGGGGGGCGATTGGGGCCAGCAGCCGCTACTCTCACCCGCTGACGTCGTCAAACAATTGGGGGGTTGGGGGGGGTCCAGGGCCAAGTGCCAGCAGCAGGTGCTAACAGGGCCGGCACCATCAGCAGGCACAAGCACTGGGCAGGACTGCAGCATGGGAGCAAAGAATTTTCAGTAACCACCGGAGGCTCGCCCCGATCACAGCAACTGGTGCCCCGCCTTGTTCTGGCGCCCCCACTCACCTGTTCCACCATCCTGCTGTGGCCGACGCCCATAGCAAACAGTTGTTTGTTTGTTCGGTTATTCAATTGTTCCGCTGTTTAGTCTATTTGCATTGAGTATTCTTAGTGCTCTTGTCAAAGGTTAGTTGACCATGTATACATGGGTTTATTTCTGTGCTCTTAATTCTGTTCCATTGGTATATGTCTATTTTTACAGCAATTCCATACTGTTTTGATTACGATTGCTTTGTACTAGAACTTAAAAATAAGGGAGTGTGATGCCTCCAGCTTTGTTCTTTCTCAAAACTACTTTGCTATTCAGAGTTTCCTGTAGTTCCATACTAATTTTAGGCTTTTTTTCTACTTCTGTAAAATATGTCATTTAAATCTTGATAGGGATTACATTGAATCTATTTGTGGCTTTCAGCAGTAAGGACATTTTAACAATATTACTTCTTCATTCATGAACAAAAATCTTCCCATTTATTTGCATCTCTTTCAATTCCTTTCACCAATGTCTTATAGTTTTCATTGTACAAATCTTTCACTTGTTTGGTTAAATTAATTCCTGAGTGTTGTATTGTTTAAATTCTATTGTAAATAAAATTGTTTTCTTTATTTTTTCAGATACTTCATTGTTAGAGCATAGAAAGGCAACTGATTTTTGTTTCTAGATTTTGTATCCTGCAACTTTACTGAATTTGTTTATTAGTTCTAACAGATTTTCTATAAATAATATTATACCATCTGAAAACAAATTTTAGTTCTTCCTTTCCAATTTGAATGGCTCTTATTTCTTTTTCTTGACTAATTGCTCTGGCTATGATGTCCAGTACTATGTTGAATAGGGAGGGTGAGAGTGGGCACACTTATCTAGATTCTGATTTTAAAGGAAAGCCTTTCAGTCTTTTTTAATTGAGTATGATGCTAGGCATGGGATTGTCACATATGGCCTTTATTATGGTGAGGTACATTTTTTCTATACAAATTTGTTGGGATAATAAAGTTCTCAACTATTATGGTATTGGTGTTTATGACTCTTTTGTATCTGTTAGTATTTTCTTTATATATTTGGGTGCTCTAACATTGGGTGCATAAATATTTACTATCTTCTTGATGAGTTGAACCCCTTATCTCTATATAATTGCCTTGTTTGTCTCTTCGAGCATTTTTAGCTTAAAATCTATTTTGTCTTATATGAGTATAGCTACTCCTGGTTTCTTTTAGTGATCATTTGCTTGCAATATATTTTTCCATCTCTTTACTCTCAGCCTATGAATTAAAGTGAGCCTGTTGTAAGGAGCATATTGTTTGACTTTGTTTTGTTTTTTTATCTATTAAGCCATTATATATCTTTTGATAGAGACCGTAATACATTTACATTTAAAGTAATTATTAATAGGCAAGTACTTACTATTGCAATTTTGTTAATAATTTTCTAACTTCTTGTATATTCATTGTTTCTTGCTTTCTCTCTTGGTGTCTTTCTTTATGGTTTGATTACTTTTTACAGAAGTATGCTTTGACTCCTTTATCATAATCTATTGTGTATCTACAGGTTTTATCGTTATGGTTATCATGGGGCTTACATAAAATATATAATGTTATAAAATCTAATTTAAGCTAATAAAAACAACTTTCATATACAAAAACTTTGAACTTTTATTTTTGCCCCCACTCACATTTTAAGTTACAATTCACATCTTTTTTCATACTGTATATCCAATAACAAATTATGGTACTTATAGTTATTTTTAATAAGTTGGTGTTTTCACTTTTAAATTAGAGTTGTAAGTGATTTATGTACCACCATTACAATATTAGAGAATCTTTAACAATATATTACCTTTCCTGGTGAGTTTTACAAATTCATCTGTTTTACAATATTAATTAGCATCCTTTCATTTCAGGTTAAATATATGGGATTAAGCGCATAAATCTTTACTTTTGTTCATTATTTTTTCTTTTCGCTCCTCTTACTGGATAAGTTTAAATGACCTGTCATCAAATTCACTGATTCTTTTTTCTGCTTGGCTGAGTCTGTTGCTGAAGCTCTTTATTGAATTATTCTAGTCAGTCATTGTATTCTTTAGCTCCTGAATTGCTGGGGGTTTTTTAAATGGTGTTTTTTTGTTGTTGTTTTTTATTGAACTTCCCACTTGGTTCATGCATTGTTTTTCTAATTTCATTTAGTTGTCTGTGTCTTGTTGTAGGTCACTGAACTTCTTTAAGAGAATTATTCTGAATTATTTGTCAGACAGTTCACAGAGCTCCATTTCTTCAAGGTCAATTATTGGAGCTTTATCAGTTTCCTTTGACGGTGTCATGTTTACCTGATTCTCTTGGAACCTTGAATCCTTGTGTTGGTAACTATGTATATGAGTAAGCAGTTTGATCTTCCAGACTTTACAGGGTTACAACATTAGGGAAAGACTATCATTCAGCTGAGCTTGAGGTCCTGGGAAAGTCATCTGGTAGTGTCCATGGGCATGTGGGGCTTGCTATTGGCCAGGGAACGAGAGGGAGAGTTTCTCTAGTTGACTGATGCTACTACCCATAAGGTTAGGGGAGGTGCTGTTGGCTGGACTCCATTTTCAGGTGGACCCGAAGGCAGGGTTTCATGGTCAGGCCAGACCTCAGGCTGTGCTTTGTGCTCTGCCAGGGCCACTGGCTATGCTCCACTGTTTTTCAAGGTCAGTCTTTCCAGTTGGGGGTGTGGGGGGCTGAGGGGGGATGGTGCCCAGCTATATTCTGCAGTAGGGTGGGGCTGGAGGCCATGCTCTGTTTTCATGCAGATTGCTGTTTAGCTCCCTGGTCCAGTGAAGCCACAGGTTGTGCTCTGCAGTTGGGCAGGCTCCCTGGTTATGTGGGGCTACAGGCTAGGTTCACGAGTTAGGAAGAGCTTTGGGTTTGGCTTCCTTCTAAAATGGAGCTGTAGGATGGGTCCCCTGGCTATTTGGTTTCTCAGGTCACTCTCTGGTTGGGCAGGACTGGTGGCTATGTTCAGTAGGTAGACAGGGCTTTGAATTTGCTTTCCTTCCCAGTCAGGGCTATAGGAAGGGCTCCACAACCGGTACAGCCCATTGGCTGGGAACCCGAATCAGGCAGAACTGCCAACCAAGTTCCCTGCATAGACAGAGCCACCACACCAGCTCTGCAGATGTTCAGAGCTGCTAGCTGGGATCTCTCCTCAGGCACCACTGCAAACAAGAATGCAGTCGGTCACCCTGGCTGGGCGTCTCGGGGGGTGGGGGTGGGGGTTGGAGTGTCGTCCCACACACCAAAAGGTGGCAGGTTCGATTCTTAGTCAGATCACGCACCAGGTTGCTGGTTGGTTCCCCAGTTTGGGCACCTGCAGGAGGCAACCTGTCTCTGTCTCACTCTCTCTTTCTTTCTCTCTCTCCAAATATCAATAATTTTTTTTAATTTAAAAAGAAAAACAGAATGCAGTCTGCCTGCTAAGACTGCACAGTAGCCCTGGCTGGGTGGCTGTTCTGTTGGTTGGAACATTGTCCCGTACATTGAAAGGTTGCAGATTGGATTCCTGGTCTCGACACAAACCTATGTTGTGGACTTGATCCTCAGTCAAAGTGTGTATAGGAGGCAATGGATGCTTCTCTCTCACATCGATGGTTTTTACTCTCTCTCTTCTCCCTCCCCTTCCTCTAAGCTCTAAAAAATCAATTTTTAAAAATGTCCTCAAATGAGTACTAAAATAAAAACCATCTGCACACTAGTTGATGGAAACTCTGCCTCTCTTCTGTCTCTGTCTGATCCCCAATCATCAAACCCTGCAGATGTTTGCAGTGATCCCCATGAGGCAAGATCCACGAAGGGCCTCTGGGAAGATCCCATAACACTGGGGAGCTGAATGTCGATCTTGGGCTCACTTTTCCCATGGAAACACTGTCCGCCCATGGGGCCCTCTGGCTGTGCACTATGCCAGCTGCGGGAAGAGCAGTGCAGTCAAATTTCATTTTGATGTCACTGCTCCTTTTACCCTCTAATGTGGTCCTTCTCATTCTGTGGTCCAGGGGTGGGGGTGGGGGTGGGGGATGTATCAGCCTCATCCA
Source organism: Myotis lucifugus (assembly GCF_000147115.1). Classification (NCBI taxonomy): domain Eukaryota; kingdom Metazoa; phylum Chordata; class Mammalia; order Chiroptera; family Vespertilionidae; genus Myotis; species Myotis lucifugus. Next base: position 1,290,837 of record NW_005871272.1, on the reverse strand, counting down.
CGTAGCCTGCGATTTTCACGTGGTGAAACGTAAATGGATGATAACTAGCTGGTGTTCTTGTGAGAGAGTCTGAAGCTGGAAACAACCTATGTTTTTATCCTCTCACCTGCTCTTAAAAGAAGATAGAAATGAAGATTCAAATGTCAATGTTGGATTTAAATGAAAATCTAGATGGAAATTCTGCAGTTGCCAAGTGTTTAACAAAACAATAGGGAAAAGCAAGAAGAGTAATCATGATGAGTTTCCTCCAAAACAGGAGGTAATATAATGGAATAACTAATGAGAGTAACAATGGGGTGTTGTAACCATAACAATATTTGACTCTGAATGACCTGTGTTGCCCACAGTAGACCGTGCATGACTTTGGAGCTACACAAGATTTCTAATCACAGTCCCACCTCTGCCAGCTTTGGGACCTTAAGCCAGTCATGTAACCTCCCCAGCCTCAGATCCCTTGACTCCTAAATAGTACCTACCCTCCATAGTAGCTGGGAAGATCGAACGACATAAAATGTGTGGAGCCTGGTTCTGGCCCCCTCTCCTCCCCTGTCTGGGCTCCCAGAGCCTCACTAATCTAGAGGTCCTTCCTTCACACTGGAATATCTGCCTGTTCTTAACAGGCTTTCAGGAAATGCTAGGAGCTTCTAAATCACCTACTGTTCATCCATATGAGGCCAATTGACTACAAGTGGTAAATGTACAGGTAAATGGATTTTCATAGCATTTCTTTCTCATCCCTTCATTTCTTGACCTGACATTTCAGCTTAGGGAAAGCTAATACAACGGCTATAGCCACTTACATGAAATTGGTGAGTACCGTTTCTGATGTGTAATTGCTAAAGAGAAAAAATATTTAGGTATATTCTACTTTTCTGGTGACCAAAGCATTGAGTGAAATCACTGTGGCTAATATTGGAGTGCCAGTTACCCTGGGACTATGTGCTAACTTAAAATGGGGAGGAGTAGAGGGGCAAGTGATGTGAAAACACTCAAACATTTGGATCTAGAAAAATATTTCAAATATGACTGTTTGCATTAGAAACCCTCAGGGCAGGAATGATGTTTCTGTGTGTTGTTTGTTTGTTTGTTTTTGAATCTGTACAGTCCCATGGATACTGTTATTACTCCAGAAACATGAAATAAAACAGTAATATTCATAATTCGCTATGTGCACTTTGTCATGCTTCTTGATCCTGATATATTCAGTTGGGATTACTCCTAGAAATGGCATAGAAATTAATTAATTTCTGAGATGATGGCAGAAAATTTCTTTTTTCTCACAGAATAAAGAAATCACCCATCACCAGGGCTGCTTCCTGAACTGACCGGAGGAACTGCCAGTCCCACAGCCCCACTCTCTCTGGCCATGAATCTCCCGATTCCTCTCCCAGAAATTCATGCCAATTAAAGGTTTCCTTGCCCCTAATCTCCATAAAATAAAAATTATTAAAAGCAATGTATATAGTTTCATTAAGCTAATATGCAATATCTAACTACCAGATAATGCGTAACCTTAACCAAACTTACCAGGCTCAAATGCCAGCTCTTTCACTTATACTTGAATGACTTTGGGCAAGTCTTCTAACCCTCTGTGCCTCATTTTTTATGCATAAAATTGGGTTATAATATTACCTACTTCACAGGGTGGTTAGAGTAAATGATGTAATGTATGTGAGGTATTTAGAACAGTGGCTGGCACACAGCAAGGGCTTTGTAAGTGTCTGGTATGTGTACATAAGCCACGAAAGGCTGGCTAATGTTCATCACAAAGCCAATTTGTAAAAAATTGTGTAGCTAACCACATCAATCCCAGAACACCAGCACACAATTCTTCTCTTCCACCTCCTCATCTGCCAAAAGCAATAAATAGTCTACACAAGCACTATCTAAACAAACCTACGGTAGGTGTCAACGCTATCATAGAAACTGTTTAGTCAGAAGGCAGCCTGCCTTACTCTGTTTTGAAGGAGTTGAAATGAGCAGCTATGCTTCTGTGGGGGAAGAAAAGGGAAAGAATATTCGAGGTACTACCTTCTGAGGTCAGTTTATTTATTTTGGTGAAGCAGTGATGTGCTTGGAGCATCCCGGAGAAGGGGCATCATGGAAGCACTGCCGCGCCCCCATCCTTGTACTTCAGCCACACCTGCCTACTCACTGCCCCCAACACACCTGGCGTTTTGTGTTTGAGCCCCTCCTAAGTCACGCTCCGTCCACCTCACACAGCCCAGTCCCTCCTCACTACCCTTTCCTCACAGTAGAGTCCATTCAACTTGACTCAACAAATTTCCCTCTGAAAGATCCCAGATCCCCAAGAAACTTCGGCAGCTCTCTCTATATTCCACTGAAACTACTTATTTACCTTCCTTACAGTTCACTCACCTCTCATCGCTATTAAATGCTGAATGTTTGAAGGCAAGAATTAGTCTTGATGTTTCCCTATATCACTAACCTATAGAAAAATAAAATGTACATAATAAAAAACAATAATTACCCTTCTAACAAATTAATACATTTGGTAATTTAATTATTTAATTTAATTAATTCAAATATTGATCAGGAATGGGAGCTTGAAAAATTAGAGAAATCAGAAGCACACTTCTCTGCGTAAGATAGGTGACCCCTTAAAGATTTCCTGAAGGTTAGCCCTGCCAAGAGATTTCCCCAAATTATCAAGTCACTTTATGGATGAAAAAGTAAAAGAACTCTTACTAAGTCAGTCTGAGAATCCTCCTATGTTGAAATTTATTCGGGTTCTACCTTCAGAAGATCGGGAGTATTGAGGCAAAACTTCAGGAATAATTTCCATATTCTCCACCACTCTGCACCTACATGTCCTTGTCCAAAGTGATTTCTTTGCCTCAAAATAATAGAACATTCAATTAGTTCAATTCGTTGATTTAATTGTGCCAAGGAAATCAGACTTAAGTACTGCTCTCATCAGGAAAAAGTATTACAAGAGTTAGTCAAAAGTGCTATATAAAATTCCTCCTGGAAGCCCTTTCTCAGGTTCATATCTGCATAGGGTTTATTTCAGTAGCATATCTCAACAGTGACACCTATAGATGATGCATTAAGAAATGTGTTTGTCGTCTCACCGATAGAGAAGTCAACTTAGTTATTTTTCTATTTCAAAGAAAATACTCCTATTGTACTTTCGGTATTTAATGAGGGGTTTTGTTTGTTTTGTTTTGTTGTTCTGCAGCTGAATGTTAAAGTATCCCAGAAAGTCAAAGACACATAATACAATCACATTTAGTCAAACTTATTTTCATAAATAAAACTAATAGCAGAAAATGAATCACTGTCCATTTCAACACAGAAAGGATAGTTAATCTGCCTTCAGATAAGCACAGTGAAAAAAACAGGATGAAACAAATTAACCCAGTGACAACTATGAGGTATTAGTGAAAATAAAAGATACCTAACACACATTCTTGCCAAAGTCAAACTCTTTAATAAGGATAAAGTAAGGTGAAGATTGCAATGTCAACTGCTTACACCTTGTCACTTAAACCAGAAAGAACTATTTATTTGAATTACAACATAGAAAATTGATTAATTTTGTATTTGCTCCTTCTCAGCTGCACTAAAAACAAAATCTGGGGAGCTTAGGTTCTCTGTCCAGAGCTCCTTTGTGACTTAGAGAGTACAATCAGGATCAGAATTTTGCACATAAATAGTGTCTACACGATTGCACAATTCATTGAATATAGAAAATTCAAACGACAGTTTTAATGAAGTGACACAGAGCTATGATCTTGAGATTTTTTTCTTCACTAGCCTGATTAAAATAACCTTTTGTTCTTAAAAATAAACACAAAAGCTCTGTCCTCATTGAAAGTGGTCAAAATAAAATGTCAAAAAGAAAACTACTGCTGTCAAGTGTTACTCCCAGGTGAAGAGATAAAGAATGCATATTCTAGGATTAGCCACCTAAGTTCATGAATGAGCATGCAAAAACACTAAAGTCTAAAAAGCCCAGAACAAACTCACTGAAAACGAATCAACGCCATTTCTAGCGGGCAAAGAAACATTAACGATAATATAACAGTATTAGTGGAGAGAGACATTAACTGGAAATCTGAAGCCCTGGGTTCAGATCCATTTCCATGTATGGTGGATGACCTTGGTAAAAATGACGATCTTTGCTCTGGCCAGTGTTGCTAAGTGGTTAGAGTGTTGGCCTGCAATCCAAAGGGTCTCGGGTTCCATTCCCAGTCAAGGGCACACACCTGGGTTGCTGGTTCGCTCCCCGCCCCTGCGGGTCAGGGTGTGTGCAGGAGGCAATTGGTCTATGTGTCTTTCACACTGATGTTTCTCTCTCACCCTCCTTCCCTCCCTCCTTTCCACTCTCTCTGAAAAAGCAATGGGGAAAATATCCTCTGGTGAGAATTAACAAAAAAAGAAAGGAAGAAAAGGGAGGGAGGGCGGAAGAATACCTTTGAATAAACCTTTAAATTTTTATTTTCTTGCCTGTAAAATAGAATCCATCGCTAACCCCATATGCAGAGATCAGCAGACTTTTGGAATCACCATTTTCATCATATCCATCATCGTCACCACCATCAAAGAAGCCATGGTGTGAGCCTACTTCTACAATGCCATTAACTTACTTAATTGAACATGAGTGTCAAAAACTTAAGGCCAATTTTCATCTTTTAAAGGTAGACTATGAAAAAAACTAACAACAAGCTAGAATTCTTCAAGAGCAGACACACTGAATTGTTTATAGACCTCTGTAAATTAAGTTAGATGGATTTATTTATTATTTTTTTGTCTGATAACTAAAGTGCTAGGAAATGTTCATCATGAGGAAAAATATAAAGAAGAAAGTTCTCCACATCCTGATGGATAGCACTGCCCTATATGCCCCCAAAAAAGTGTTGTTAGCAAATTGGTGTTTTTACTAATAGATTTTTGTTTAATTTTGTGCAGCTTGGTTTTTCCTTTTTGGGTTTTTTGTTTTGTTCTGTTTTTTGACAAGACATACATATTTTTATTTTTTATTGAATTTATTTTGGTAACACTGGCTAATAAAAGGATATAGTTTCCAAGTGTACAATTCTATAATGCATCATCTATACATTGTATTGTGTGTTCACCATTCCAAGTCAAGTCTCCTTCCATCACCATTTATCCCCCCATTACCCTCGTCTACCTCCCTCCACTCACCTTCCTTCTGCCAATCACCATACTGTTGTCTATGTCCATGAGCCTTCTTTTCTTATTTTGCTTAATCCCTTCACCCTTCTCACCCAGGCCCAAACCTCTTCCCTCTGACAGCGGTCAGTCTGTTCTCTGTATCCATCAGGCTCTCTCCGCTTTGTTAGTGTATTTTGTTCATTAGATTCCACATATAAGTGAGATCAAATGGTGCTTTTCTTTCTCTGGCTGGCTTATTTCAGATCCATCCATGCTTCCGCAAAAGATAAGCTTTCCTTCTCTTTGATGGCTGAGTAATATTCCATTGTGTAAATGTACCACAGCTTTTTTAGCTACTCATCTACTGATGGGCACTTGGGCTGTTTCCAAATCTTGGCTATTGTAAATAACACTGCATTGAGCATAGGGGTGAATATGTCTTTCAAATCAGTGTTTCAGGTTTCCTTGGATATCTTCCCAGAACTGGAATCGCTGGGTCAGAGGGCAGATCGCATCATTCTCCTGACTCTCCCAAAGGAAGGCCTGCTATCACAATAGCCCCTTTCAATTCCCCTTCTTTCTCTCCCCAAACTTCTCCTTTGCTTTCTCAAAACTCCAAACACCCTGATGACCCGATTGTAGGAATCTTCCCCATCCATTCCTAAGAAAAATCAGTTTACCTTCCCTCATCACTGATCCAAGTTATACAACAAAACGTCAGGCTTGGTGGCCTCTAGAAAGCAAAGTATTTCTCCTCCTCAGAAGCAGGCTTGAGGGAAGGTTATAAATACTCCACATGGATATTATTATTCTTGTCACAGAAAAAAAACGAATTAATGATTTCCTGGGCCCTCTCTGGGGATGACCTCACTGCCGCCACCCCTTGATCCTTTCATCTGATTACCAGGAAGTGTCCCCTCCTTAGCGTCCCTGCTGCCCTCTGTAAGTAAGGGCCATGTGCACAGATATATTCCTGCCATGAACAGAGCTGGGGGAGCATTTCCACCCTCCCCCAAGTCTCCACAGGGTGCTCAATGTCTGCGTGTCATCCCTGAGCAATTTTCATCAACTGGCTCAGAACTTGCCTGCGGAGAAGGGGGGCTGGAGCGGAACCATCTCTTTAATGGGATTTTAATGTGATCTTCAGCAAACTAATCTTATTTAGATATCATAGGAAGCCATGTAATCTCATCTGGGCACTCTTATTTCCTACAGAAAAGCAAAAGCTTTGTAATTCATTTTCAGCAACAGGAAAGGTTTAATAAAACCTGCTTCCGGAGGTTAAATGATCAGACAAACAGCTGCAGCCTCAAGACCCTATATCTATCTCATTGATTGGGGCAACCATGACAACAAAATGGTCTCTCCTAAGGTGGTTTAAATAAAAGCCGTGCTAAGAGCTTATGTCACTGTCATGCGCCTCTTTTTTTCCCTTTGTTTTAGAGCAGTGCACTTAAATGTTGAAGGAAGGCATGATGGAATGAGCTGAGGTCAGAGAGTATTGGCCACCTACCAACTAGTTGTAACCTTGGTTCTTTCTAAGCCTTGGTTTTGGTTTTTGGTTTTTGTTTTCATGAAAATGATGATGCAATGGCCTCAATTAAGACACATGGGCATACATGGAGGTTCATAAATATCTGCCCAACAAACTATATTTTTTAAATGTTTATTTGAGACATGGGTAGAGGAGGAAGACTGGGGGACAATGCTCATTCTCTTCATTATTGACTTCAGAAATTCAGCTCAGGCCCCAAGCTTGAGTAACCCACTCTCCCCAGGAGGTGTTCCAGGAAATACAGTCTTCTCCATTTTATCCCAGGATGTTCTAATACCTCACAGATTGGCTCCCTGGGAACCCATCCAAACACCACATCCTTACTCCAGCCCTGCCTACTTTAAGAAATCATTAGAATACCTAGAGCATTACCATATATCAAACTGAACTAACTGCTAGAGACTGAATGTTTGTGTTTGCTCCAGAGCAGTGCACTTACATGCTGAAGGACGGCATGATGAAATGAGCTGGGGTCTTGGAGTGTTGGCTTCCTGGTATAATTCTGCCACCTACCAACTAGTTATAACCTTGACTCACCTTGACTCAATTTTTAAGTCTTAGTTTCTTTACTAAAAATAATGATGCAATGGCCTGGAAAAATTCACATGTTGAAACCTAATGCCCGATGTGATGGTATTTAGAGGTGGAGCCTTTAGGAGGTGATTAAGTCATAAGGATGGAGTCCTCGTGAATGGGATTCATTTCTTTATAAGAGAGAGGAGAGAGAGAGAGAGAGAGACCAGAGACCTCCCTTCCCCCTTCATAAGTGAGGACACAGAGAGAAGACAGCTGCCTATGAACTACAAAGCAGGCTCTCAATAGACACCAAATCTGTCAGTGCCTTGATTCCTCCTCTCCAGACGATGAGAAATAAATTTCTGTTGTGTGTAAGCCACCCAGTCTGTGGTGTTGTGTTAAAGCAGCAAAAATGGACTAGGACAATCTTTAATGCAGCCCTCGGCTTTATGTGTGCATCCCTCACCCTGAAGTGTGAACTCCTTCAAAATAGGAACTATGTTTGTCCATCTGTCTTACTACAAGCACCTAGCAGACCTAACACATAATAAATGTTGCTTAATAAACATTTGTGCTGAATAAATGTTTGTTAGCAAAAGGATGAGTTATTGTGTTGTGCATAAAGGCTACAGACCCGCGTACTCATTAGACATTATCTTCTTTAATTCTCACTAAATAAACACAAAGTATCATCATTTCTTTTCAGAAATTAATAAAACTAAAGCTCATAAATTATGATTTATACAACAGACATCTTGTAAATGGCTGGTTGGAATTCAAATCCTGGCCTTTCTGATTCCAAAGTCAAGTTTTCCTTATTTTATCATTATTTCCTCACCAGTTTTTACATAATCTAGAAATTAGAATTGATATTGACTCAAAGCATAAACGATTGGTTTTGTTAAAATAAACACTAATTCTTAAACTCTCTCAACTTTATTAGATGCCACAAAATAAACATAATAATCATCCAGACTGTACCCATTTCCTAAGGAATTAAATCAGTTATATCCACTGAGTGTCTTCTCCCCATTCTTCTAAGGAAAGCCTTTCCTTAAGGAAGGTTCAGCCCTGTGTGGGGTGAAGCAGAGCTACCACCCATGTATATGGTAAGATTTGACGAAAACTTCTATTTATTAAAATATCCCTACCCACCACTCTGTCTTAATTTGTGTCCCTAGAAACAGAATCTGAGGTGAAGGTTTATATATAGCATGCTCAGGGACAGCACCTGTAAGGAAATGGGCAGAGGGGGTTGTTGAATCATGATGCAGTCTCCATAAGGGCCTCAGCGGACTCTACAGGGAGCTCTGGAACTGTAGAGTCTTTCAGAGTTGTCTCCAGTTGAGGTTACAAAGTTATACCTTTGTACCCCAGAATCAGCCGATACTAGATACAGGCAGCACCCCACAAGGGCCATGAACTTGGTTGAGGTAGATTCCAAAGTGTGAAAACAATTCCAGGAGAAGAACACAACTTATAACCATCAATAGCTGACATTCTCAGCAGCTGAGGAATGTTGTGTCCATCATAAGCGAGGTGCAGGGTCTGGGTAGTGTAGCCTCCACTACATCACTATGTTTGGGTCCTCTTACATCTTGTAAGTTTGCCCCACTTGGGAATAGCTCCTCCAAGATTGAGACTGGCCCTGTTTCCTGGAGAAACTTTGGAAGGAATGTTTGTGGGTTGAATTACATCTCCTGCTGCTACACCTGCTCTCAAGGCCACAAGTGATATTCATTGTCTCTCCACTACTCATCCTAGTTTTTCATCTCCATTGGTTAGCTCATACTGGTCCAGGTGGCCAACCTAGTGGAGTAACTGAGACCCTCATCCCTGAGAGGTCTGAGCCCCTGGTCATTATGTCGTTCTCAAACTCTGCCTATAGCCTTTTATGTCAAATTAAGCAAGAGAGTACCAAGAGGCTCCCTAGTGGATAGCCTGGGTGATGCACACTTTCTCCTGCCTCCTCGACCAATCATCAATAATCCCTGCCTGATAATGATTCTTTCACTTGTCTGTTTAGGTACAACCTCAGACTAATGCTTAATGGGACTCTGACTGTATCTCCTTCTGGAGGCATTCCCTCATTAGGTACCAAACCAATAGACTTATAGACTAAAATGAGGAGACAGAAAGCACAAACTCTCCAAAATGGGCTGATACTGTTATAATAAACCCAGTTATTAATTAACTGGAAAGAAGCAAAAGGAAGGCCAAATAGATGCATGCTCAGTAAAGTCTGGGTGCCATAGGGAAGGTACTTGTTTGTCAGTCACACCTGCGAGCAGATCATTGGCCAGAGGAGACATAGCCACTGCAAGTTTGGGAAGATTTGAGATACAGAAACTCCTAAACAAAGGAGTTCCCTCTCTCTTGTGGTGGGCTCCTGGCTCTCTTGTTGCAAGGGTCATGCTCCCCTGCATTTGTCTACATGGCTCATGGCCATGTGGACCCCACACACAATGGACTAATGGAGTGAAACGAGCCTGACACTGTGCTGGACCCAGCTCCACCATGGAACGGAAACTGGACTCTGACTGATTCTGGCTCTGCTGAATCCCCAGCTGCATATTTCCCAGGACTGGATTAAAGGAATTAGGACTTTGCAAACCAAGGGATATGATTGTATGCAAATAAAAATCACTCATCTTCCCATGTGAGTCTTAGAAAATTCTTTCTCTCAAGAAGGACCCAACCCTGAGCCCTCAGTGGGAAAAGAGATCCCCCACTTCCACCAGTGGATCCCCCACTTCCACCAATAACAGGGTCACCATACCTACTTCTACTCCTTGTTTCTCAGACTCTTGTAATCTATCTAAGAGTTTCTCATTTAGAGTACACATGATGATTGGCCACACCTTTCAAAGGCCATTTCATCATTTTATCCAGCTGGCAGCCTCCGGATGGTATGCTATGTGATATGACCAGGCCAGATGCTGGAGATTCTGTGACGGCGCTTTCCCCCAAAAGTGTGTCAGTTAATTACCAGTTCTTAAGAACTTATCTCCTCAGCTGCAGGCCATGCTCACAACCAAAGGGTATGCCCCTGTTTTCTGGTCTCATTTCCTTTGCTGTAATGTGCATCCCTTCATCTTGGATAATATTATGCAGAATCCCTTGTCAATAGATCACACACTGTAAATCCTTGGATGCTAGTTCTGGCTGAGGCACTGGGTACAGGGAACGAAAGCCTGCCTTGGCTAGTATGGGTCAGTTGGCTGGGCATTGTCCTGTGCACCAAAAGGCTGCTGGTTCAATTCCCTGTCAGGGCACGTGCCTGGGGCTCGATCCCCAGTGGGGGGTGTGCAGGAGGCAGCTGATCAATGCTGCACTTTCACATCCATGTTTCTCTTTTTCTCTCCCCTCTCCCTTCCTCTGTCTCTAAAAACAAATCAATAAAATATATTTTGAAAAGAATAGCAATATCCACAATATATGTCGATCCCACTCAAGACAAGTTACTGTTCTTCTAGGGTGAAAATACTCCAGTATAATCAATTGACTACCAAATGGTTGGTTGCAATGGTTGGTTGCTGTCCTTGAGAGATGGTATTACAGCAGGGCCTCAGGACTCATCTCCATTGCAGGAAGGTTGAACACACGACAGCAGCACAGTTATATCAGCCTTGGTGAGAGGACGCCCATGCTACTGGCCTTATGCATAGCCTCCATTCCTACCATCCTGGCACACATTGGTGAGCCCACCATTTGTTCTTACCTAAGGCAAATTCTTTTTCCAAAGTGGATAATTAAGGGCAGCACTGAAATCTTTAACTCTGAAAGGTTTTCCCAATGCTGTTTTCAGGGAAAGCCTTGAATTAGGCTGCAGTTAGCACTGGTTCATTTTTAGCTTGCACCTCTTGCCCCTGGGGATATCATGCTCTACTAACCACCTGGAGAACTACATGTAGATTGTGCCCCCACCTACCATTCCAAACTTGCCACTCATTACAATTTTACCCACTTTGGTTCTGATTAAGTGTCACCACCCACCCTGTATTATATCGGGATCTGATCATCCCCATTGCCAGGAGGGAGCACGGTTCTGTAACAGCGCCCCCTACCATCACCCCCAGCCTGATCTTCTCTTACCAGAGCATTCCTAATTGCTTTGGTAAATGGAGTGTCCTGCAGGGCCCCCTAAAAACCAGTCAGTGTTCCACCTTTTTATAGCCTATCCATGTTAACATGCCCACTTTCCCTGAGCCTTTTTATCCTTCCTTCTATTGTCGGCCACAGCAATTCTGGCATTTCTACTTTCCGTTGCTTTCTCTAAGCTTCCAAGAGTCATGCAGACAGCTTGTTAGCACAGTCTCACAGGGTCCTTTTTTGTGTCGTCGGAGAGTTAAATCCTGTATCACAGGAGAGTGCTCTTGTTTTGATCAATTCTTCCTTATTCAACTTTCCGTTTTATCAGCCCTTGATTCAGCGTCCTCGGGGTCCGGTCTCATAAATGCCGTCTGGCTCTGCAGGTCTGTAATGGCTAGGTCCTGCAGAGTCCCTTTTCCCCTCAGCAGACCCAGTGCCTCACTGGACAAGTTAGCATGATTTGACTCTATTGATCTGGTGGGCAAGTGGGGCAGCAGAGTTTTATCATGAGGCCAGCACGTGGTATCTGGCAGCAGAGGCCTCTACATTGTCCTCAAGCAAGGGAGGGAGCACTGGTGTTTCAGAAGAAGTGTGCCTTTTCTGCAAGCCACAGGGTGTAAGGGGAGGGATGGCTTCAAGCTTCTTGAGTGCCCTGACACCAAAGTCACTGTGTCAAGGTCCCACTCTATTCAAACCAGAGTCCTGACTTTGGTTAGAAGACTTACTGAGGCTTAGAATGTAACCTTCTCTGGAGTTCCACGACTCTGGGCCTGATCTCCAAATGTGTCTGCTCTCCAGCTACAGAAGACTTACATCTCTTGTATGCTACCATGAGGCCTTCTCACTGTCACACTTTGCCCTACATTGGTGATTAATCACTTTCAGCTTTTTGTGTCTTTCCCCAATGAATTAGTAGTATATCTGCTTCTATATTCCCTCAATTTACTACTTTCCTTATGCCTTCCAAGTGTCTGGGATATTGTACCAGCTAATGCATTCCCTTCCACTAATGTGCCACCCCAGTTTGAATGATTGTACCTACTGCATACCATGGAGTCCTCTCTGCCAGCCAGTGATCAAGTTCCAAGATCCCATTTGAGAGACTGCTTCCTAGGACCAACAGTCTTGGGTCAAAGACTTGCATGCATAAGTTTTATTGAGGAGTGTACCCAGCAACAAAACCTCTGAGGAAATGAGGGAAGCCAGCTGAGCAGGGAGAAGTGGAGTTACAGTGCATTAGTAACACAAACCTCAGCCATGCCCACAGGGAGCTCTGCTACTAGGCGCACCTTTCAGAGTTGTCCTCAGATGGGAAGGGGACTGGCCTTTGTGCTCCTGTGTCACTAATCACTGAAGGTGTTTGAGGCACGAACTTGGGCAAGGCGGCCTCTGTGAGTCTCTGAGAGGGATGCAGCTGTGAACCATCAGCAACCGACACTGACCATTTGGGGGAATGAGTTTCTTGGTGCAGAAGTGTGGACCTGGCTGTTACATCACATCTTCCTTTGCATTAAGGAACTGAAGGATTTTTTTTTAAGTCCAAGAAATGATAAAATAGAGAGACTTGCTAATTGAATCACAGTGGTTATGAGATTAAACTTAATAAAGAGCAAGGAACTAAGAGATAGAAAATAGATTTGGGAACATTTAATGAAAACAGAACAGAAATAAGAAACATGATGGGCCCTGCGGTGTTGCCTTTAGGGCAGTGCAGCTTGGATAGCACTGTAGTTGAGAGAGAGAGAGAGAAAGAGAGAGAGAGAGAGAGAGAGAGAGAGAGAGAGAGAGGAGCTGTCCAACATGGCAAGCTTTAAGTCTTTTATCAGATATTACTGATTCTCCTTTCATTTAAGGCAAAAAGTCAAGATGAACATCCATGAATTCAACCCTCCCTGGGTGAGTCAAAGAATACTTACATGACCTATCCCCTGATTTCCGGGAGCCAAACTTACCCTAGATAAACATTTCTTTATTTTCAACATTCTTATGTGGTTTCTTCTTTCTTTCTATCTGTCCATAAATCTTTTTTGAGATCCCAGGATTGCCAGGCTTGCTAATGGCACCAGGAATGCAGAGACAGAGCTGCTGCCCCCTACGGGCCTCACAGCCTGGTAGGAAAGATTACATGTAAACAAGTAAATTGCATCATGGTGTGGCAAGTGCTGGAGTGGGTGAACACAGAGAGCACCCTGGGAACAGAGAGGGGGCAGAGCCTGAATGTCTGCACAGGGTAATTAGGGAGTGCCACTGAGCACCTAATGTGTTGACTGAACCAACTAAGTTCACAAGACAGCTTTGTCACCTTCTATTTGATTTTCCAGTCTGTTGCTTTGAGCCACTGCAAGAATAGTGCTATACTTTGCTTTAAACGCCTTTTCTGATTCTTTATTCCTCACATGCAAACAAGAACTTCTGAAAAGTATAATAATTCTTTCCAAAAACAAATACTCTTTACATAGAATTCTGATATAAATGGCTTGCTTCTGTGTATATTTCTACAATGACAATAATAATTTTGATTTGGTTCAACTCAAATTTCAGATATTTCATGTTAGAAAAATGATGAAGTGAGAGAGAGACTAGAAATATAAAATGAAAATTAAGGAAGACAAAATAGAAGTACTAGAGTAGAAGTGTTTGTATTATACCCTTGGGAAAATCAGAATAAATTAAACTTGAACCACAGAGTTTCACTTCTGCAGTGTGTGAATTGGCTAGAGTTGAAATACACATTGGGGCCTAACAGAGTCAGAGCCACAAGTACTTCCATATTCTAATGCATTCTGGAACGAAACTTGAGAAAAGCTCTATGAAAATTTGTAAATATGTTATTCAAAACATGAGGCTTCTATGTCAGTAGAAAGCCAATCACCTATAAGAAACAGAAATTAGACCACAATTATATTAACAAATAGTGGTTTCTTTTTCTCTTAGCACCTGTGTGTAGAAGACTGCTGTGGCTCTGCCAACAGGACCTCACTCACAGCAGAAGAAGAGCAAAGGGCCTCTCTAGTCAACCCATTGATTTTTACCAGAAAAGCAAATGATTCCCCAAAAGTGCCCATTCTGTGTAAGAATTCTGTGCAATTCTGTGGCCAGAATTGGGCCCCACAGCCGTCCGTAGCTGCAAAGAAGATTTGGATAAAGAATAATTAAATGTCTAGTCTCTATATTGAGAAATACTAAGAGAAAATGGGAAAATGAGATGAAGAGAGCCAATGAACAGTATTAGCTACAGTTTTCAAGTGAGAAGTTAAGACATAGAACATTAGGGTAAAATTTTGAGGGTCAGCTAAGGTGTTTAAAGATTTTAAAATGTTTTCTATCTCAAACATTCAAGTTACTACACATCTCTGGAAACAGTATGATTTTAGAGTATAAAATTTGTAGGAAAAAACATATAAGGAAAAATTTACAGCTTTATGGCTATATACATAATTCCTAGAAAAAAAATTAGTTTCATGCTGAAATTTCCCCATATGCAAACAAGAGGAGGGTCCTAAAAGAGTTTATAGAGGAAAAGGGAAAGCAAATAGAATTAATTGTGTATTATCAAGTAATGTCATTTGTGCAAGACTTTCTCTCTGGTCATGAAACTCTAACTTAACTGTAGGTTATTAGACTTTAAGCTTTATAAGATATGCATATTGTGTCATAGTTAAAATTTAACTACAAACATGATGTTTTAAACATAAGAAGAGTGATTGGTTTTTAGCAATATACATTGACAGGACTGATGAGTTAGCAGGTCCTTAGGCTGCCCCAATGCCTGTATGTTATTCCTGGTGAGAGCCACAATCATACTCAGGTTGCCCCACGGAAGGGAAGCTCCCTCTGGATGCTCCAGGACAGCCTGAAATGACAAGATGCCTTCTCTGGCCTTTGCAGTTGTGGTCACATCTGCAGCCAGATCTACTGTTCTTCCCTGATTGACTGGAGCTGACTGACTCATAGCAACTCAGGGTCTCATAGAGCCCCACACAACACCAGTCTATTTCCTCCATCGTTAGGATTTGCCATACACTGTCTAGATTTGTGAAAGTTTTAATCGTAGCATTTCCCTGGATCAGAGATCCTCGTTTTTATCCTTTATCTGCCTCTATGGAGGTGAAAAAGAAAATTAAAGCTCTCTTTTGTTTACTGAATGATGCCCTCCTCACCCAACCCACCCACCCCCGCTTTTTTTAAAGCACTTGCTCTTCATACTACCTGTGCAAAAGGACCAATTTTTATTTATTTGGACGATACATAGTCCTACCAAACATGATCAAATGCACGACACAGCATGAGCCCAACAACATCCAAACTGGTGCATATCCTGTTCAATAAGGCAAGTCCACTGGCCATGCCCTTGGGTGTCAGACCAACATCAAATCATTGACAGTTTATACATCCACTCAAATTCTGTACTCACACAATGCCCCATGGAATCTTTCTGAGTAGCACTGGTTTAGAGACAAGGACCTACTCCAAGTTTCTCTTTGGAACTGACATTTAGTCCTTAATCACATAATAATAATAACATCATTGAAATTCTCTTAATTTTGTCTGCTGGATCCATTTTTTATTATATGAGCACTAAAATATTTATGAAGCTTTCCTCATGACCAATCTCTTAAAATGTCTAAGTTCTCCAGCTTCTAATTCTCTTATACAAGTATTACCCTTCAAGGTGGTGAAAAAAATCCTCTAGCTTTATCTACAGAGAGAATATTCTAGAATCACAATTAACCACAAATATGCTAGGTTTCCCTATTAGCTAAACACTTCTAAAGGGGGAAAGAATCTTTACATTAGAAAACTTGTTGATATAAGCCAAAAGCTGATTGAATACTATGGGTGTAAAATCAAATCATATAACTGCAAAAAGTTTTCTGAGGCATGTTCTGTGGATAATTTGTAATTGAAAATCCATTAACAGCATAAACAGAGATGAATAATGCTAAAATGGACTGATCAGGTATGCCAAAATAAGAACGTGAAATGCATTCTAAAAGTGAGGTAAAATGCTTCCTGTAAGGCTGTCCAATTTTTTCCTCCCCTCTACTAAGAGAAACTGAAGATAATTTAAATTGTTCTGAGACAAATCTGTTGACAGGGATAATAGCAAGCTGAATGAAAGTAGAGAAATAAATCTTTGGCATAACAACAGAAGCTTAACAAAAAGAGTGAGAATTTGCAGGCTGCAAGCATTCAATACATTTCAGAGGTGATTTCAACCAGGACTCAAATATTAGAAGAAACAAAGTGAAATGCTGATGTTGCAAAAACACGCTAAGCAAGAGGAATGGACAAGGATAATAGTGTCACATGGCCAGACTTAGAATTCATTTAGAAAGATATTGAACTAAAATTTGTTTTCCTTCCAAAGTGCCTGATATAATTGGAATGAGGACATGTTTGCTATGTCTGTAAGCATGATTGTTCTCTGGTACTTTGATCAAGGGGGAAAGGATGCTAGATAGAACAGCAACATTGTGCGTTAGGGAAGTGGCCTTTGAACTGCTGTGTTCATTTCAGTTCCTTCTGTGAGATTTACCATTCCAGGGATCTGATTTTCACATCACAATATGAATATTCAAAATGCTACTTTACATATCACATATGGTAGATTTGAATGATTTCTCCCCAGACTGAAGGAATTTCTCTCAAGCAAATCTATGTGTGCTATTTTAGATATTTTCACTTAAAAAACAAAAGTTTAGAATTTCTTAAGTAACCCAGAAAATAATCTGAGCTAGATATTTTTTCCACTCTCTGATTTTTCATATAGTCAACCTAATTTTTCCAAACTTTAGACACTAATTCACTAAAATGCTAAAATCATTAAAAGAGAAAGAAAACTCAGATGTTGAAATTAGCATTTAAAGATGAAAACATCACAGAAAATAAAAGCAAAAATGTCAAAATACCATTAGTACAAAGCCTATAGGCAAAATATAATGTTATTGAAATAATGCTAAATTTTTAGTTATTGACTGGAATGCTCAGGGCATGAGAGATTCCAGTTAACTTAAATATTTTTTTAAATATATTTTATTGATTTTTTACAGAGAGGAAGGGAGAAGGGTAGAGTTAGAAACATCGATGAGAGAGAAACATCGGTCAGCTGCCTCCTGCACACTCCCCACTGGGGATGCACCCGCAACCAAGGTACATGCCCTTGACCAGAATCAAACCTGGGACCCTTGAGTCCGCAGGCCGACGCTCTATCCACTGAGCCAAACCAGTCAGGCAATATTTTAGATAATTGAAACTTTCCCTAAAAATATCTTCCCTTTCTTTGTGCTCATCTCTTAAAGTACCTGGAAATAATTACTGAATTTCAACTCAAGTTGTAGAGAGATAGAGAAGGACAAGGACATTTGGGTTGAGTATGATTTTTTCCATGGGGTAATACCTATATGTCTTTAAATATAATCACATTATGTAGTATGCTAGGTATCTGAAAGTTGCCCTTGTACCTTAACTCATTTACCATCCTAGAAAATATTTTAGAAATATTACCACTTTACCATTAGGAAAAATCAGAACTTGGAAAGGTTAATAAATTTTCCATCAAGTCACATAGTCAGTAATTGGCAAAACTGAGATTCTAACTTAGGTCTGCCTCACTCCAAACCCATGCTCTTTCCATCATACCACTGTGGCCTAGGTTTTATGCCCACCTCTACCATAATTGGATGTAAAACCCAGGATCATATATTTTACCTCTACTGGCCTTAGTTCATTAATATTATTATCTGTAGCAGAAATAAGGTATTGCTCATATTTTTTCATTGCATTAGAACTCCAGTTATCAGCTAAGCACATGGTATAAATGTTATATTTTCCATTTTCCCTTGCAGCTAGACATGCCATGAGACTAAGACATATGACTAATTACCAATGGGATGTGAGCAAAAGTGATATCAGAAAGCAAGGGAAGTAGGGGCAGGTAGAAGAGGGTAAAGAGGGGATAAATGGTGAAAGAAGGAGCCTTGATGTTGGGTGGTGAACACACAATACAATATGTAGATCATGTATTATGCAATTGTACACTAAAAAAACCTATATAATTTTATTAATGAATATAACCCCAGTAAATTCAAGAAAAATTTAAAAATGCTGAACCGCACAGACAAGCACAGTATCCTACAGTTAGTGGCAGCACTAAAAGAGGAGGATCCCAGATGCCTGAAAGCATAGAATGCCAAAGTTTTCCAAGTTGCTTGTTTTGAAAACAATATGTGAGGGAGAAACAAATCTCTGCCTGGTTTAAGCCATTGCTTTTACTCTCCATCACACCTGAATCTAATTCTCAACAATGCCTCTCTCTTCCAACTCTAGATCCAATCATTGCAAATTTGTGGCAGTTTTGTTATGAACAGGAAATATGGAATGTTTGAAAATCATATAAAGGAATAAATAAGCAAGAATTATTTTTGTTGGGGTGGGGAGGTCATTTGATTCTTCTCCTAAAGGTGGTAAATAGAAATAAAATTTCATAATCTACTTTCACTTAATCAAAATTTTACTCTACTAATATTATACAATTTTCTGCAAAGTTAAAATGATCAAATTTTCTTGTCTGTGAGGGGTGCTTCTTAAAGATGATCTAATTACTTAACGCTTTCTTATGGGTCATTTATAACAAGGCTCAGGAAGGCCAAGAGTTTTAGATACTATCATATAACCCATTAGAGCCAGAACCAGTATGAACATGTAAATCATAGCCCTGGTCAATATCGCTCAGTTGGTTGGAGTGTCATCCTGTACACCAAAAGGTCAAGGGTTCCATTCCCAGCCAGGGCACAAACCCTAAGTTGTGGGTTTGATCCAGGATATCAGGATGTCTCTCTCTCTCTCTATCTCTCTCTCTCTCTATCTATCTATCTCTCTCTCTCTATCTTTCTCCCCAGGATGTCTCTCTCTTCTCCTCTCTCTAAAAATCAATGAATATGTCCCCAGGTGAGGATTAAAAAGAAAATGTAAATCATACATTTTGAACTACATTTAACTTTTTTTATTCCATGTACTTTATAAGTCAGTACAAAAACCCTTGTTCTAGCTATTCTGTTTACGTGAATTTAAGACAAACATAAACGCAAACACCATGAGGAAATAAAATGCTCCATAGCCAGAACTCTAAAGCCAGGGATTTAAGGATCTAACTGGAAAGCAAAGCAAATCAATCTTCCATAATGGAGCTGAAAAAATCAGAAGAACAGGATGCAGTAGGGGGTGCAGCATGTGCTTTGCCCAAGATGAGATTTGGAATGGTTGTATGATTGCAATTGAGTTCTCAAAGACAAAGAAGATTGAGTTGAAAAATCATGCCAAGAAGAAATGATTGTCTTTCTTCTGTTGGCAGAAGAAACTCTTGGAGAGAATGAATTTCCCACAAAGCATAACTTGAACCAAACCATCAGTCAAGGTAAATGCAGAGCAAAATCTCAACTCAATAGCTCTATTGAAGCAGACTGGCTCGGCTGCCCTGTTTGGCTACAAGCTACAGCTACAAAAATTGCCATGTCGAGGGAGAACAGATTGACAGCCCACTTCTCTGTAGGGGAGCTGAACCCGCACATTTTCATAATGCCACTGCCAAAATAGTCATTCATTCATTCATTCAAATAATATTTACTGAGTATATACCCTGTGCCATGTGCTGTTTGGGAATTAGATACAGCAGGAAATAAAACAGATAGGGTCACTGTTCTCATGAAGTTTACATTATTGGTGGAGGGAGAAACAAATAAACAAACAAAGAGTATGTCAGGTACCAATAAGTATTATGAAAAGAATTAACAAAACCGGACCACTGTAGCTGATTGTGGGCGTTTGTGTGCGGTGAAATAACCCCTCACCTTTACGGTGAATTTTCCTACCTTTATGGTGAATTCTTTGTTCCTCACTTTACCAGTGAAACTTCGTTTTTTCGCTCTAGCGAAACCTTCACTTCCAGAGTTCCCGTCGGGCGCCAGATGTCATAAGTGTTTCCCTCCACGTCCTGCGTGGTTCAGAGTTCGGGTCTGGAAGAGGAGCCGCACAAAAAATGAAAAAGAAAAGACACGAGATAATTTGGGAATATTGGGGGACCAGGCGAGCAAGTCCGACTCAAGAGGAAGGACTTCCCCTGTGCTCAGGCCTCACCAAGCTTTTTATAGTGAGAGGTAAACAAGGTAGTGGTTACCATAGTTACACACTTCTTGTGAGTTTCACTTGTTTTGACCATGGTTACACTTCCTGCACTTCCTCAGCCCATTAGCTTCCCAGATAAGATCTAGGGAGTGTTATAAGGTCAAGCCTAATTATGCTAAGAGGACTGTGCCCTCTAAGCTGGGACTTGTTTGTGACTTTGCCAACAGGTCAGTCTGAGGCTTAACCCTATATCAGTTTCCCACAAACAAAGAAGAAAATATTGAGAGAACAGGGTACAGTTTCATATCAGGTGGTCAGAGAAGGCCTCTCCAAAAGATGATGCTGATGCAATAACTGTATGAAGATATTTGGGGTAACACTGCATTAGGAAAAGAAAAGACAGAGTCCCAAGACCCTAAACCTAGAGCATGCCCAGTGTGTTCAAGGAACAGCAAGATGGCCAGAGCTCCTGGAGCTGAGTGAAGAAGGTGGGGAGGGAGGTGAGGTGAGAGTGACATTGAAAGCTCAAGGTAAGGACTATCTCACATTGATAGGAACAAACTGGGGGGCTTTGAACTGAAACAAAACATGACCCCTTACTTTCTACTCAGGGTCACTCCAGCTGTTGAGTGGAGAATAAATTAGGTGGACAAACTTGGAAACAGGAAGGCCAGTTAAGGGCTGGCTCAATCCAGGTGGGAGGTAATAACAAATGAAACAGTGGGAACGGAAGCTGCAGGTGTAAGTGGGGGGGGGCGTGTTGAATGTGATTCCTAAATAAAACTAACTCTATACTCCAGGTATGAAAGGAAGAAAACTACAGCTTCTTGTCCCGAGGATCTGATACATATGGAGTTGGCCTTTACTGAGATGGGAAAGTTGGTGAGGATCACAGGCTCAGTTTCAGGTATGTTACATTTGAGATAGTTGTTAGGCTATAACCAAATACTCAGTTTTGGAGTTCAGAGGAAAGATTAAAACTGGAGAGATCATTTGGAGTGTCAGGAATGTATATCTAGTGATGAGAACACCTGCAGAGCTAGTATAGATAGAGAAAAGAAGCAGTTTGAAGATTGAGTTTTAGAAGTCATAATAATGATGAATATGGCAGAGACTTCTAGTTGCTTTCCCAGTACCACTTAACACCTCATCCTTTTTCCTAATTAAAAGAACCTTAACATTATGGAAAAGCCGTAGTGGTCCAAGCTTACAGTGTGTGTGTGGGAGGGGGGGGGGAGAGGGGCGGGTAGTAACTACATTTCCCAGATATCCCTGGGAAAAGTAGTGTAAGATTAATGAATGACAGTGATTCAGTGGGAATTGTAGGTCACCTTGCAAAGGCAGTTGTGTCAGCTTGAAAAAGCACCCTTTTGCACTTCCTCTTTCCTTTCCTTTCTGCCTAGAAGTGGGTGTGATGACCAGAGTTGCAATAGCCATTTTACTTCCACAAGAGAACATGGGGAATAGAAGCATGTACAATGGAAGTGTGGAGCCAGTAGAAGGGAGCTGGGCCACTGATTATACATGAAGCCACTTGACTAGCCCAGGACTGTTGGCTGTGAGACTCATCCTATATAATCCCATATAATAAAAGGCTAATATGCAAAAAGACTGAATGGCAGAATGACTGGTCGCTATGATGCGCACCGACCACCAGGGGGCAGACGCTCAATGCAGGAGCTTCCCCCTGTGGTCAGTGTGCTCCCACAGGGGGAGCAATGCTCAGCCAGAAGCCCTGAGCCAGGCTCACGGCTGGCAAGCATAGAGCCTCTCCCGCCTCCATGGCAGTGCTAAGGATGTATGACTGCCAGACTGCAAGAGGGCACAGGCCGGGCTGAGGACCCCCCCCCCCCCCCAGTGCATGCATTTTGTGCACCAGGCCTCTAGTGTTACATAAGAGAGGGAAACACATACCTTGTTTAAGCCACTGTATTTATGAACTCTCTTATTAGCAGCGAAACATACTAGTAACACCTAACTGACACAAGGATGGACCAGCAAAGGAGTCTGAGAATTGGCCAGGGTAGCAGAATAGAGAGACAATGGGATCCTAAAGGCTCAGCAGGAGTGGGGGGGCATTTCAAGAGGGGAGCTGAATCAAATCCTGCTAAAAGGCTGGGCAAAAATGAACTGAGAAATGACCATTGGAGTTGGTGACACAAAAGCCATTGGTGAACTTGACAAGAATGATTTTGTTGAGAGGTGATACTAAAAGTCTAATTAGAATAGATTTGAGAAATAACAAGAGTAGAAGTGGGAAAAACAACTCTTGGATTTGGCCATTCAGGAAGGAAAGAAATAGGGTGTTAGCTGGAGGAGGGATGTAAGGATCAGAGAAAGTTGATTTAAGATTGCAGTGTTTTGAATGATGGGAGTAATAATCCAATAAAAAGGAAGGGAGCTGGGACAACTGTCAGAGTGGCGTCCTTGAGGAGCCTAGAAGGATATAGACCAAGTCCAACCTCGGTGACAAGGCACATCCTTCATCCTCTCTCCAAAGCTTCAGTTGCTAAGCTCTATGCCTCTAACACACAGACCGAGCAGTCCCACATACCTCGTTGCTCCGTCTTCAGAACAACCACTGTGCATATAATTACACCCTACGTCCACATAGCTTAGCAGACAAAGTGATAGAGAGAAAAGAATTTGGAGTCTGGAGTCAGACAGATCTGGGTTGGAAGCCCTACTTAGCCACTAATGGCTGTCTTCAAATGAGTCCTTCACCGCCCAAGCCTTCTCAGCTGTGTAACTGCCCTTCAGGCTGCTGAGAGAACAAAATGCTACGTGTGCAAAAGCACATGGCAAGTTGCCCTGTGAGGTTAGCTACTGCCATCGTTAATTACTCCTCACGTGCTTCTTTAACTAGGTGATTCTAGGTGCACAGTGAGACAGGAGCAGAGTGGGAAAGGGTATTACTGCCTGTGAACACAGATTTCCATGTACCAGAGAGACTTTTTCTACAGCCTCATGATTTTTTTAAAGTGATCTGGTCAGATAAAGATTACTTTGGTCCTTTACCTGTTTGATTTTAGAGGAAACTAGAGCAGGGACTTTGCCCTTGTAAAGGTTTCATTGACTGGGATGTGTGCCCGCCCTACAACCTCTGTAGCAACTGCTGTGGCACTTGTGACGGGAAGATTCCACCCTCCCTGAGCGCACTTGAATCTATGTTCTTTCTCAGGGCAAAGCCCTGCCTGATACATTCATCACCTGAACCTGTGGCAAGTGATTTTCTCTGCCTTTATTGTGTCACCTCCCAGCCCTGCACCAGCATACTCTATGCTCTATTATGTGGAAACGATTAAACAGATTTTCTGCCAAAGGTAAAAAATATATTTCCCACTGGATATAGCAAAGGCCCTGTAATTTTACCCCAGAAGAGTGCGCCTAGAATTCTAAGTGACTCAGTGGAACAGATAGAAGAAAAAGTATTTGTGCTGATGAGTCCATAAATTGAGGTTTCTATTGGCATAAAGAAAAATATATTCAGTGTGCTATTTCTCCTGGACAAAATTGAGGTCAGAAGACTGTACTCAGAAATAATCTTAGACATCAGAGGCTGTGCACATGTTGTCCGTCTCCCTGGGTGCCCTCTCTTACCTGTTCACTTAGATATCTTCTACTCTTGCTGCAGTACTCTGTCCATATGGCACCTGCTCCAGGTAAGGAAAATGTTACTGCACACTCTCCCTTGGCCAAGTGAACAGCATCTCCTATGATTTCCAAAGCTCCTGGGGCTTATGACTATCAAAACATTCATTATACTGCATTATAATTTTACATTTATTCATCTATTTTATACACACACACACACACACACACACACACACACACCTTGTGTGTTTCCTGAGGATTATTTTTATCTCTGAAACTTCAGTGCCTAGTGCACATTAAATATTCAGTGAATTAATCTCCAATTCACTGAAGTTTCCTTTTAAGAACTTATTATGACACCACCAACACTCAAGTGTATTAAATATATTTGACACAAGTTTACAATAGCTATTACACATACATATACATACATGCATACACACCATAGTACAGCAAAATGATACAGAAAATATACAAAAATGATACAGTATTACTGGGAGGTAATTTTTTTCTTTGATTTTGTTGGATTTATGAGAAGTTCAACAATAAACATTACTTTCAAAATTTTTAAATAATAACATATTTAATGAATTTGTTCTATTGAATGATTATTACAAGCTGCTAACTTACTGACCACTAGTAGGATCTTCTTGGCAACATCTTGTTTAGTAACTGTATGGCTTTTTGAATTTTCTTAACTTCACACAGCAGACAAATCCAGCACATTTCACAACTGTAGAAACCAAGGGACAGAAAAGTCACGGTGGATCCCCTCATACTAGTATTACAGTGGCATTCCCCACATGAATTTGCAATTGCTAATGCCAAGTACCTGAGTCTCTCTCTCTTCTTTCACATGCATCCTGGTCAGATCCCAGGAAACATATAAGCAGCCATTCCATGACTCTGCAGCTGGGTGAGTGCAATACGCCAGCCAAACCCCTGCAGCTGACCTCCACTGCCATGTGCATGTGCAGAGCTAGCCATTCTAGCTGTGCACTTCCTGCTGCTGACCTGACACCCTTCATCAGTCTTCACTGCCCTGTGTGTATGGCAAGGCCCACCAGTCACAGTAGTAAATGCTGACAGCCAGAGCTGCAAGAGCTGTCAGTGCTCCTGCAGTTGGCCCCAGCCCTTGCTGCCTGCTAACAGTATGTGTGTGTTTGCAAGCAGTCCCTGCCACCATACAGGCACCAGTAGCAAACCCCTATGGCCAAGTGTATGCATGCCAGTGGTTCTGACCACTACTGCTACTTTCCTTGGTACCTAGCTGCTGGGCCAAGAGGCATTGATGAGGAACCCAACAACCCTTGCAGCCTTTGAGGATCCTTTCAGATTTGCCAAGGACATGCAGTCATGAATCAACGAACCACCAGTTCCCCCTCCACCAGGCCCAGTGCTGCCACACACCCCTGCACTTTGCACCCTGGACCACTAGACTTGAAGTCACAGGATGCTTCAGCATGCTCCTGACTATAGGCAAAAGTCATTCCTTATTGAGGTCAATCCATAAAGTCTAGAAGAGGTGAAATACTTTTCAAATGTGCAGATACCTACACAAGGCTACAGGGATTACAAAAACCAGGGAACCATATCTCCAATAAGGAATACAGCAAACCTTTAGTAACTGGCTCAGGATTTATGGGTCATGATTAAAAAAAAATAATAATAATGTATACATTATTGGATTCTCAGAAGGAGAAGAGTACAAGAAAGGGATAGAAAGCTTACTTAAAGAAATAAAGGTGGATTGTTCATAGCAGCATAATTCACCATAGCTAAGATCTGGAAACAGCCTAAGTGCCCATCAGTAGATGAATGGATTAGAAAACTGTGGTACATCTACACGATGGAATACTATGCTGCTGTAAAAAAGAAGGAACTCTTACCATTTGCAACAACATGGATGGAACTGGAGAGCATTATGCTAAGTGAAACAAGCCAGTCAATGAAGGAAAAATACCACATGATCTCACTCATTCATGGATAATAAAGACCATTACAAACTTTTGAACAATAATAGATACAGAGGCAGAGCTGCCTCAAACTGATTGTCAAACTGCAGTGGGAAGGCCAGAGACGGTTGGGGGGCAGAAGGGAGGGGAGTAAGAGATCAACCGAAGGACTTGTATGCATGCATATAAGCATAACTAATGGACATAAGACACTGGGGGGTAAGGGAGGGCAGGGGATTGTCAAGGGCAGGGGGTGGGGGAAGGACACATATGTAATACCCTTTGTAATACTTATTATAATATTTTTTAAAAAAAAGAAAAGAAAAAAAAAGAAAAGAAGAAATAAAGGTGGAGCCTTAGCCAGTTTGGCTCAGGCCTGCGGACTGAAGAGTCCCAGGTTCTATTCCATACCAGAGCAAGTACCTTGGTTTCAGGCTCCTCCCAAGCCCAGTCCCTGGTCAGGGCTCATGCAGGAGACAATCAACCAATGTGTTTCTTTCACATCAATATTTCTCTCTGTCTTTCCTTCTCTCTTCCACTATCTCTAAAAATCAGTGGAAAAAATATCCTTGGGTGAGGATTAAAATAAAAAGAATTAATGGCCGAGAACTTCCAAAACTGGGAGAGATTTAGACATCTAAGTTGGTAAAGCTTATAGATCACCCCTGCATCTCATCTTAAACAATCTTCTCAAAACATATTATAATAAACTAGAGCTAGTGCACAAAGAGATTTGTGCAATAGGCTTCCCTCCCTTTGCTGCTGCACAGTTTT
>NW_005871272.1:1130470-1263986 GCF_000147115.1 Myotis lucifugus | reverse complement strand
TTACCTATTAAGCCTTGGGCATTCTTTATTTTTTTATGGAATTTAGTTGTAAATAGCCAAAGTCTCCCATGTTTGTCATTCATTGAAATAGCTTGCCTGGCTTTGTTCATGAATAGCAGAAGCAGCTCTAACTACTGATATATTGATATATATACAAAAAGCTAAGTGACCGTCCGACCAGCCAGTACATATGACACACACTGATCACCAGGGGGAAGATGCTCAATGCAGGAGCTGCCCCCATTCTGCAGGCCCCAGACCAGCCAAGGCGGGTGCCAGCAGGGGCCCCCCAATCACCCCACTGGTCACCCCACAGACGGAAGCGACCAGTGGCAGGGGGTGGGGCCATGAACAGGCGGTGCCAGGCTGGACAAGGCAGGTGCCAATGGGGGCCCCCCAATTGCCCTGCTGGTTGCCCCACAGATCAGCCCTGATCACCAGCCAGGCCTAAGGAGGGACCTTATCCGTGCACGAATTTCGTGTATCAGGCCTCTAGTTTAAAATAAAACATAATTTTTAAACAGTATAAGAAGAAAATTTTCTCATACAAGGGACCCTCCATAAGGATATGATCAGATTTCTCATGCACACCTTGCAGCTCAGGAGAAAAAGGGATGATATATTCAAAGTGCTGAAAAAAGAAAAAACTGCCAACTAAGAATACTTTACCCAGCAAAGTTGTTCTTCAAATCAGAAGGTGAGATACTTTCCCAACAAAGGTCGGAGTTCTGAAAATGTCCAGAGGCAACCTCTGAAAGTGGTTTGCTATTCACTTGACCAAGAAAACCACAAAATCAGGCAAATCAAATCTTCATGTTGACTTTAAGAACACTCATGAAACTACCAGGGTATGTATATTCAAAAAGTCACCATGTACGTGAAGGATATCACTTGACAGCAGCAATGTATGCCATCCCATTGTTGCAATAGTAGAGTTGATAGGTGTGCTCAGGCCAACCAATGGGACCAGACATGAGGTCAGTGGCTCAAAAAGAGTGTTGAATTTTTGCTGCATGTGCTTAAAAATAGCAGGAAATAATGCTGAACTTTAGGGTTTAGATGTAGATTCTCTGGTCATCGTGCACATCTACGTGAACAAAGCTCCCAAGGTATGACCTAGAACTTACATAGCTTAGGCAAATTAATCCGTACATGAACTCTACTTGCCATATTGAGATGATCCTACTGAAAAAGAGCAGATTGTTCCTAAACCAGAAGATCGGGTTGCACAGAAGAAAATATATCCCAGAAGAAATTGAAGAAACAAAAATAGATTGAGAACCAAGACGGTGGTGTAGGTAAAGACTGGTACTCACCGCCTCCCAAAACTACATCAAGATTGCAACTAAAATGCAGAACAACAATCATTCAGAACCACCTTAAAGCTGGCTGAATAGAAGTCCTACAACTAGAGAAGCAAAGAAGAAAGTACACTGAGATTGGTATGGGGGTAGAAGGGTAGAGTGGGCTGGTCCAACACCCGGATGTGGCTTTTTTTTCAATCTGGAGGGATATCTGTGCTTTGGTGGCCTCCCATGAGAAGCAAAGGGTCCCAGCCTCACACCCAACCTCCAGCCCAGGGTTCCAGACTGGGAAGAGAATTCCCCATAATTTTGGGCTGTAAAAACCAGCAGGGATTGTGGCTGAGTGACACAGAAGCTGCTAGAGTCCCAAGTATTTCCTCTTAAAGGCCCAATGCATGAACTTACACAGTCCTATTTCCTCTGAGCTCCAGTGCTGGGTGGAGGCTTTGGAGGATCCAGGGACATACAGGGATGAACTGGATTGTCTGGCATCAGGGAAGGAACTTGGGGGTGGCTTTCTCCCAGACAGGGATACTCACAGGAGTCATTGTTCCTGTGCTAGGACCTCCCCTGTTGCTGACTGGGAGCCATATCTGAGTTCCCATTGGCATAGCTCACACTGTTTGCTCTGCCTGGGTGGTTCCCTAAGACCCCACCCCATTCAATTTGAAGCCCCACCAAAGCTGTTGCACGAAGAGATTCGTGCAATAGGCCTCCCCTTCCCTTGGCTGCTGGCACCAGTTTTCCTCTGGCACCCAGGACCCAGGCCTTCGCTCTGGCTGGGCTCTGGCCAGAAGCGACCCCCCCCCCCCCCCCCCGCCATCAGGCTTTGCTGCTCCGCTGATCCTGGGGCCCTGCTTTTCCATACAAATGGCCCGTCCTGGCTCAGGCTTCAGACTTTGCTAAAATCTCTTAAACAAGTAACAACTGGAGTTAGCATGCCCTAAACCAGCCGTGGGCAAACTACGGCCCGCGGGCAGGATCCGGCCCATTTGAAATGAATAAAACTAAAAAAAAAAAAGACCGTACCCTTTTATGTAATGATGTTTACTTTGAATTTATATTAGTTCACACAAACACTCCATCCATGCTTTTGTTCCGGCCCTCCGGTCCAGTTTAAGAACCCATTGTGGCCCTCGAGTCAAAAAGTTTGCCCACCCCTGCCCTAAACCCATCATAAAAGGCCCAATACCTGGCCTTGCTTCACAGCTGGACTGACCTGGGCATTTCCTAGCCCAAATACAAGTCACAGCCATCTGTAGATCTCACTATAGCTCCTGCTAGGTGGACCCAGGCAGGTGGACCCAGGCACCACCCAGGAGGCCCCAGAGCCAGTGCTCCTGGTAGACAGCTTCAGACCATACCAGATTACAGCTCTACATATCCACAAGCAACACACTCAAGGGGCAGACTCAGTAAGCACCAAAGCCCCACTGAAACAAGTTATGCTCCATAAGGGTATCTCCTACATAGCAGCTCTTCTACTGTAGTCACAGCTGGTCCTCACAGCCAATTGGCCTGGAGGTCAATTCCTCCCAGTGACACCAACAGCAATCAAGGGGTACACCTAGAGTCCCAAGGTGACTGAGGAGGCTGAGTTACTGGAGCCTACAGGTCACCTACTACACAAGGCCACTTACCAATTCCAGGAGACATAGAAGCTCTACCTAATACATAGAAACAAACACAGTGAAGCAGCCAAAATGTGGAGACAAAGAAACATGTCACAAATGAAAGAATAGAAGAAATCTCCAGAAAAAAAAAAAACTCAATGAAATGGAAGCAAGCAAACTACTAGATACAGAGTTCAAAACAATGATTATATGACTAGAGGCCCAGTGCACAAAATTCATGCACCCGGGGCAGGGGGGTGGGGGGAGTCCCTCAGCCCAGCCTGTGCCCTCTCACAGTTTGGGAGCCCTTGTAGAATGTCAACTGCTGCAGAGGCACGAGAGGCTCTCACCATCGCTGCTGCACTCATCAGCCCTGAGACCGACTTCTGGCTAAGTGGCACTCCACCTGTGGGAGTACACTGACCACCAGGGGGCAGACGCTCAATGCAGAAGCTGGCCCCTGGTGGTCAGTGCACTATCACAGTGGGAGCGCCGCTTGGCTGACCAGGATGAGCAGCTGTTCCTGCTGTGAACCCCGGGCTGACAAGCAGGAACCCGGGCTGCGATCATCACCTCCTCGCCCCAGCTCCTCCTCCTCTCTCCCTGCCACCTCCTCTGGATGCCTGCAGGCCATGCAGCGCCGCCACCAGGCTCGCAGAGCTGACCCTAGAGGCTGGGAGATGGATTCGTGGCCACTATGGGACTGAGGCCTACTCCGCCACCTCTTAGTGCTATTGTCCCTGGGCCTGGCTCCGACCAGGTCCCCTGGAGAGGTGAGTGCTCCAGCTCCATGGAAGATGCCGGACCAGGGAGCAGCCATTCAGAGGGCGGGTCCACAGCCACTTGGCTGACCGGGATGAGCGGTGCTCCCACAGCAGGCCAATTCCTGTAGGCCATGCCCCCCACCAGCGCACAAATCCCATGCACCAGGCCTCTAGTATATATATAATGAAATATTATTTAGCCAATAAAAATGAGAAAGTCCTATCATTTGCAACAACATGGATAGATCTTGAAGGCATTTTTCTAAGTGAAATAAGTCAAACAAAAAAAGATAAATACTGTTTTATATCACTTATATGTGGAATCTTAGAGAGAAGTCATCAAACTCAGAAAAAAAAGAGATCAGACTTGTGCTTATTGGAGATAGGGGGAGGAAGGGAGGAGGAAATGGAGAAAGGTGGTCAAAAGGTGCAAACTTCCAATTATAAGATACTTAAGTACTAGGGATGTAACGTACAGCATCATGACTATAGTTAACACTGCTGTATAATATATAAGAAGGTTTTGAAGAAAATAAATCCTGAGTTCTCATCCCAAAAAGAATTTTTTTTAATTTTTTTATTGTATTCACTAGAGGCCTGATGCACGGATTCATGCACCTGTGGGATCCCTCAGTCTGGCCTGTGGGGATTGGGCCGAAACCAGCCATCCGACATCCCCCAAGGGATCCCAGAGTGCGAATGGGCACTCTGCAAAGTTGGTGTCACTCAGCAGCTCCTGCATTGGGCATCTGCCCCCTGGTGGTCATTGTGCATCATAGCTACCAAGCGAATGGTCAGCCGGTCACTTAAGCTTTTATATATATAGATATGAGATGATGGATGTTAACTAAACCTACTGTGGTAATCATTTCACAATGTATGTAAATCAAACTCCCATGCTATTCACATTAAACTTATACAGTGATGTATGTCTATTCCTCAAGAGGAAGAAACAGGAAAGGCAGAAATATGGATTTTATGTAGATTCTCTCAGTTTTTAACTCAACTTTTAAAAGCAAGAAACAGCCCTGACTGGTTTGGCTCAATGGATAGAGCGTCAGCCTGCAGACGGAAGGGTCCCAGGTTCGATTCCGGTCAAGGGCATGTACCTTGGTTGCGGGCACATCCCCAGTAGGGAGTGTGCAGGAGGCAGCTGATCAATGTTTCTCTCTCATCGATGCTTCTAATTCTCTATCCCTCTCCCTTCCTCTCTGTAAAAAATCAATAAAATATATTAAAATAAAATAAAAGCAAGAAACATTGTGTAATTTGAACAAATCCCACGTGTGGGCAGGAACTGTCTCGGGTACTGACTGCCAGCGTGCAGCCTCTGGTTCAATCTCTAGTCGGAGAGCTTTAGATAAAACTAAACATCCTAAGACAAAACTGTGCTGGACTGACTGAAAATGTTCTGTCCCAGGTAGTTTCCTTGGCTCCTTGGCCAACTGCTGGTCACCCACTTTCTGTGAGACTGCCTTGGACCTCACACAGAAAATGCAATAGAAAGACAAATACATAGGAAGGACTGAAGCATTCACTGCAGCCAATTTCCCTGGTGGCCATAGGAAGCTGGAATCCTTTGGAGATGACATCCTTCATATTTAGGCAAAGATGTCCAGCAATAGTTATACTTTAGAATCACTTACAGAGTTTTTAAAAATTACTATTTTTCCAGGCCCCTCCAGGATCTATTTAATTAGAATATCTGAGGATGGGGACCCCAAGCTCCAGCAGTTAGTTAAAGCTCTCCAGCTAATTCTAATGTACAACCATAGCTGAGAAAAACTTTGTAGTCCTAGAAATTTCCCTGCTAAAATGCAAAAATTATGAGCAAAAGTGAAAAACAAAAACACACAATTACCAGTCAGTAACATTTCTAGCATGAATTAATTTATGAGATCGTTCAAACCTGGCTGGTTAGCTAGGGCAGGCGGGGGATTTCAGAGTATTAAGGCACTTTCCATAGAAGACTAGGAGTGAGAAGTTGGGGAACAGGAGAGAGAGGTGAGGTGCTGGCTATCAGGGTGTAATATGAGGGATTCACAGGAATATAGTCATGTTCACAGTATGAATGAGGCCCAGAAATCAGGATTTTAAAAAGATTCCCAGGTTATTCTAATGTGCAGCCAAGGTTGAGAACCACTGATCTAACTGATCTGTAGCCTACTCCATCCTGCTTTGCTGCTGCACTCAAATTGTCCGATGCCTCTCACCTGTGGAGGCCCACGAGGAGATGCAGGCAGTGTAGACCTGGTCTGAGGAAGGGGGGCAGAAGCACCTGTCACCCCCAGCTGTGTGGAGACCATCACACGGGTGCAGTTATTTCGAGGGGCGATGTGAGGGTTACAGACAGGCAAGTAAGGCCAAATGTTCAAAGTGAGGAGAGCCTCTCATTTGGGGTATCAGAAGCTTATGAACTGAGAAGAGGGGCTGGGGGCCCAGGAGGAAGAGGGCAGGGGGCCGAGGCTCGGCAGACAAGCGGGAGGGTGACACAGACAGACAGACATGCAGGCAGCTGAACTCCGAAGTGCCCGCGGTGGCTTGCAATGTGGGGAGGTCACACCCAATTAAGAGCCGAGATGAAACTGACACACATGGCCAGCAGCTCTCAATAAAAACAAGGCAAACTTTTTCTTTCTTCAAAATCTTTATGAAATCCAATGAAGCCGGGGTCCTGTGGCTGTGATTTATTGCACTGGGAAAAGCCAGAACAACCACACGACCCCTTTGCTTTTACTCCTGGCAAGTCATTAGCCTCCAGATTGCTAAAGGGCCTGTCAGCAGCCCTGCCGAGGAGAGAGAAAACCCAGCTCCTTAGAAGAGCCGGCCTTTTGCATTACTCGCCTTCTCCTTTGCCCTTAAAGACATTCTCCTTTCCTTCTGGTCTACCGTCTCTTCATGAGGAAGACAGGAAAGGGAGCACTGATGTGGCAACACGGGAGCCTCAGGCCAAAAGATGGGGCCGGGTGTGCTGAGGGGCACAGGAAGGGCCCATCCCCACCCGTGGGCAAATTCTGCATAATGATCACCGATAATCCGTGCCCTAAATCACTCCTGTGGATCCTCAGCTGCCCTGAAAGCTTAGCCCCAGTTCACGGGGCAAAGAGCATCAACTTGAGAGATTAAGTAATTCACCCAGGGCCAGGCAGACGGTGGGGATTCAGGATTTGAATCAGCCCTGCCTGCCTCTCCAGTCCATTCTGGTGCCATCGCACACACAGTGCCTTAAATAGACCAGGGTTAGGGGGCATCTGACACTGTGCCCAGACTAGAACAGATGTTTCATAAATACTAGATCTCTCTCCCTCAGTTGGCAATGTCAGGGGACATTTTTGGCTTTTACAGTTGAGGTGGGGGGGGGGGGTCAGTTGCTGCTCTGTGTCCCACAGTGCACAGGACAGCCCCGCACACATTGTTATGATGCCAACAGTCAACAGTGCCAAGGATGAGAATCCCTGGAATAGATAAAGCGCATTCCGAATGAGGCCCAGAAATCAGGATTTTAAAAAGATTCCCAGGTGATTCTAATGTGCAGCCAAGGTTGAGAACCACTGGTCTAAATGAAAGCAAGCGCCTCGAGAGAGACAGTGGCTCCTCTCGGGTGGGGACACCTGGAAGGAAGTGAGTCCATGGAGCTACCATGTGCTAACCACATGGCCCCAAGCCCGGTCCCTCCCTGATACTAGGCTACTGCTGCTCCTAAACCCTCCCTGCGAGGCTAAAAGTGTGCAGATTCCTGTGCTTGGATTCTGGAGGCAGAGGGGAGGCAGGCACTTTCTTCTGGCCACAGGGTTAAAGAGATGTGGGGGTTTGCTGCAGCATGACCAGTGATCAGGGGCAGTCCCCACATGGCAGCAGTGCTGCTGTGATGGCCTCCTGACCCTCATCTCCCTCGCTGGGGTGGAGGCAGATGCTGCCCCAACAGACACAGGAGCTGCTCAGGGATGCAAAGCCTAGAGCCACACCTCCAGCCCTTCATCAGCTCTTAACGCTCTGAAATAGCACTCAATCCCTCTTAAATAGCTAATGTAGTTTCTATTTCTGCAACAGATCCCAGATCCGCACACTTTCCCCTGACCCATCAGATCCTGGCAGCAAGCACCTATGTTCAATGAGAACATGGACAGAATGATGGCTCTTTATGTGGTCCCAGATGACAGTGGCAGCATCGTCGCGGAACTTGTTAGAAATGCAGATTCTCGGGCACCACCCCAATCTTCCAAATCACCCTCTGGGAGTGGATCCCAGAGATCTGTATTGAGGAAGCCCTTGGGGGAGTCTGATGTATAGCAAACTCTTGAGAACCACTGTATTAAAAGAAACTGTACATAAATAATTTCCTCCAGTTGCTGACTTAACTACATGCCTCCTTTTGCACAGTCCTGCTTCATAGACCGTAAATGCCACGATGACAAAGAGCACAAGCTGAACTTGACTGAGTTCTCCTCCCCTGACTGAGGATGGGGTGGCAGTGGGCTGAGCTCAGGTGCACAATCCAAAGGCACCTGCATCAGGTCACACACAAGGACTCTCTTTCCTGGATGGAGGGAAGAGTGAACACCATGAGTTACATGCTGGAAGGGATGCCAGGTCAAACCCAAAGGTCAAACGCAACTCTCATCAGTCAGGTACTTGGGATGAACCAGGGAGCTGAGGCCCTGAGCCAGGGCACCCGGGAAAGTGGAGTGAGCTTCAACAGGGAAGATGAGCAGTGTGTGACCCGGAAGCTTTCTGGAAATAAAGCATTAATTGATTCAACAACTCTTTTTTTTTTTTTTTTTAAATATATTTTATTGATTTTTTACAGAGAGGAAGGGAGAGGGATAGAGAGTTAGAAACATCGATGAGAGAGAAACATCGATCAGCTGCCTCCTGCACATCTCCCACTGGGGATGTGCCCGCAACCCAGGTACATGCCCTTCACCGGAATCGAACCTGGGACCTTTCAGTCCGCAGGCCGACGCTCTATCCACTGAGCCAAACCGGTTTCGGCTGATTCAACAACTCTTATCTTGTGCCCAGGTCCTAGAATATTTGATGGGAGAGATAATATAGCAAGCAAGGTAGACATAACCCCTGACCCCAAGGGCTTAGATTCTACTAAGGAAGACTGATGATTGAACAAGTAAAGAATACATACAGTGCACGTGCAGAGCTGTGGGTTACAGAATACGTAGGTTTATGGCATCTTGAAGGAAGGATTTGCTAAACAAGTGCATGTCTGTGCAGGGGCAGGGAGGAGGGAGGAGGTAACCCTATCATGAAACCACTTGAGAATTTTCCATTTATGATCATTCTTACGCTTTTTTAAAACCATTTTTTCTACTCATTATTGTGGATCTCCCAAGGATCTCCCCTACACAACAAGTTGTCAACCTGATGTTCAATTACATATGAGGTTTAAAATGACAAAACTTCATCTTTCTAAGCAGAATCTGCAATTCAGACTTATCTTTTCTCATTTGTCTAAATTGGTAAAAATCTGATGATATTAGAGATGCAGCTAGGCACCCCTCCTTAATTTCAGAAATCCATTCCTAAAAATTGGATTTCTGGCATTAAAACACTAAATGGAAAGCAACCCTAAACCCCCAACCAAAGTACTAAAACATAGTAAAATGCCTACATATAAGAGATAAACTGTAAGGTTTTGGTGTGAAATGCTTAAGCCCGCTTCTGGATGACTAGGTAAAAACTGCTTTGTGTGTAGTTCCTCTGCATCCCCTGTTGGTATCTAGTGCTCTTTGCAAAACATCAACATGGGATTTTCCCAACTGAATTTAAATTATACTACATCTGGAGACTTGAGAGCACACAATGTTGCTTTAAATGTATTGAGTTTGAGAAACACAAATATAAAACTTTCCCCATAAACAATGGCCAAAATCATTATACTGAGAAATATGTAAATTATATGAAATTTGATTATTAAAATTAAGAAAGAGACTACTGAGAAAATGTTAACTGGGAAGATGTTTGTGGGATGTGGCATAGATAGGTGATAGATAGATATGAATGATGATGATGATGATGATAGATAGATAGATAGATAGATAGATAATAGATAGATGATAACCATAGGTGTTTGTTCTGTCCCACCTAAATGTGTCATTTCCATGACTCTTTGCACTAGTTTTTTTTTCTGAATTCCTTCCAGCTCCCTACCCTGCCATGCTACACCTGATCTCTGCCCAGCAAACTGACCTCCATGGACTGATTGGCCCAAGTTTACTGTCCAGTGGCCTTCTACTTAATGGAAAGCACCAGAAGATTGGAAAGTGGGAAGAAAGAAAGGTTTGAGTGCATATTTCCCACCTCCGCCACTGGGACACACTTTTGACAATGGCTGAGCTTCTCCAAAGCCACGATGCTCTGGGTGACCTCCTCTCTACAGCCACAGCTCTCAGAGAGTTCTGTTCCCCTGTCTTCTGGAGGCCCAGGGCAGGGCGGGGCAGGGGGGAAGGGGGGGCAGTAATAGCCTCCCACTTTCACTGCTCCTTGAGTCTCTCACCATTTTATGTTACTCTTCTTACTCTTTCCACTTGCCCATAAAGTCCCTTTATTGAGCTATCTTCAGTTAAACTCTCTGTCTGTGCTTTCTGTTTCCTATCAGGAATCTGAATGATATTCTTCCTTAACGCTTCCTAATATGCCCTAGTGCTCTGCAGCATTATCTATATATATAAAAGCCTAAGCGGTCATTACGACCGGATGACCAGATGACCAGACAACCGACCGGTATCTATGACACGCACTGACCACCAGGGGGCAGACGCTCAATGCAGGAGCTGCCCCCTGGTGGTCAGTGCACTCCCACAGCCAACCTCCTGTGGCCAGCCAACCTCATGGTCCATCCCCCCTGCCAGCCGGACCCAATCAGGATTGGGAGAGACGGCCCCAATCGTCCCCAATCGCTGGCCAGGCTGAGGGACCCCACCCATGCACAAATTCGTGCACTGAGCCTCTAGTTTTATATACTTTAGTTATTTTTTATGTACATAGATCCAGAGAAAAGTTTGAGGGGCTTATAAAGATGCCTGAAATGCAAGACTTGAGTAACTGAATCCTTACTTAGTGCAACACTACTAGTAGTAAATGATAGTAGAACCAAGAATAACAACAGCTAAAATATTAGTGCTTACTATGTGCAAAGAACTATGCCAGGCACTTTATATTCATTATCTTACTAAATTCACACAGTCCCACAAAGTATTTCTCTTTGATCAACCACAATTGAGGAAACTGAGTCATAAGTAAAAGCCGATGACTAGTAAGTGGCAAAAGCTGAATCTGGAGCCAGGTGTGATACAAAAGCCATTAATTCTTCTATTATACCCCTTATTTATATGACTGCAATAGAATTCTTTTGTGTGTGTTTTTAAATATATTTTTATTTATTTCAGAGAGAGGAAGGGAGAGGGAGAGATAGGAACAACAATGATGAAAGAGAATCATTGATTAACTGCTTCCTGCACGCCCCCTACTGGGGATTGAACCTGCACCCAGGCCTGATCAGGATTTGAATTCTGACCTCCTGGTTCATGGGTAAACGCTCAACCACTGAGCAACACCGGTCAGATAACAGAATTCTTAGTTGCTGTGGCAGAAACCCACTGAATCTTGCTTGAAGATAAAAGAAAGTTATAAAGGTATTGCAGAAGCCCTCAGAATCAATATGAGCTTAACAACCTGGGTTTGAAAATCATGGTACCTAAACATCTGAATTCCCCCATTTCCATTGCAATTCCAACTATATTATTTTTTTATTATGATAATGATGAAAAACACAAAACATACAATTTTCCATCTTTTTTTCAATTGTAGTTCACATTTAATATTATTCTGTACTAGAGGCCGGGTGCATGAATTTGTGCATGGGTGGGGTCTGGCCAGTCTGCCCCTATGGGGCCAATGGGGCCAGGCCGGCAGGGTTCAGGGCCAGCTGGGAGAGGGGCCGCAGGAGGTTGGGGGAGCCAATCAGGGCCCAGATCAGGCCGGTTGGCCACTGCAGTACATGTTATAGTGACCAGTCATTCTGGTTGTTCCATCATTCTGGTCACTTGGCTTTTAGATAGATAGATAGATAAATAGATAGATAGATAGATAGATAGATAGATAGATAGATAGATAGATAGATGATATAGATATAGTTATAGATATAGATATAGATATAGATATAGATATAGATATAGATATAGATATAGATATAGATATAGATATAGATATATAGATTAGTTTCAGGTGCACAACATAGTGGTTAGAAAATCATATACTTTGCAGAGTGGTCCTCCTGATATTTCTCTTTTTTTTTAATTCTTTATTAGTTAAGGTATTACAAATGTGTCCTTATCCCCCCCCATTAACCCCCACCCCCTGATATTTCAAGTAACTCCCCTCCCCCAGCCTGTACATAGCTATTACAATATTATTTTTTTTCTCCATTGATTTCTCCCCAGCCACTCCCACCACCCAGCATATGGCCTCAGCCTCCTAGTGACTTGTCCATTGGTAATGCTTAAATGCATGCATACAAGTCCTTTGGTTGATCTCTTACCCACCCCCACCCCCCCTGCCATCCCTCTGAGGTTTGACAGTCAATTCGATGCTTCTCTGTCTCTGGGTATATTTTTGTTCATTGGTTTATGTTGCTCACTATATTCCACAGATGAGTGAGACCATGTGGTATTTATCTTTCTCCTACTGGCTTATTTCGCTTAGCACAATGCTCTCCACTTCCATCCATGCTGTTGCAAATAATAAGAGTTCCTTCTTTTTTACAGCCACGAGTATTCCATTGTGTAGATGTACCACAGTTTTCTAATCCATTCATCTGCTGATGGACAGTTAGGCTGTTTCCAAATATTAGCTATTGTAAATTGTGCTGCTATGAACATAGGGGTGCATATATCCTTTCTGATTGGTGTTTCTGGTTTCTTGGGATATATTCCTAGAAGTAGGATTACAAGGAAAAATGGGAGTTCAATTTTTAATTTTTTGAGGAAACTCCATACTGTTCTCCACAGTGGCTGCACCAGTCTGCATTCCCACCAGCAGGGCACGGAAGTTCCTTTTTCTCTGCATCCTCACCAGCACTTGTCATTTGTTGATTTGTTGATGATAGCCATTCTGACAGGTGTGAGATGGTGCCTCATTGTCCTTTTGATTTGCATCTCTCGGATGATTAGTGACTTTGAGCATGTTTTCATATGTCTCTTGGCTTTCTGTATGTCCTCTTTTAGAAAGCATCTATTTAGGTCCTTTGTCCATTTTTGATTAGGTTGTTTATCTTCCTTTGGTTAAGTTGTATGAGTTCCCTGTAAATTTTGGAGATTAAATCCTTATCAGAGATACATTGGCAAATATGTTCTCCCAATAAACCTGATACATCACATAAACAAACTGAGATTAAAATTACATAGTCATATCAATTGAAGCAGAAAAAGCATTTGACAAAATCCAACATCCTTTCTTGATAAAAAAAAAAAAACCTCAGCAAAGTGGGAATAGAGGGATTATACCTCAACATAATAAAAGCCTAATATGACAAACCTACAGCCAACATCATACTCAATGGGCAAAAAACTAAAACCATTTCCTCTAAGAACAGGAACAAGATAAGGTTGCCCACTCTTACCACTCCTGTTTGACATAGTACTGGAAGTGCTATCCATAGCAATTAACAAAAAGAAGAAAGAAAAGTCATCCATATTGGAAAAGATGAAGTAAAACGGTCATTATTTACATTTGACATGATATTTTACATAGAAAACCCTAAAGACTCCATCAAAAAATTATTAGACTTAATAAATGAATTTGGCAATGTAGCAACATACAAAATTAACACCCAGAAATCTATGGCTTTTTTATACACCAATAATAAATTTACAGAAAGAGAAATTTAAAAAAACAATCCCATTTACCATTGCACCAAAAAAATTAAGATACCTAGGAGTAAACTTAACTAAGGAGGTAAAAGACCTGTACTCAGAAAACTACAGGACGTTGAAAAAAGGGATAGAGGAAGAAATAAACAAATGGAAGAATATACTGTGTTCATGGATTGGAATAATCAACATCATTAAAATGTCCATACTACCCAAATCAATCTATAGATTCAATGCAATCCCTATTAAAATACCAACGGCATATTTCACCTAGAACTCTAAAAATTCATGTGGAATAAAAAAAGACCCCGAATAGCTGCAGTTATCCTGAGAAAGAAGAACAAAGTAGGAGGGATCTCAATACCAGATAACAGACATATAGACCAATAGAATAGAACAGAGAACCCAGAAATTGACCCAAACCAGTATGCTCAATTAATATTCGACAAAGGAGGCAAGAGTATACAATGGAGTCAAGACAGTCTCTTCAATAAATAATGTTGGGAAAATTGTACAGATACAGGCAAAAAAATGAAACTTGACCACAAACTTACACCATACACAAAAATAAACTCAAAATGGATAAAGGACTCAAATGTAAGATGGGAAACCATAAAAACCTTAGAGCAAACCACAGGCAGCAAAATATCAGAAATACATCACAGCAGTATCTTTATCGATACAGCTCCTAGGGCAATGGAAATTAAGGAGCAAATAAATAAACGGGACTACATCAAAATAAGAAGCTTCTGCACAGCAAAAGAAACCATCAGTAAAACAAGAAAATTCAACTATATTCTCAATTAAGTTTCCAAGGAAATTAAATAGAATTCAGTATCCCCTGGACTGTGTCTGTCCCCACTTCTCCCTGAGACCAGCTTCTTCTAGCCTGATGGGCTTCTCCATGAAGTTGAATATACGAGATGAAACATCTTGTGTCACGCAAATCTAGAGCTCAAAATACAACAGTTGAGCCAGTTTCTCACAGATTCATCTTTCCAATTTGCCGCCAGGCAAGAAAGGGCTTTTCTCTAGTTGATCAAGTTCAGAAAATCCTAGGGGAGGTCTGTGATTGGCCCAGCTTGGGTCACAGGCCCACCTCTTTAAAAAAAATTAGCATAGCCACAGGGATAATGTAATTTGGGTAACGTGCCTATGTGGGTGGGAGAGGGATGATGTTTTGATGGGCAGCCTGCTTGATAAACATAAGAATGAAGAGAACTAGACCAGAGGAAGGGAAAGGAGCACTGGACAAACAACCACAGTAGATATACACTACAAAATCCTTGCAAGTCACCTTTGTTATCTCACTTCAGATATTTAAAAGGGTGATATCTGTCTGCAATCTGCAATCAGCTAGTATTTGACCCCTTACAACCTTTAACTCTCCTTTTTTCTAAAAGCTATAGAAAATGAAATGTCTGGTACCAGCAACCTGGGCACAGATGCAATTATTAGACCATTAGCAGTCTCCGGTCTTGATCTCCCAGTGGATAAGTCTCCTAAGG
Organism: Myotis lucifugus; assembly: GCF_000147115.1. Lineage (NCBI taxonomy): Eukaryota > Metazoa > Chordata > Mammalia > Chiroptera > Vespertilionidae > Myotis > Myotis lucifugus. The sequence continues at coordinate 1,248,913 of NW_005871272.1, read as the reverse complement.
TAGCACAGGGCCAAGCAGACCAAGTGATTTCAGTCTAGGCACAGGGAAGCATGTGGAGAACGGCAGGTCTAATGTCCCCAGGTAGCCCTTAGAAATCCAGCGCAGAGGTAAACTGAGCAGTAAAATGAGAAAATAATGCTAACAATAATAATAACAGTAGATAACAATTGACTCTCACAAGGTACCAGAAATTGTTCTTAGTGCTTTGCATATATAAACTAATTTCATCGCCATAGCAACTTTACAAGGTACCAACTATAGTATCATCCCCAAGTGAGTTTAAATAATTTGTTCAAGTTAGTGATCCAAACCCAGGCAGTCTTGCTACAGAACCCATATCTTTAAGTACTACACTATACCCTGTGGGAGAAAAGAATCTGGAGTCATTAGAGCAAACCTGAACTTGCCTAATAATTGGATTGTTGTTTAAATTAAAAATTTAGAAAGCAAAACAACCCTCCCACACTTCCCACATCCACTCACAGACGTTTCCTCACCAATGGCGCAATGTCAGCAGTGAGAGGCAGGTGATGGATTTCTTAATAAACAGGACACACGAAGCATATATTGTAAAGATAACAGCTGATAAATGTGACTGCATCAACGTTTAACACTCCTGCATAACAAAAGGCATTATAAATAACATTCAAAGATAAGTCACAGACTGGAAAAAGCATTGTTAATGCTCAAACCCAACAAAGGATTAAAACCCTGAATATAAAAAATCTCCTGCAAATTAATAACCCAGGAGAAAAATTTTTAAAAAACTATGAAAAAGTATTTCACGGGAGAGGAAACCCAGAGGGTTGCTAAACACGTGTTAACTGCATGAGTAGTCAGGACCAACCAGAACCAGTCCACACTCCTCCAATTGGCAATGAAGTTGAAGACTCACAAGGCCTAGTGCTGGCAAGGATGTGGAGAAATATGAGCTTCATATAATATTTGGAAGGTGGGGAAGGGAATAGGGAGGGACAGGCACAAATTCTTTGGAATAGAATCTGATAACGCCTGGTTCGGTCCAGACATCTGTCCTACAATCACACATATGCCCAAGGAGACAGCCACAGAATATGTGTGACAGCAGTGTTTGTAATCATGAGAAATTTCAAACAACTGTACTTTAAAGACCACAGGACAATCACAAATTAATTGTGGCATAGTTCTACAATGGAAGATTCCACTGCAGTTGAAAAGATTCAGGGAAGCAATATGTATTAAAATAGAGAGAAATGAAAATATAGCATTTAATGCAAAAGCAAGTCACACCATGATATGAAGAGTTTAATACAAATTTTGTAAATGTTAGTTTACATACAATATATACAGTATAAATTGTAATATACAAATAGTATTTATATACAGTATATAAATGTTAATTTATCTATATATGTAAAAGCCTAAGTGACCAGAATGACTGGTTGCTATGACACACACTGACCACCTGGGGGCAGACGCTCAATGCAGGAGCTGCCCCCGGGTGGTCAGTGCACTCCCATAGCCAACCTTCCCAGGCTGGGGAACCTCCCATGGTCCCTCCCCCTGGCCAGTGGGCCCCAATTGCCCAATCAGGGCCAGGCCCTGGGCTGGGATGGTGAAGCAGGGGTGGGTGGCAGTAGATGTGGCCTCTTTCCCAGGGGGGCCGAGGGCTATCTTGCTCCTGTGGGCTGGTGGCCAACCTCCCGTGCCCCATCCCTCTCTCTGGGCAGCCAGCCCCAATCAGCCTGCTGCCCACCTGCCGCAGTAGTGGCATGGTGGCAAGGGAAGGAGGAGGGGGAGAGGCGGGGAAACTCACAGTGGTGGGGTGACAACTATGGCAGCGTCGGCGTCCAATGTCTGTTCCTCCCGTGCCTGGCCCAGCAACCATCACCTCCTCTCTGGCCTGGCCCTGATCAGCCTGGCCCCGATCAGCCCTGATCACCAGCCAGGCTTAGGGACCCCACCCATGCACCAGGCCTCTAGTATTTGTATAAATATATATTTAATTTTAATCAAACTAATTATAATAATTTAAGCTTAAAGTTCATATAAATATAATTTTATATAATTATGTATAATATATAAATTATATTCTAGTACATATAAAACAATATACAATATGAACTTATCTTTTAAGTTTATAATATTATATGTGAATATGAATATATAATAAAATGTGAAATACATGTGGAATAGTTATAAATGTCACCATGGTACTTGCTTTGGGAGAACAATTGGAACTGAGAATGCTACAAAAGGAACTTTAATTATATTCATAATGTTTTGGTTCTTAAAAAATAAATAAATGGAGGTGGAAGGTACATGGGTATTTGTTATATTTCTAATATTTTTATTTTGAAAAATTTTATGTAATAAAAATATGTATTAATACCTCCCAGTTTCACTCTTAAGAGAGAAGTTAGAGCTGGGTTGACTCTCTGAGGGCAGCAACCTTAGGGCCCTGCACAGGTCTGGCAAAGGGACAGGTCAGCATTTGTTGGATGAATGCCCTGTGAACCTGCCTTACCAGGGATGGAAAGAAGCCCTTCAGAACATTCTTGAACACAATTCCCAAAGGAGACTGGGCTCTGGGAGATGAGGAAGCTTCATAGCAACCAGTGCAGAATGGATCTATCTGATTAATAGGAGATCACCCTAATTTCATTTCAATTTTGTTTAGGAAAATTCACCCATCCCTTCATCTTAGGGCAGAGATAACTGGTGTTCTGAGAAGTCACACTACAAATTCTGAAGCTGAGAGCTCCTTCAGGGGGAGTTAGTGAGCAGGGCAGCCCCCTGCCCTCTCATTGGGCAGCCTCCCTGGTTCTAGGCTGAGCTGGAGACAGTTCGTGGATCCTTGGCCCAATCACTTCTCTGAGCTTCTGTTTCCACTTGTGTGAAATTTTAGGGTGTTAGACAAAATAATCTTAGTTCCCTTCAATTGAATAAAACATGTGGGAAAGTCCTGTGCTGTAGGTGCTCTTGCCCACTACCTCTCTCTAGAGCTACTGTCTCTGTTTTATACGATTATGTTAGAATCATCCCCACATAGCCTTTGCCAATAGTATTGATAAAATAATTAAAATTAGCTTAATAATGAAGGTGGAAGAGTGAGAGTGTCATTCAAATGCATCTGTCCACCATGCAAACCTATGGTAGAACCAAAGGGGATTATGCACAACCAGGTAGAAAGGCCCTGCCCCTTCCTAGCTCCGTGACCATTGTCTGCCTCAATTTCCTCTTGAGGAAATACAGAATAATATCATTCACCTTTCATTGTTGAAGAGAGGGGAAAATGATATAATGTATGTGAAATCATATAGAGAACTTCCAAAATAGTAAGTATTCAGTAAATGATAGTGTCTGTATATTGATATCTGTAGATGAGTGTTTATCTGTATGCATTTATCTCTGTCCATATGGGCATTTATCTCTATGTATTGATATACATTTCTCCGAGCAATCTTGAAGCTGCCCAAGAATATTCAGGGGAAGAAATAATGATTAGATTTATCAAGCGAAGATTTCCAGGCTGCCTTTCTGACTTGAGGCAAGTGAGTACTTGGCACGGTTTTCAGTTTTCACAGCCACAGCAATTTCAATATCCCCACCATGGAGGCGCCTGGAGACACCTCTTTGTCAGGATTCTTCTGGTTGGTTTTCTTAAATGTCGGGGCCTCTCCTATTATGCTTACAAAATGCTCATGGGTAGTGTGCTTGAAATTGAAAAATTCCAGGAAACAAGATCACCTATCATTTTCCTCATGTTCTCATTAGCAACCAGTATATTCTACTCCAGGGGCTCAACCCTGACTTCATTGGGTCCTTGAATCCCATGAGCCAAACACCAGACCCAGGCCCTCCTTTAGCTGAATCTCTCTGGCCCCTGTGCCCATTGCTGACTCACCACTGTTGATTCAGTTGTCCAGAGTCTTCACTTTTACTCCTTTTTATAAAGTAAATAAAAGTCTTAGTTCAAAGTTAGGCTGTGCACTAAATGCAATCTTTACATTTTCTGTAACTAAACTTTAGTCTTCTTTTTGACACCCTATTCTACAAGAATAGCAGAACAATTTCTGTGAGCTGGGAGTTGTCTCCCCTCCAGAAGGATAATCTATCTTGTTAGCCCTCAGTCTGTATGATCAGGTAAATGCTGAGTCCTATCTTATCCCACCCACTGAACCCCTCACTTCCAGGTGTGTCTAAGGAACAGTCTGTTGCTTCTAGGCTGGCCTAGTTCCCGGGGAACCCTGAATTCCCATAGAAGACCTCTGCTTAGACTCACCACATGCCCTTCTCTCCTCTGGGCTTTATCTCCTAGCAGAGGATGGGTCCTCTCTACTCTTGGATCCCACAATCTATCTTGGGTTCTTCTCTGACCTTCAGCCTTTAACACTATTTTAGAGACCCACCATCTTCCCATTTTGCGTCACCTCCTCTCTATTCTCTTTCCCTCAGACTGGGATATTATTTTCCAGTCTCAAAATCTGGGAAGAATAACAATTGATTAGTGTTCTAAATGGCTCATTTCATCCAAAATGCCATGTGTGTCTAGGTCCAGATAGATATAGATATAGATATAGATATAGATATAGATATAGATATAGATATAGATATAGATATAGATATGAAAGTGGAGGGGGAGGTTTGCTTCTATCAGTATTAGTAATTCCTTTTATCACATGCATTTCTTGAGTTCCCACAGGGTTCCAGGATGCTGGTAGGCACTTGGGATATAGAGGTGAATAGAAAAAGGTCTCTGCTCTCTACACACTCCCAGTCTAGATGGGAAAACATGTAATTTCAATGTAATCTAGTAAGAACCGTAAAGAGGTACTTGTCAGACCAAGGAGGGAGAGTTCAATTCATTGGTTGGTAGGGATACTGTCTTAGTTTGGGCTGCAATAACAAAGTACCATAGGCCGAATGACTTATAAGCACAGAAATGTATTTCGGGAAGTGTAATATCAGGGTGCCAACATGATCAGGTTCTGGTGCAGGTGCAGGTTGCAGGAGGCCAATTTTCCCTTGCGTTTCCATCTGGTGGCGAGCAGAGAGGACTCTCTGGGGTTCCTCTTATGAGGGCATTGGTCCCATTCATGAGGGCTCCACATTCATAATCTAATTTCCTCCCCAAGGCCTCACCTCCAAATACTTTCTACATGGGGGGTTAGGATTTCAATATATGTATTTGGGGGGACATAAAAACTCAGTTCATTGTAGATGGTGTGGGAGATTCAGAAAGTCTTTCCAGAATCTGAAAAGCCCCTCTAACCAAAGTATCCCTTCCTTCTCCTTTTTGCAGGCACTGTCAGTCACACTCACAAAATGTCATTAGCATTTCCCCACTGGGATTGCTACGGAAGCAAGTCCTAAGAATAAGTTCTTAGCCATGTTAAGGTGTTATGTTATCAAGAAGGAGTAACACTTAGCCTACAAATATACTAGGAGGATTTATTTAAGATTAATTATTAATACAACCCATCTTCACCTAGTAGACTAGAAAGTTGAAGGAGGGCCAGGTCTTAATTGGAGAGAAAACAGAGGAAGAGCTGAGCATGGGCACTGTCTTAGGTTGACTTTCCTAGAAGCAGGGCCTGTGACAGGGATTCTTATTCAAGTGGCTTATGGGAGAGTGCTCTCCAGAGAGCAAAGGAAACAAGAGAGCACAGGGAAACAAGTTAAACAAGGATGTGGTCTCAGCTAAAGATGAACTTTGGTCTGAGGCAAGAGGGAGCAGAGAAGGGAGACAGTGCTGCCGGTAGAGGAGGCTCCCATTAGCTGAGAGGGAGATGGTAAGGAGTGGTTCTCAGGCACCCTTTGCAACAGGGGATGAATGCCCATCACCCACATGTGGTCACCAACAGCATTCACTACAGGCCAGGGACCAGCAGGCAGGCTGGGGTCCCCTAGTAGGGAAGCTCCAGGCAGGGTACTCAGTGCAAGACTTGGAATACAAAAAGGAGAATGAGGCCAGGAGGGGAATGGAAGACTATTGTGGGGTGTGTGTGTGTGTGTGTGTGTGTGTGTGTGTGTGTCTTCACATGCATGCAGCTGTGATGTCTCTCCCATCAGCCTGGGAGAATCCTAAGTAAATTTCCTAAAAGACTGTCATTTCTCCACTTGCCCAACATTCAGCCTAGAAAAGTCTTAAGAATCTAGCAGTGGGAGGCATAATCTCATTTCTTCACAGTGATGGTGAGATTCCACCTCCTCGCTTCCCTGGTCACCAAGGGCTGTCAATGATCCCTGCATCCACTACTGGCCCCTGACCCTGACAGACATTTTGCCTTTGCTGTCTGGCAATGCTGGCACTGCTTGGAGCATGGCACTTACACCAAACCCACAAAATGGGCAAGGGGGTGGGTGCTTCCAACCCTCCCCTCCAATAGTTTCCTGTGCCTTGTCCTCAGCAGCGCCAGCCTGGAGGGCTGTTGAGAACCATGTCAGGCAGCCCAGTTCCCAGCCCATAGAGTTACTGCCGTGCTGGGAGGCTTTTCCCCCTGAAGCTTGGCCTTGGCCTTGGCCAAGCTTCAGGGGGGAAAGCCAAATAAAATGCAGAGATTGGCTAGTCAGGATTCTCAGGGACTGATGGATCTGCAAATGAATTAAAAAAATGTCATTGCATGTGTAGCTAGGAACCATGGTTGATAAAGTATGCCCAACCAGTCCTGGAACTTCCTGAGCTAGACCAAGTTCTTTCTAAAATAAATAGTAACTATTTTCCAAATTCAAATAAATTAACAGATACAATATTCTCCATTTATGTCTTTCCATTATACTTTCCTACACCTCCGTTGCCTAGCTTTGGGCTGGCAAATGCTCCTAAGCAACAAGATACATAAAACAAGTGTCAACTGACTGTTAACAGAAGACTTTGGGAAAAGCCAGCTACGTTAGATTCCTGCTTACTAAATGTGTGATCATGGTGCTAATTTCATATCCCATACAAAGATATTAAAATAATAACTGCCATTTGTAGCCTTACTATGATCTAAGCCTCAAGATGCTAGACACTTTAACTCTCACATTCTCATGTGTGGTTAAATATTATCCCTATTTTACAAATAAATACAGAAATAGATAAATAAGCTGAGGCACAAAGAGTCTCAAGTTAATAAAATATTTACACAAAAAATAATTAATTCAATATTTAGACAAAGCAAATATTTAAGGTGATAAGGGCATGTAACAAAGAGGCCTGAATTGGTCTGCATGATCAGCTCAGGGGTCCCTGAGGAAGTGATATTTGAGACAGATTCTGATGGAGAAGACAATGGAGAAGAGAGCAAAGGGAATTACATTTTCAAAACCCATGTTAAATAGTGCAACTGCTTTGGAAAACAGTCTGGCTGGTCTTCAAAAGGTCATGCATGGAGTTACCATATGACTCAGCAGTTCTACTGCTAAATATCTACCCAAGAGAAATGAAATTTTACTTTCACACAAAAGCTCGTGCACAAATGCTCATACAGCATCATTCATAATCATGCAAAATGGAAACAACCCAAATGTCCATCAACTGATAAGAGAATAACAATGTAGTATATCCATACAATGGGATATTATCCAACAATAAAAAGCAATGACGTATTGACACATGCTACAACAAAGACAGACATCGAGAACATTATGCTAAGTGAAAGAAGCCAGTCACAAAAATCACATATTGTATGATTCCATGTACATGAAATGTCCAGAATGAGCAAATTCACAGAGACAGAAAGTAGATACGTGGTTGCCAGGACTGAGGTATAGGGGGATCCGGGGAGTGACTACCGAGAGTGTGGGATTTTGGGGGGAGTAGAGGAAATAAAAATGTCCTAAAACTAATTATAGTGATGGATGCACAAATCTGTGAATATATAACAAATTGCACACTTTAAGTGGATATTGGATGGTATTTGAATTATATCTAAACTAGAGGCCTGGTGCACGAAATTTGTGCACGGCTAGGGTCCCTAGGCCTGGCCAGTGATCAGGGCTGATCTGTGGGGCTACTGGTGGGGCGATTGGGGCCCCCGTTCATACCTGCCTTGGCTGGCCTGGCGCCGCCCGCTCGTCAGCCTCGCCCCCCACCATACCGGTCGGGGCCTGCAGGCTGGGGGCAGCTCCTGCATTGAGCATCTGCCCCCTGGTGGTCAGTGCACATCATAGCAACCAGTCATTCCACCAGTCATTCCACCATTTGGTCAATTTGCATAATAGGGTTTTATTATATAGGATAAAGTTGTTATAAAAAACAAACAAAAGCAAAAACCTGTTCTGTGGCAAGAAGAGGGGTCAGTGAGGTGATTTCATCACCTAGGGAGGAGTTGAGGAGTTGGGTCTTGAAGCCTTATTCCTGGTAATCTTTGCCTACATCACACCTGACCTGACAACTCCCCTCATATCAAATGAGAGTGCTCACCCTCTCTTCCTGAACCCACCCCAGGGAACCCACTCTTTCCATGTCCAGCTCTTCCCAGAAGTGGCTTCAGTAAATTGAATCCCACCTGGGACTGAAGGAGAACTGTCCAGCTAAAAAAGCTGGAGGTGAGCTCAGGGCTCAGGTTATATTAAAGACCTTTGTGACTTCAGAACCTTCCACTTGCTGGATCAGGTTACTTGTCTGGTTTGCTGCCTGATCAGTGCGTAGTTGGCAGGAATGCATTATTTCAAATGGAGAACGATGTCAACTGCAACCCAAATTGAAGAACAGGCTTTGAGAAATCCTCTTTCTGAGAGATAATTTTATAAAGCTAGCAAGAAATGATAGAAGAGAGAGAAAAGCAGTGAGAGATAAAATGTGAGCAAAAATTCTGGGCAGAGACAATCCCAGCCCAACACTGTAAATCTTTCTAGAAAACTTTACTTCCCCTACTTTATGTCACCCAGAATTGCTTTTGTTCCTGGTCTTTCTCTTTTCTAACTCAGAAGAAATTCACCTTCTTGATGTTTTCCTCGGATTGTTAGCATTTGATGGCATTCGGTACTCCATGAAGACTACAGAGGTGCACCCCAAGCAGCTTCCAGATGGTGGAGGACACAAAAGTGACCCGTGACAGAGAGGAGCACCATTACACACGTAGGGGGAGTGAGAGCCTTGGGCTCCAGCAAACTTGAGGACAGGGACAAGTGCTGACCAGCCCTACGTTTTTCATCCAATAGGTTGTCGCCTTTCTGAGATTACTATCATTAGAGTCAATTTGGGGATTAAAGTTCCTCTAAACTCAATGAAAAAAAACTCATGCTTTGCCCTTTACTGCCCATCCTGAATGCAAGCACAGAGTAGTCATCATGACCTATGTTCAAATCCCTCCCACATTACTTTTCCTTAACGCCCTCGCTGCCACTTCAGCCATTACCTCTGTGGCTACATTAGCTAAATTGAGCAGCCCACATGCAACACCTTGCCTACCTCTCCCCCACCCAATTCAACCACCATTCTCTCTGTTCACATTAAGCAATGATTTTCAATGTCCTTCTCCCTTTTCCTGTTCACAACCCTGCCAACAGCATTTCTTAATGCAAACAGTAAAAGCTGAATTACAAGCGTGATCCAATTTTGCTCTGCGTAATTAGTGGATTAGACATCAGAGAAAATCCACTTATTTTCACAGCTCATCCAACTTCCCATCTCCAACTTCCCACTCCCCACACCACCACCACCACACACACACACACACACACACACACACACACACACTCAGAAATAAAGGCTCTGGGAGCCCAAAATGAGAAAGAGTTTATTTCTAAAGGACAATTACAGCTATCAAATTAGTTTTTAAATGACTCCAAGTATAATCCTTTCTCAACTGGATTTTTTTCCCTCAGAAAACAAAGCTGGGGATCTGAACTACAGCACCCGAGTCAAAGTATATCACTGAAGGCTGCAATCTTTTTGCCAGAGATTTTAGAACAAACTCTTAATAGCTGAAAAACACCAAGCCACTCAGGTTTGTGTCAGCTCAGTTTCTGGTGTAAATTGCTTGTATCCACCAGCCATATAATATTGAGCAGGTTCCTTAAATTTTCACATCTGTTCATTAATCTCTAAAATGGACATGGTTGTGAGAATTCAATGAGATAATACCTATAAAGTGGAACAGTGTCTGGTACATAGTAAATACTCAAAATGTTTTGCATTGTTATTCTATGTCTAGAGCCCAGATGAAAAAGACAGGCATCCTCAAACCAACCTCCCAGCTCACCCTGCACATGGGGTTGGGATCAGGGATCAGGACTGGCAGAGACCCTGGCCTTACCCTATGCATCTGGAAAGGCTCACAAACACATGGTACATCCACCCAGCACTGCTGTGTCAGTGACTCTTTCAAAGACTTTCTCAAATAGGTGCCAAAACATGCTCACTCCAAACTGGCATAGGCTTTGCTGAAGAACAATGGCATATACCCATGCCTCTGCCCACAATGTAGGGGCAGAGGTGGGGTGGGGAGGGGGAGGTGCGAGCAGAGAAGGGGAAGAGGACTTTTCAAAGTTTCTTCTATGCAAAGTTTCTCTTCCCTCCCAATTTTCTATACCAGCCCCCAAGGACTAAATGAAAATGTCAACTATTGAGTTGACAACCAGGATTGAGTAGCTTTCCTATCATCTTGGCATCATCAGCATGATTGCTGTCATGTAGGTGCTTTAGGTGAATTCCCATCTAATACTTAAGGTAACCCTCTCAGGTAAGTGTTAGTATTACCTTATTCTACAAATGAGGAACCTAGGTCCAGGGAATTTAAGAAAATGCCCAAAGTCACATAGCTTATAACTGACAGACCTTGACCTAAAACGCAAGTCTATCTACTCCAGAGCGTGTACTCTTCACCACTAGACTCTGTCTCCTTGCAGCTCCCTGGAGATTGGGATGAGCATCGAGATCAGGATTTGGAAAAAGAAGTTGTAATGCATATATATGATAGAATATTATTCAGCTGTAAAATAGAAATATATCCTGCTATTTGCAACAACATGGATGGACATTGAGGGCATTATGCTAAGTGAAAAAAGTCATAGAAAGGCAAATACTATATAATCTTACTTATATGTGGAATCTTTAAAAAAAACCTCATAGAAACAGAAGAGAATGGTGGCTGCCAGTGTCGGGGGAGGGGGGAGAGAATTGGATGAAGATGGTCAAAACGTACAAACTTCCAGTTATAAAATAAAATAATTACTAGGGGTATAAAGCACAACACGATGACTACAGTAACTAACATTGCTGTGTGGTATATTAGGAGGTTACGAAGAAAGTAAATACTAAGAGTTCTCATCACAAAGAAAAACACATATTTTTCTCTTTTTTGTATCTATATCTGATGATGGATGTTAACTAAACTTATTGTGGTAATAATTTTGCAATATATGTAAGTAAAATCATTATGCTACACACCTTAACTTGTGCAATGCTATATGTCAATTATATCCCAATAAAAGTAGAATATAATAAACAAATAAAGTAGAATTCTTGTAGACCAAAGGAAAAAGAAAACAAGCTTTGAAAAGCTGGCACTGAATGAGCAATGAGAACTGCTTCCGTCACTTCCGGCAAGAAGAGCCAGGCATCCTGGTGTAGAGCACAGGTAACACAGAAGAGGCTTTCTTCCCAGTGAACTTGAGAATCTCTTTCAAAATTGCTGTGCCTCGGTGTCACACCTCAGGCCAGGCCTGCTCCGTTTCTGCTGAAGCACAGACAGTCGTGCATCTCTGTTTGGTACAGAGTAGGCACTCAGAAAATAGGTAATGAGGTAAATTGCTAGGATGGAATTTGTTGATGACCCTTATCAACAATGTCCATTCCCTTCACAAGGTACAGTGCTCAGTACTGCAGGAGTACCAAGAGCTAGGACACCATTCCTGACCTCAAGAAGCTTACAGTCTAGTGCAGTGATGGCGAACCTTTTGAGCTCAGTGTGTCAGCATTTTGAAAAACCCTAACTTAACTCTGGTGCAGTGTCACATATAGAAATTTTTTTATATTTGCAAACATAGTAAAACAAAGATTTATATTTTTGATATTTATTTCATATATTTAAATGCCATTTAACAAAGAAAAATCAACCAAAAAAATGAGTTCGCGTGTCACCTCTGACACGCGTGTCATAAGTTCGCCATCACTGGTCTAGTGAGATTCCACGGCAGCGTGTTGAGTCTAAGGAAAGCACAGAGCAGGGCTCAGAGGAAGATGTCATCTGCCCAGGTAGGAGATTCTCACAGACTGGATGGGGGAGGTGGTGTTTGGGACTCAATGGCCAGCAAAGGTGTGAAGGTCCCTGGCTCCCCTCTGCATATTGGGAGCCAGCTCTGAAAGATGGGCAAGGAGAAAAGCAAACAGAATCCCATAAAGGAAAGTTCTGTCCTTTAAAGACAAAGACCGAAGGAAATTTAGTGCCAGCACTGGCATTAGGAGACACTCCCAAAGAGACTGACAGAGGTTTCTGGACCTTGCTGATCCACACTTATTTTGGTTTCTTTGTTAGACATCCTTACTGGGAAAAGAAAATTCTCCCTGTAAATATTAAGTTGACTTTGTGAAAGAATGAGCTTTGAAGTCAAATAGGCCAACAGATGCTCAAATCCACTTTCCTCTCCTTACTAGCTGCCTAACCTCTTCAAGCCCCCGGCTCTCCCTCCTGGGAACTGAGGTTGTTTTAAGGAATAAATAAACTATGCATGCAAGTGCTCATCACTGAGGCTGACATGAAGAAGGGAACCAATAAATGTCAGCTCCCCATTGTTCTGCTAATAATCGGTTTCACTTGCACTTCAGCCAGTGAAGAGTTTTTCCCAGGACAAGGGTTTGAGGCCTGTAAACATGGCAGACCTCAAGGGAATGGAATCTTGAAACCTTTAGTCCATAAGTCACATCCGCCCACCTACCCCTCTCCTCAAGGAATGTAGCTAACTCTACTCATGTAAAGCTGAGAAAAGAAAAACTACACAGAGAAATTGGTTCATGTCCATAAGTGATCTGGTTTGTGTGAAGAAAGACACATTTTCCCCATCTAATAACAGTGAAACTTAACAAAGACTTTGTCTAAACACAATCAGTTATATTAAGAACATTACCATACAAACAACAACAAAAAAGACGAGTTGACCGATTCTTTGCAGGTGATTCAGAATCATTTAGATAATGGCCCACAACCTTTTTCTGTAATGACCAGGTAATAAATATTTTACACTTTGTAGGCCCTACAATCTCTGCCACCAGCACTCAAACTGTGCCACGGTCGTGAGAAAACTGCCACAGATAGTACGCAAATGAACGAGCTTGGCTGTACTGAAATAAAAAAAATTTATTTATGAACACTGAGCTTTTAATTTCTTATAAATTTCACATATTTCACAAAATGTTAATCTTCTTTTGATTTTCCCTAACCATTTAAAAATATTTTTTAAATCATTCTTAGCATACAGGGCTGTGTAAAAGCAGGCAGTGACCAGGATTTGGTGCATGGTCCTTTACTCACCAACCCTGACTTAGACACTTGGACCTTAAAAATTATCAGGAATTATCTGGTCCAACCCCTATATATTGTGGCAGCACGGAGGAAAAGTGACTTATCCAAGATGAGCTGCGTCTCTCATACCAACATAAGAGGCTCACAATGGAATATTATTGGCCATAAAAAATAATAAAATCTTACCATTTGTGACACATAGATGGACCTAGAGCAGTGATGGCAAACTTATGACACACGTGTCAGAGGTGACACAGGAACTCATTTTTTTGGTTGATTTTTCTTTGTTAAATGACATTTAAATATATAAAATAAATATCAAAAATATAAGTCTTTGTTTTACTATGGTTGCAAATATCAAAAAATTTCTATATGTGACACGGCACCAGAGTTAAGGTTTTTCAAAATGCTGACATGCCAAGCTCAAAAGGTTCACCATCACTGACCTAGAGAGTATTATGTTGAGAGAAATAAGTTGGAGAATGACAGATACCAGATGATTTCACTTATATGTGGACTCTAAAGAACAAAATAAACAAACAAAATTGAAACAGATGCATAGATACAGAAAACAGACTGATGGTTACCAGAGGGGAAAGAGGTTGGAAGGTTGGGTGAAAAAGGTGAAGGAATTAAGTACAAATTGGCAGTTACAGAATAGTCACAAAGGTGTAAATTACAGATAGGGAATATAGTCAATAATATTACAATAACTATTCATGGTGCCAGGTGGATACTAGAAATATTGGGGGGAACACTTTGCAAAGTATATGATTGTCTAACCACTGTGCTGTACACCTGAAACTAATACAAAATAGCATTAAATGTAAACTGTAGTTGAAAATTGAAAATAAATATGTCTATTAAACATCAGATAATTACTGACTTAAAAATGGAAAAAATCACCTTTTCAAGTGCTACTGCTGTATTCGGTGTCAGAAAATCAGCTTAGCAGTCCCTCCACCCTCTGCATTTTTAGTTTATTCTGTCATTTTATAACCCAGTCATGAGACAGCTGTGTTAAAGATCCTTGGAAATGAAATATGATGGGTGTCACAAGGACCAAAATTGCGTGTTCACCACTTGAATCTAATTTATTAGAAAACATTCTGAAACATTGAAATGTGTCTTCAGCCTTAGGAAACTATAACAGACAGCACTGCAACTTCACCTGCACACAGAACCTAAGCTAATAAGGACGACAGAATGTAAACAGTGATTTTCTCTTTTAAAAATTGCTTTACATATTTTAATTCTTGTATTTCCCTTGGGGGTTAGATATTTCGGTCACAGAGTTATCCAATTAAAATGAACACTCTCTGCTTCATCCTTTAGGCGAGGACAGCTGCCAGCTGCTAAGTTTTATAAAGCTTTCATCTTGTCCATAAATATTTAACAAGAACTGGTTGGTACACAAGTGAGAAATCAAAGAGAGATTCTGGAAATAACCTCTGTGCTGTGGGAAAGCCGAATAAACAAAAGCCAAATGACCACTGTCCTCCATTTTTATTAAAATAACCATTAAAGTATTTCTGAGTATTTCGATCATTCTTTTAACCTGCTTGTCCTTACAAATGTACAAAAATAGGAAGGTTATAGAAAGATATTAAATGTGACTGTCTGTGCCCTTTTCTCCAATATCCTGCCATTTGTTTCTGAGGCAAACTTTCATGTTTCCATGGAAACTCATAGTGAGGTTCTCTAAGCACTTTAGCAACATTTGAAAATATAGACCATCTTTTTCATTTTTGTCTAGACACACATACACACACATACATATTCATACATATAGACCTACATACTCATACTCACACCTATACACAGACCACCACTTCCAACACAGACCACCACTTCCAACTACCTCCATTCTGCACACCATTATCACAATATCCCAAACAGGCTAAACACTCAGAGTAACTAACTAATCATAAATAGGCAAAGGAGTCATGGCCTCTTTTCTTTGACCTGAAAAGAGAATGCTGCAATTTGCCTTGAACGGCATTTTAGGCTTCCTCCCCTCCCCTCTCACCACCCAATTCCATCTTGCAAGCCGGAATCTTTGAGGTCATCTTCACTTTCACATCCTCCCAGGCAGAGGCCCCTCATGAGTTTTCCTTGTTCATTGTCTTTCATATGGGATCATCGAGTGTTCTAGAGAATGGAGAAGTTATGCCACTGGCAGAGATCTCTGAGACCAGAAGGTTTTCCCCTCTTGCCTCAATAACTGACAGACTCAATAACTAACAAGATTGAGCAAATTGGTAATCACAAAATAGTCACAGAGATGTAAAGTATAGAATAGGGAATATAGTCAATAATCATATATAATAAAAGCCTAATATGCTAAGTGTCCAACCATTTGTTCAACCATTTGACCAGTCGCTATGACGCACACTGACCACCAGGGGGCAGACGCTCTGACCGGTAGGTTACCTTCCAGCCAATCAGGACTGGGTGAGATGGGCTGGACATGCCCTGGACGAATCCATGCACTGGGCCAGTTTCGGCCCGATCCCCACAGGCCAGGCAGAGGGACCCCACCAGTGCACAAATCTGTGCACTGGGCCTCTAGTGTTGTAAAAACTATGTACAGTGTCAGGTAGGGACTGGAAATATCAGGGGAACACTTTGTAAAGTATATTATTATTTAATCACTATACAGTACAGTTGGAACTAATACAAAATAATATTAAATGTAAACTGTAATGGAAAAATAAAATTCTTTAAAAGACAAAAAATGAGCATTCCTTATTATTAAGAAATTATTTGAAGCTAACAGAAATCTCTCAACTGTTCTTTAAACTCACTTGATTGTGTCCTTTCTCCATTATTATAAGAAATAAAAATTTGGTGCCAGCCACTTCCTTTATATCAGGGTTTGGTACATGAAAGACAGATCCAAAAAGAAGGAGAAAAGGCAGGAGGGAGGGAAGAAGAGAGAAAGGTATTAACTGACATATCCTTATCTCAATAATTCTGAACACTCAAGTTGTTATCCTCATTTCTTCAGAAACATACTTTCCACTGTTTTCATTCTATCTTGGTTTTTTTCTACTATCTCAACTTCAGGATTTTCTAATTCTGGACACCCCAGAGAACCCAGACTCCTTACTGTGAGAGTGCCCTTGGCCTTTGAGGTTGCTACCCTGTAACAGTCCATTCTGATTCTGTTCCTTTATACTGCCCTCTCAACACTTGAATCATTTACTCAACAAATACTCAATGGAGTAAGTTGTGTACTAGGTATTATTCTATGCACTGGGCTTATAAGCAGTGAGCAAAGGTGACACAAATCCCTGCCTACTCAGAGCTTACACACCTCCTTAGACTTAATCTGGGCTAACTCTGAATCCATGCCTTCTCCAGTCCACCCTTGACTCCTGGCTCAGCCTCCCATTTACGATCCCATTCTTTCCCATCTCCCATTGAATGCCTGTATTGATTTTTCACTCCCTGGACTCTAGCACAGTGGTTCTCAACCTTCCTAATGCTGTGACCCTTTAATACAGTTCCTCATGTTGTGGTGACCCCCAACCATAAAATTATTTCCGTTGCTACTTCATAACTGTAATTTTGCTACTGTAAGCAATGTGTAATTATATATGTGTTTTCTGATGGTCTTAGGCGACCCCTGTGAAAGGATCTTTCGACCCCCAAAGGGGTTGCGACCCACAGGTTGAGAACCGCTTCTCTAGAATCTTCTACAAGTAGAATGTGGTCCCCAGGCACTTTAATAACTTGGGAAGACAACCCTCATCACCATAGTTTCTAAAAATTTTTATAAATTACATTTTTTGTGTGCCAGGTATTGTTTAAGTGCCTTACATGTATTAATTTATTTAATCTTTTAACAATACCTGAAATGAGGAAGCAGAACTTTAGCTCCATTTACTGACCAATTGATGAATAGTGAAGTTGTAACATGTCCAAACTCACCAGCTGAAAAGTGACAAACCTGGCTTTGCCTTTCTGTACTTGACAACTTGGCTTCTCATTTGCTCCAGGTGTTCTTGTTGCCTTTGGTTACGTTTCTGCCCATATTTCCTTTTTCCCAAGATCATTTGAAATGTGTTCCTTACCACACACACTATCCGTCACTCAGTGTCCTTCTTCCATATCTCCAATGAGACTTTTCAGTGGCTCTGAGCCAAGGACTACACCTTGCAAGTACCACTTATTCCATCCCAGCTTGATGAAGACGAAGATATCGAGGATCCATTTTGTCAAACTGCAAAAAACAGTGCTCATGCATGCACCCTGTGTCTCAGTTCTGCTGTTATAAAAGGTGTTTGGATTTTACTATCTCCTCCCATATGGCGCTTCATTATATTGTCCACGGGACATCCTCTATCCTTGACATATCTCATCCCTCATGTAATGATGATTACCAGCCTCCCAGTCCTCTAACTCCTCTAGGGCAGTTTCTTACACATCTAGGTTTTGTTTTATTTATCACTTCTCTCTGCCCTTTCTTGCCTTAATTAAACTCAGCCTCGGGACATAGGAAACTAGAGAACTTTTTTTTTTCCTTTGATGCAAGTGACATTGTTTCCTGGAGACAGTAAAGGGTTCCCGCTCCCCCAAACTCACTAGTTATGTCTCAAACACTCTTTGTCCTGTGTTTTCCCATTTCCGCTTGACTGAGCGTTTGAAGGTTTGATTTACATTTTAATAGTTTTTGATCCAAAGGGAGGAAATAAATAGGAAATGGCCATCATTTTCCTCTCGTTTACCATCAGCGCCTATCATTTTTCCAAAGCACTGAAAAGCAGCTATTTTCTCATTCAGGACAATCTTCACAACTCACAAGAAAAGCCCTTTTTGTTATTTTCATAAGTAGATGGGTGGGAAAGAATTTGCCTGATGATAACAATTGTCAGTTATCTGTGGGTTATAAGAAAGAAAGGCCAGCAGGTCTCAAACTTCAGCAAGTTTATGTTTACCTATTAGTATGGCTTGAGGGCTCACCACAAATTGTGGCTGTCTTCCACTCCCCCAATTCTCATTCGCAACAATAACAACAAAATTACTATTCTTTGGGATTATATAATTTAACTAATATCAATACAAATGAAGATACTGAAGCAGCTAGTGATCACACTCAAGACAAAGGTGCCTCCCTCCCCAATTATTTCCTTTTCCACATGACAGTCAGAATGAGCATTCTAGAATATTGTACTACTACTCTGTATAAAAACCCTCATGGTGGCCCTTGTCTTCAGGCTGAAATCTAGGCTCAGCAGCCTGACAAGTTCCTCTATCATCAAACCCCTTGGCCTCTCCAGTCTCACCTCTTATACACCTTGTGGTCCCACCATCCTGGAACCACATCCCTCCACTGCAGTGAACAGCCTCACCTTCCTGCTCCTTCTTTAGTTGGCTAATTCTTTTCCCCCAACAGGACTCCGCTCAGGTGTTACCTTCTTAGCGAAGCCCTTCCTGACTGTCTATCCTAGCCTGCTCTCACTCCAGGGTGATCTTGGGCTTCTTGCCATCATGGCTCTAAATGTAATGGTCATCATCTTCCTTACTATTATCCTCTCAGAAAAAAAGGTTTTCATTCATGTTGCTTCTATGCCTCCCCAAAATAATGTAACAATCTAACAAGTGGATAAACAATGGAACAGGTAATTCTAATAATGAATAAATAAATAAAGAGCGAAATCCCCCAAAATTACCATCCCAAGGGTCACAGTTTTCTAAGGGCCTCTCCTGATTGTAGGGACCAGAAAACCAGCAGCTACTGGAAGTGCCTATAAACCTAACGACCCCAATGTTGCTGAGTCCCAGGAGCATCTCAACATTGCAGTATTTGAGTCTTAAAGGGCAAGACCCCAGCACTTTGCCAAGGAGATAAGCTATTTGTTGCAGCTGTAACCACCCAGGGCATTGAGGCCCCATTGAAGTTCCTCAGAGCCAGCATGGATCGCTGTGGAGAACTTCCTCAGCCCAGACAGAGTCCAAAACAGTCCTGCTGCCAGCAGCTTCCTGATCAGTCCCTTGAAATTGTCACTTCCTATTTGAGAATGAAGACATGAAAACCTTGGATCTGCTACCAAAGAACTAATTCTCAATTATCCATGGCAGTAGGGGACAGCCTGGATAACTCAACTTGGCCAAAGATCTAAGCATCATCATTACCAGGACCATTATCAGAAATATAATTTTCATAAGTGTCTAAGAGAATGTGGTACAGGTCTTGAAAGAGCATACAAATAACCACAGAAGGGAAAAGATATTTTGGACAATTTTGTCATTCAGAGGTTGATATTCTTAATATTGGTTTATAGGAAAAAAAACAGTAAGATTTTATTTTTTAGAAGAAAGCAGAGATAAACTTCCACTTCTTGGAAGATGTAATTGATATCCTTTTCCTTTGTCCTCCCACTAAGTACAGCTAAAACCCCTGGACAATATTTGTAAAACAAACAAGAAGATGCTAAAAGGTGGAGACAAAAACACAACCTCAGCACCTGAGGAATGTCACAGTGGTGAGCTACTGGATTTTTGTATATATATATATTAGAGGCCTGGTGCATAAAATTTGTGCACTCGGTGGGGGGGGGGGGCGCCTCAGCCTGGCCTGTGCCCTCTTGCAGTTCGGGAACCTTGGGGGATGTCTGACTGACGGCTTAGGCCCGCTCCCCACAGGGAGCGGGCTTAAGCTGGCAGTTGGACATCCTTAGTTCTGCTGCAGAGGCGGGAGAGGCTCCCACCACTGCTATTGTGCTCACCAGCCATGAGACCAGCTCAGGGCTTCTGGCTGAGTGGCGCTCCCCCTGTGGGAACACACTGACCACCAGGCAGCAGCTCCTGCATTGAGCATCTGCCCCCTGGTGGTCAGCGTGCATCATAGCAACCAGTCGTTCTGCCATTCGGTCAATTTGCATATTAGTCTTTTATTATATAGGATATATAGATCCCAAACTTGGAACTAAAGAAGCCTGCACTCTGGAAATGCCAATGGATGCAAACCAAAAAAGCCTCCCAAAATACCTGCTTTCTTAACTGAAAGGAACAGCCTAGCAAGACATAACTTTAAGTCAGTAATGCTCTACTCCAGCCAGACATCACAGTTACAGCTATGGCCCACCCTGCCCATGCCAGCAAAGGCCAGCTGGGGAGCTTGGACTTTCACCCTCTCTGAACTGTAACAAGGTGCTCTGAACTCCCACACCAGAGTGATGTCAGAAAAGACAGAGTAGGGAGCCATATATTACTGTACAGTTATCTGCAGTAATGAACATGTAATGGACAGTAATGAGGTTCCCCCAGTCCACCTTAGGATGACCATATGGAAAGAATGCAATAACAAAGCACCAAGTAAGCTGCTAACAGTAACAAAGCATCCTGCTCCTCCTCGGTTACAGCTGGAGTGAGGAAGGGTCAGAGGAAGGGTAGTGTCAGAACTTTTACCACCACCTAGTGCTAATGAGGCCACCCTGCTCTTCTCCCATGCAGGCCATCTGGGAGTAGTAACAAGGCACCTGCCCTCCCAGGCAAGATGAGAAAAAAGACCTCTTGGTGAGTCAGAGCTCTTACCCCTGCCCAGCAATTAAGGGGGAGTTCTATTACCCCAGGGGTCCACCAAGGGTGAATGAGGAACTGAGATTCCCACCCCTACCTGGCAGTAATGAGGGGCAGCACCCCTTCCTGACATGGAGAGATATTATAAAACCTAGTTAAAATAATACCCAAAATGTTCAGGTTTAATAAAACACTTACAAAAAAAAACACTAAAAAATCTCAGCTTTAATAAAAAAAAAATAGACATCAACACAGAGATGTTAGAATTGTCTGACAAAGATTTTAAATCAGATATTATATAATACTTCAATAAGCAATTAAGAACACATGTGAAACAAATGAAGAAACAGACTCAGAAAAGAAATAGAAAATTTTAACAAAGAAACAGAACACATACAGAAGAATCAAATGGAAAGTTTAGAACTGAAATATGCAATGACCTCATAAAACTCAGTAGGTGGACTCAACAGCAGACTGTGGAGATCAGAAGAAAGATTAGTGACCTCAAAGATAGGACAATAGAAATTATCCAATTTAAATAACATAAAAAAACTGGGAGATGTCCAACTGCCAGCTTATTTAAATAACATAATGGTACTCAGAAACCCCCCTAAGCACATCAAACTTACACTTAAACTACAGACCAACCATCTTTCAGAACTGCCTGAAATCTGGCTGAGTGGAAGTCCTACAACTAAGGATATAAGAAGCCACTGGTAGGAAGGGCTGAGAGATGGAACGGGCTGTTCCCACACTCACTTGTGATGGTTAAAATTTAGGAGGGATGCTTGGCTATGGAGATCCTCCCTGAAGAGCCAGGGGTTCCAGCCCCATACCAGAACCCCCAGCCCAGGATTCCAGTGCCAGGAAGAGAAGTCACCATAACTTCTGGTTGTTAAACCAGTGGTGATTTGGGTTGAGTGAGATGGAGAGCTGCTGGAGTCTCAAGAATTTCCTCTTAAAGGGCCCACACAGAGACCTACTCACTCTGAACTCCAGCACTGGAGCAGCAGCTTCAAAGGTGCCAGGGACATATGGGGAGGAACTTAATTGTCTGGCTTTAGGTCTAGGGCTTGAAGAGAACTTTCTCCCAGACAGAAATGTTGACAGAGGCCATTGGTCTCTTCCTGAGCCCTCTCCCCACAGAGCCAGCAGGTGGACACCACATCCCAATCTCCATCAAACTGGCTAACACTGTTCGCCCCCATCCTGGTGATGCCCTGAGACCCTGCGCCATCGAACTTTCAAGCCCACCCACACCATTTCTAACAGTTTTTTCATACAAACAGCTTCTCTTGGCTCAT
This sequence comes from Myotis lucifugus, assembly GCF_000147115.1. Taxonomy (NCBI): domain Eukaryota; kingdom Metazoa; phylum Chordata; class Mammalia; order Chiroptera; family Vespertilionidae; genus Myotis; species Myotis lucifugus. The sequence continues at coordinate 1,226,652 of NW_005871272.1, read as the reverse complement.
GCTTCAGACTTTCCTAAAAGCTCAGCCTCTCCCACCAGGCACCTCCAAGTCCAACAGGACAGATGGCCCCAGGCAGAACACAGATGGTGGCTGATCCTGACCTGCACCTCCTGGAAAGGCTCCAGAGCTAGTGCACCTGGTGGACAGCTTCAGACCACACCAGAGCACCACCCAACCACCTTCAAAAGTGACACGCTCAAAGGGCAGAATCAACGGGCACCAAAGCCCCACTGAAGCAGTCCTGCTCTGTGGGGTCAGCCCCTGAACAGCAGCTCCTCCACTGTGGTTGCATCCAGTCCTTGTAGCCAATCAGCCTGGGAATCAATCCCTCCCAGTGATGTGTCAACAACTATCAGGGCTCAACTACAATCAGAAGGTGCACACAGCCCCACATGGGGAACACACCTGGATTAGGTGACTAAGGAGGCTGCACCACCTACAGGACACCTACTATGTGAGTCCACCATACCAAGACTGGGAGACATAGCATATTTATCTAATACACAGAATAAACACACACACACACACACACACACACACACACACACACACACACACACCAGAGAGGCAGCCAAAATGGGGAGATAAAGTAATCGGTCCCAAATGAAAAAAAACAAGAGAAATCCCCAGAAATTAAACTAAATGAAATGAAGGAAAGCAAACTACCAGACAGAGTTCAAAACAATGGTTATAAGGATTCTCATGTAACTTAGTGAGAACTTCAACAGCATGAAAAAGAATATGGAAACCATAAAAAAGAACCAGCCAGAAAAAAAGAATACATAAATTGAAATGAAGAAGTTATTACAGGTAATCAACAGTAAAATAGAGGATCAGATCAGCAATTTGGAAAATAAGAAAGCAAAAAATACCCAATCAGAACAGCAAAAAGAAACAAGAATAAAAAAATTAAATAAAATAAAAAACAAGGATAGTGTAAGGAGTCTCTTGGACAACTTCAAGCATACCAACATTTGCATCATGTGGGTATTGGAAGTAGAAGAGAGACAGCAAGGAATTGAAAACCTATGTGAAAAAATAATGACAGAGAACTTCCCTAAACTCATAAAGGAAACAGACATATAAGTCCAAGAAGCACAAAGAATCCCAAATTAAAATGAACCCAAAGAGGCCCACATCAAGACACACCATAATTAAATTGCCAAAAGTTATAGACAAAGAGAGAATCTTAAAAGTAGCAAGATAAAAGCAGTTAGTTACCTACAAAGGAGTTTTCATAAAACTGCCAGCTGATTTCTCAGTAGAAACTTTGCAGGCAAGAAGAAACTGGTATGAAATATTCAAGTGATGAAAAGCAAAGACCTACAACAATATTCTACATAAGAAAGAGCTAAAGGGAGTTCATCACCACCAAACCACTATTACAAGAAATGTAAAAGGGTCTTCTTTAAGAAGAAGAAAATAATCAAAAATATGAATAATAGCTATAAATACATATCTATCAAAAATTACTTTAAGTGCAAATAGATTAAATGCTTCAATCAAAAGACATACAGTGATTGAATGGATAACAAAACAAGACCCATACATATGCTGTCTACAAAAGACTCACTTCAGATGGAAAGACACACACAGACTGACAGTAAAGGGATGAAAAATAGATTTTATGAAAATATAAATTTTAAAAAGCTGAGCTAACAATACCTATACCAGACAAAAATAAACTTGAAACAAAGGCTATAACAAGAGATGAAGAAGCACTCAGCAATCTACTTCGGGGTATTCATTTGAAGAAAACAAAAACACTAAATCCATGGTCGGCAAACTGCGGCTCGCAAGCCACATGCGGCTTTTTGGCCCCTTGAGTGTGGCTCTTCCTAAGCCTTGGGAGTACCCTAATTAAGTTAATAACAATGTACCTACCTATATAGTTTAAGTTTAAAAAATTTGGCTCTCAAAAGAAATTTCAATCGTTGTACTGCTGATATTTGGCTCTGTTGACTAATGAGTTTGCCTAAATCAAAAAGACATATAAACCCATATGTTCATTGCAGCATTATTTACAATAGTCAAGATATGGAAGCAACCTATGTGCCCACCAATAGATGAATGCATATAAATAATGGAATATGACTCCGCCATAAAAAAAGAATGAAATCTTGCCATCAGCAACAACATGAAAGGGCGTGGTGGGTATTATGCTAAGTGAGATAAAGACAGAGAAAGACAAATGACAGATTATTTCACTTATATTTGAAATCTAAAAAACAAAATAAATGAACAAGCAGACTCATAGATACGGAGAACATTTTGACAATTGCCGGATGGGAGGGGGGCTGGAGGGATAGGTGAAAAAGGTGAAGGGATTAAGAAGTACAATTGGTAGTTACAAAATAGTCATGGGGATGTAAAGTACTGCATAACAAATATTATTAATAATATTGTAATCACTATATAGGGTGTCAGATGGGTACTAGATGTATTGGGGTGATCACTTTGTAAGTTATATAAATGTCTGATCACTGGATTCTACACCTGAAACTAATATAAACTGTATGTCAACTGTAAATTTAAAGGTTAAAATAAATAAATAAAAGGTATAACAAAAGAAACTGGAAAAATAAATGCACACACTGCCTATGAATATACAGTTATCTCAAAGTAAAATGTTTAATCAAAAAAATAAAAGGGAGCAGAAAGTTGGAGAGTTCTTAACTGACAGTTCACCAAAGAGCAAATAACCATAACAAATAAAGCTGAGGGAAAAAGTTTAACCTTACTAACCAATGAAGTTGACAGGTTTTTTTAAACAAGAAATAAGTTTCCAGAAGTTTCTCCACATAATGGAGAAGTCTCCTGCTAGCAAAACTTCCATTTTGGTATAATAGGCTCTTTTGAGTTTTATGTTGCGTAATAATTTTGTGTCTAACTTTTATTGAGTATCTTTGTGCCAAGAACTACACTATATACTTCACATGGATTATCTCTTTAATCCTTGCTGGGATCCTAAAAGGAAGATACTGAAATAAACCCTCTTTCACAAGCGAGGAAATTGACTCTTAAAGAGATTAAGCAAATTGCACAAGATTACCCAGCTCAGAAATAGTAAAATCAAGATTCCAAGTCAGGCAGTCAGACCAGGAGCACACTCTCACACCAGGCTCTGGCAAAGGCTGCCTCTCTCTGGTAGGCAGATCTCCTGGAAGGAGAGGATCTGTCTGCATTAGCAGCCCAGGAGCCTTGAGATCACAGCCCTGCCCCTGCTCCCAGATTCTAACCAGCACCTCGCTGAACCTGGTGTTCCTTTAAGGAATAGGGAGGGCACCAAAGGGACCTCAGCAGAAGGCAGGAGGCACCTAAGGGCCCAGGCACAATAGGGGGCATGCCTCACACTGATCTGGGAGAGCGCAGCATGACCCTCATCCCCAACCCAGCCAATCTGACACAATTGCTGAGCTTGGAAATGCCAAGTAAGTGTGTGTGCGGCAAGAGAGAAATTAATAAATGTATTTCTGCTTCTAGAAAAGAAGTTCTCTGGACAAGCAGCCCATGCTTGGAGAAGCACGCCTGTATCCCCTGCTTTGAAAGTTCATGTTAGCCTCTTTGCTTTTATGGAAGACCCACATCAGTGCCTGTTTTCACTAACCAAAAGATTTTAGGGAAAACAGGTGAAAAGCAAAAAGAATGTTCAAAGCTTGTTTTGCAGCAGCCTTTCCAGAGGCCGCGGGCACCGGAGCAGGAGCGAAGGTAGCCCTGCCAAACTCCTCCCCAGGAACTACATGATGCTCAGCATCTCAGCATCCAGCCGCCAGTGTCTGCTGGCATCTGGTTTATCTCCACTGATTTTGTTCATCGTTGGCAAGATGTTTCCTAAGGTATCAGAAAAGCCTAAGAGATCTCGGAAGGCTGTTATGCTTAGTGTAAAACGGAATACAATTAAGCATTTCAATCATGGTGAACAAAATAAAGACATAAATTAATGGTAATTGTTTCTTCACTCTCTGCCATTTCAAAGGTTTAGGAAATGCTCTACTTTTTTAAAATAGCAGGGAAAACCTGTACAGCTCAGTGCCAATAACAGAATTGGAAGGGGACTATCAGCAAAGCTTTGATGAGAATCCTCAGACTTGAGTTAAGCAGACTACAGCCATGAAATGAGAAGGATGCAAATTTTGTTGACTCTTCTAATGTAGAAAGCACTTTACATATATTATTTTACAGGCAATAGTCCTAAATGGTTCAACTATTATTCTTTTCTGTACTTTAAAAGGAATTACCAGGCCTATCATAGTTATAAAACAATTGGAAAGAGTAAAAATGTATATCTTTGGACTGTGACATATGCCCCTTTTGTTATAATTGTATTAATTTTACATGGTCTTATCACTGTCGCCAATTATCATTTCATCATTACTGTTTTATCTTTTCAACATTATCCATCTATACTAATAAAGGGGTAATATGCTAATTAGACCGGGTCAACCAGACATCTTCCAGACAAAGCCACAGTGGTGGGGGCCAAGGCAGAGGCAGTTAGGGGCGATCAGGCCAGCGGGGGAGCAAGCAATTAGGGGCAAGATCAGGCCTGTATGGGGGAGCAAGCAGTTAGGGGTGAGATGAAGCTGGCTCAGGGGAGCAAGCAATTAGGAGGTGATCAGGCCAGCAGGAGAGGGCAATTAGGAGGTGATCAGGCCAGCAGGGAAGGGCAGTTAGGAGGTGATCAGGCCAGCAGGGGAGGGCCGTTGGGGGCAATCAGGCAGGCAGGCAGAGACGATTAGGGGCAATCAGGCAGGCAGGCAGGTGAGCAGTTAGCAGCCAGAGGTCCTGGATTGTGAGAGGGATGTCCGACTGCCAGTTTAGGTCCGATCCTGCAGGGATCCCCCGGCAGTTGGACATCCCCCAAGGGGTCCCAGATTGGAGATGGTGCAGGCTGGGCTGAGGGACACCCCTCCCCCACATGAATTTCATGGATCATCATTTTGAAATAATTATCTTTATTTTATGATTTTAGTAGTCTTTCTCATGCCACTTGCCTGGCACTGTGTTAGTGCTTTATAGTTATTACTACGTTGAACCCTCAGGGTAACCTTTGGTAGGTAATAACAGAATTGTTATATGGAGGAAACTCTAGTCTTAGGAAAGTTAGGTGACTTGCCCAAGATTGTGCAGTTAGTTGTTAGGTAGAAAAGTAGGGGCTGCTTTGGGTTTTCATCTTCCAAGCCCTTCAGTTACCCATTATCCAATACCACCTCCCACTCGGCTCCACTGATGAGACAGAAGACACACTGAGATCCTCTGAAAACTCACCCTGAAGGTCACTTAGCCCGTATGATAGCCCCGGAATAATGCTGCCCACGGACTCCAGCCATGAAAGTCTCCCAGAACCTACAGTGCCCATAATTATTGAGCTTATCACCACATGATTTGCTGCTCTTGCAAGGGAACGGTAGAGAAAGTAAACATTTTAGAGGAGGATAAAACACAACCATTTAAAAGAGGCAAGAGGTGCAGTTGATAAAAATGTAATTACCTGCTTCTTCGTGGAACATGTTTGCAGAGCATAATCTCTAGTTTTGCTTTTCTATTGCTGCCAACAATATCGGGCATTTAGGAAAATTATTGTTAAATTTTTCTCTGAGCTCCAACTTTTTAAAGACACTGTTTTAAGATACCAGACAAATGTTTGAGTCTTTGCCTCTCAGTATCCTATTCCATATTAGAAGACCATATTCTATAATTAGATGATATATTACTCACTGTTTCATATTCTGTGACATAGTTCAAGAAAAGACATCTCTCTATTGCATATTTCAGGTTATGTTCTATTTTGGGTGTTCGGTGTTAATACAATCGATAGTATATGTGATATCTTTGAAAGAGAAAGTATGGGGGAAAATTTTCCCTTCCCTCTGCTCTTTCAAACCTATTTTGTAGGACTAATTCTTCCTCATATTCAAAAATATTTCTATATTATTTCCTGTCATACTTGTATTTTAAAAATCTAGTCTTTTTTCATAATAAATGAAATCTTTTTTTTTTTCATAATAAAATGAATCAGTCCCAAGCAAGAGTTAAAACTCTCAATTGCACTTATAGCAGAGCTTCTTCTTCCAGGTGAAGGGTCAAGGCCATGCTCTCCATTTCCCCACCTTGAGTGTGGGCCCCTCTCCCTAACTAAGATGCTCTGCTTCATCCAAAGGCAGGACAAAGGAGGATTCAAGGTTTGAGAAGGACTGCCTCCCGCTGTGGCAGAGGATCAAGGCCAACCTTTCCTCTCAGGGGCCCTTTCGCACGGGCATTTCAGAGGCCAATGGTAGGCACTGTCTCCTCCAATGGCTGCTTTGGGTTTCCTTAGCCCTTGCTCCCTTGAAGTCTACCAGACACAGCCTGGCTCTGTTGGTGCCTAAAGCCCATACAAGTGCGGCTTGAGCTAAGTCCCTTGGAGGCAGCTCCAGGTCAGCTCTCTTCCACTTGGGTCATTCTTTGTCCCATCCATCCTGCCCCACAAACTCTATTCCCAAATCAGCAAGCTCTCCATCTGGCCACAGTGTCTCCCTTCAGAGCTCCTGCTTGAGATCCTGTAGTCTCTGTGCCTCATGGTCCCAGATGAATAGATCATGCTTTCTGCATGGTCTCTTTGAAGCCCTTCTCACTAGGTAGAAGGAAAGGGAAGTTCCCTTTTGCTTTCCCCATCAGGACAAGGGAAGGAACATGCCACAACATCTTGACAACATCCTTGAAGAAATCATCTCCTGACTTTCCAGCTTCTCCTTTGTATGAGTATGCAATAACAAGTTAGCCTCAACAGGTCAGTAGCTTAGCGAAACTTATTTCACTCTCAGGCAAAGCCTGCTGAAAATCTGGGTGTCTAGCAAGGGCTGCTGCTCCATCAGGTGACCCTGTGTTGCAGACAACTTCCCTTTTGTGGCTTAGCCACAATCATCAAGATTAGGGAAGAGTGTATCAAAGTCACACCCACTTTTCTATGCTTTGGCCTAGAAGTGACTGGTGTCCCATCCATCCGCAGCTCATTGATCAGAACTAGTCTTGTGGTCCCATCTAACGCAAGGAGGCTAGAAAATGTAGAAAGCACAGGAGGTGTCAGTGGCATTTCTACCTTAGCCACAACCTGCAACACAGATAAGGAACTTATGGACAAAAACAGGCTTTTCTTTTCCTTTTCAAGTCCTTCTTCAACACTAGAACATCTCACTTTGTTATATGGGGGTTGTTGGTACTTAATGGCATGAGTATCACCTAAAAGAGAGACAAAAATAGTCCTATTAAAATACCTAATTGTATTTGAGTTAACCTTTTAAAAGCTTATAGCATACAATGAAGAGAATTAACATGTATTGGGCACCTACTAGGTACCAAGCACTTTCACATGTGTTTACATGCATGACCTCATTTGATCCTCACAAGAATGTTAAGATATAGGTGGTAATGCCCAAGTTTATCACATAATGACACCTGAGTCTCAGAGCCTAAATACATGGCCAAGGTCAGTTCATCAGGGAAGAAGTTCAGGTTTAGAATCCAGATGTTGGTTTTACAGTAACATTTTTTCCTACATAGTTCACATTTTGTTTATTTCAAACAAAATACACCAATGCACCAATCCAGTCTCCCATCATCTGACATATTCAGAAAGCTTAAAAATGAATTTGAAGTTAATATTAGCATCATTATCACAATTAATGATCTTCACAAGATTATAGAAATGTAGAGCTATCATTAGGCTTCAAGTAATAGAAAGTCTAATAATTATTTTTTCATTTCCATCTATTTAATTATTCTAATCTCATTTTGTGCTTTTATGAGCCATGCCTTCCATGGGATCTTGCTTTAGTTATGCCCTCAGCCTTATCCACCCTTGGTAAATAGGAAAACTTAAATGTTGGAGGCAATGGATAAAAAGTATGCTGACCTTTTTTCGACCTCTTTCCGCTTACCTACTGTCCTCACCTCTTCCTTGACCTCTGTGAGGTCTTTAAATTAAAGACCATTTCTTATACACCCCAAATCATGTAAACCTTGAGATATTTAATCTACAAATACCAATGGCTCACGTAATTTATAAGATTTCAAGTCAATCGTCATGCCATGATTCCAACCTAGTCATTCTTAGGAAAATTAGTGTGAATTACTTATGTGCAGGTACATAAGAATCCCAAGTTGGAGGAAATCTAATAAGTTAGACTGGAAGTACAATGCGTGGTGTTGAATGTGTAGAAGACATGTCATCCTCAGCAGCATGCAGCAGGTCGAGTTCAGAGAGTGAGGAAGCAGGCTCAATGAGAGTGTCAGTCTTGACCACATACAGCCCATGGGGAAAAAATAAAAAGCTTTTGCAAAGGATTCCCTAACCCTAGGCAATAACCCTTACCTATGGCTCCATAGATGATGGAGTGCTTAGAAATTAGCAGTGTAAGGGGTAAAAAAGACAAAACAAAACACAAACATATTAAGTGAAATCTCAAGCAATTCTGTGTGACCTCTCCAAAGCTGGCTGAAAATCTCACTCATGCGAGCCCTAGTGTCAGGTGGGGGCTGCTTGTATTTTCTTCCTCTTGTGAGGAAACCCAATTCAATGCCACAAATATTTGCTGAGCTCTCCTGACATGAGTGTGACATTAGCCTTGCCTTGTGTCTCTGTTGGACGGGGTGGGGGCAGGGGACGATGATATAGAAACAGGCTAGGGCCCAAAGCTGGGGCTGGACAAAAGGCCAGTTAGACAGGAGTTAAAGATCACAGACCATTGGAGATCCCCACCTGACTCAGCACACATATGCATGCATGCACACAGCAACATATTTGCTAGACCCGGCTAATTCACTCCATTCCCCAGCCCCTCCTCCCTTGACCAGCTGCTCTAGGTGCGAAGGAGATTACTTTGTAAATTGGCAGCAAGTTAGGTGCTAAATATCTGATTTTCCACTCATTGGGCATTTAGGTAAGTTATTCTTCTACTTTATCCTCCTGAGTTCTTCACTGAACGAGAACCTCCTCCCTACCCTAATTTACATGGCTTTCTCATTAAATTTCAGGTTCAGGCACTTGTTTCATTAAGCAACCCTATTTTGAACACAAACCATCTGCCAGGATCTTTGTTTGATAAAATGAATCTGGTACCATCTTCATCCTTAAAGACTTTATGCTGTAACCGGGGAGACAGAACATGGAAAGAAAACACATGGCAGGGGGAGCATTTTGATCTCTAGAAGAAAACCAAGGTTAGAGGCATGAGTCGTGGATCAGGAACCTGAGGAGAAGGCAGGCAGGATGGAGAAGCTGGGGGAGGAGCGTGCAGGAGGCAGGGCAGGCACTGCTCCGTCATCCAGTGGACACTCCTCTCATTCCCCCTGCTTATGAGCAGAGACACTTTAATCACAGAAAAGGAAGCAAGTGCCCCTGCCCCACCTTCCAAGGTGGACTCATGAGCGTTCTAAGTCAATATGGAACCCATCTCTTTCCCAGAGATTTGTTCAGATGGGCACAATTCTGCCCAATGATTCATAAGGGAAGGTCCATGGAAGGCTTTCCCATTCTATATAATAAAGAGCTAATATGCAAATGGTTGTCACGCCCTCATGCCCTCATGCAGGAACTGCTCAGACACTCAACACTGGGGAGAGAGGAATGGGGACCAGCCAGGTACAAATGAGCTCGTGAGAGAGGAATGGGGACCAGCCAGGCACAAATGAGCTCGTGAGAGAAGAATGGGGACCTGCCAGGCTGCGGCCCAGGAGAGGGACAAGGCGCCCACCCCATGGTCCCAGGTGCCAGCAGCTGCACCTGTACCTGCAGCCCGGGAAAGGGACAAGCCGCACACCCCACAGTCCTGGGTGCCAGTGGCTGTGCCTGCACCTGCAGCCTGAGAGAGGGACAAGCCGCCAACCCCGTGGTCCTGGATGCCAGTGCCTACGGCTGCAGCCTGGGAGAGGGATAAACCATGTGCCGCGTGGTCCCGGGTGCCTGTGGCTGCAGCCCAGGCAAAGCTGCCCGCTCACAGTACCCTGCAGCTGCAGCCAGCCCAGATGAAGCCAGCCCAGGTCCTGTGGCCTGCGGCCAGCCAGAGGAGGGAATCCTGGGTCCCAGGTCAGGGCAAGGAAGAGGCTGTTAGGGGAGATCAGGCCAGCAGGGGAGCAGTTAGGGACAATCAGGCAGGCAGGCAGAGGTGGTTAGGGGCAATCAGGCAGGGAGAGGTGGTTAGGGGCAATCAGGCAGGCAGGCAGGCGAGAGGTTAGAAGCCAGCAGTCCCAGATTGCGAGAGGCAGTTGGACATCCCTCAAGGAGTCCCAGATTGGAGAGGGTGCAGGCCAGGCTGAGAGGCACCCCCCCCATGCACAAATTTTGTGCACCGGGCCTCTAGCGCATAAGAAGACATACTCTCACAGCCACTCAGCACCTGCCCAGCCTCCACTCACTCTCCACCTGCTCTCCTGACACACACTGCCTTCCGCCCAGCAACGCTCACCCGCACAAAATCAGGGTGGTTTCTGTACCCTCAAAGGCCAAACTGGAACCCAAGGCACCACCAACCCATGTGGGATGGGCTGATGACAAAGTGGCATGGCAGAAAGGGAAGTACTTGTGGTGCGGTGACCACACCCTACATCTGAGGCCCATGTCAGGGCCCACGTCCCTACAGGCACTCCTCCCACCTGGCACTGTGGTGCTGAAGGCGGGGCTTATGACACAGGAACAAAGAAGGCAATGCTGGGACCTACCGGGAGAAAAGGGAAGATCAGAGCTAGAACTCGGGCATGCTTTCTTCTTTTAAAAGTCACTATGAGCTTCAAATCTGTTCATTATATTTTCCCAGGAAGCATTTGATCCAAAAAGAAAAACCAAAATCAAGTCAAGGCATCCCCAGCATCTACTGCCACTCTGTGTGACCTAGGCTGGCCACATCCCACCTCTGACTGCCCAGTGTGGGTGGTGGCTACAGGCATGGTCAAGCCTAGCCCATCAGCTTCTCCAAGGCTGCAGCCGCCACAGATTAAGAATACATAACCTTCTGTCCCTTTCATCGCCTGTCACCAAGGCCGGTAGATTCTACCTCCTAAGTCCCCAAGTCATCCTGTCCCTCCATCCCTGTTTCCACAGGCTTGAGGCTTTCCCAGCCTGTCACCCTGACCCCGTCCCTCCTGCAGTCCACACTGCAGCCTGGGCCACAGATCCTACCTCACAGCCCTTCCTGCCTCTCCACTGCGAGGTGAGCAGGCTCAACACTCGCACCCCGAATCTCCATTTCCAGCCGCCTCCCCTGGTACACGGACCCTGCAGCCTGTCTACATGGCATCACCTGAAGGTTCCCGTGAGGACATCAACGTTCAGACCTGCAGACATTGCACACACTGCATTCTCTCCCTGGAATGGTGTCTTCCTGCTTTTCAGCCAGGGAAAGCCTTCATCCTGCAGAGCTAGAAAGGGACCTTTCCTGACTCCCTCGGGCAAGGAATCCTACCCTCCGGTGAGCTCACGGCTGGTGGGAGTACTTCTTTTACAATATTCACCTAAATGTGTCCTACTGTCTTCTCCGGTGTTTCCTGGACAGAAACCACATAACAGCCATGTTTTCACCCCAACCCCCAGCTCAGGGACCAGGGGATGGAGGGCCTTCCCACCGAATAACCAAATGATGGTTGGGAAGTACCCGGAGCTGCAGACCTGGCTGTCTGCCTGCCTCCGCTCAGTACCTCTGACGGCTCCTGTGCGCCACAGTCTAACATGTCCGCAAGTGGGCCCAGTCCTCCTCCAGGCTCCGTGCCTCAGTGGAGCAGACCCTGAACCAGAAACCCTGGGGGCCTCCCTGTCACTCCCTCCTAATGCCCTGTTATAGAAGACCGGAGAAAAACCAAGCAACGCTTAGAGAAATGGAGTTACACAGTTTTGTTACGCCAGTGGGCTCAGAGGAACATATCTCTCAAATTTCAAGCAAAGCAACAAGGAAGGAGTTTTCTTTTTATAAAAGAGCCCTATGTTGCTTAGTAGATATCTCACAGGAAGCCTGTAGCCTTGAGTATAACACAGTTCTATTCATTTAACTAAAAAACAACAACAAACAAACAAAAAAAACAACACTTGGCATGAGAGCATGGGAGTATCAGCTCCTTACATTAGATCACTGACCTACAAGGTCAGACAGCTAAGCTTATCTTCCCTATTATTCAAGCAAGCATGAAGCATATGTTTATAGAAGCTAAAAAGCAAAGTTAATTTATAGAACAAGGGACCGTCTAAAAATAGCAGAGTTGACTCACAGAATACGGGACCATCTAAATAGCAGAGAATTTTAAACAGCAGTGTTACAAAATAGAGGTTACTATGCTTCAGGTTGACAACACAGTTTGGTGCTGCTTCTCTGGGAAGGCTCCAACTGTTGGGAAAGTTCAACTTAAAGTGTTATAGGAAGAATTAGCCTTTAGCCCTCTCAGCCCGAGCAGGCCAGCATTTACCTCCAATGCGCACCCTCAGTGCATTGGCTAGTCTTTATTCTCACTGCCACCTCCCTGGCACGACCACCTCACCTCCTGCCTGTACTGCTGAAACAATGTCTACTCCCTCCATGTCCACACTCACCCGTCCCACACCCCGAGCCATTCTGCTCCAAATCTTGAGATGAAATTTGTTAACCTAAATGTAAAAAGCCAAAGTGAGAAGCACCAAGTGTTTGAGATCAAATGGTATTATTAGTCTGGGAAGCATGAATCAGACAGAAACCCAAATCATGTGAAGGTAAGGTGTTATGAGCAGGGGAAGGGGGCTAATTACAGGAATAGAGGGAAGGAATTTCTGCAGGTGCAAATAAGCTAAATTATTCCTTAGCTACTCTTGATGGTGTTCATTCTGAAGAATGCCTTAAATTTTCATTCCGTAGCCAGATGTCTGCTTTCCTGGCAGCTTTGCAAACAGTTGCTTGGACACAGTGTTGCTTTGGCCCACTAGGGGTTATTTTGCCCCGTTGAAACATTCCAAACCTTTGAGGATTAAGATGTGCAAGGCGATTCCTCTGGGATGGTGGCTCTGACTCCATTTACCTCATTTTTCACAAGCTCAGTTTTTTCAAATCTTTTAACAGCATAGAAAGCCCTGTTCAGTCTGGCCCCTGCCTGCTTCTCCAGGAACTCCCTGCCTGTCAGGCCCCACCAGCTTTCTCGTGCTTCCACCTCCCACCGGCCACCTCGGGGCTTTCTTAAAGCTTCCTCTGCCTAGAACAGTGATGGCGAACCTATGACACGCGTGTCAGAGGTGACAGCGAACTCATTTTTTTTGGTTGATTTTTTTTGTTAAATGGCATTTAAATATATAAAATAAATATCAAAAATATAAATCTTTGTTTTCCTATGGTTTCAAATATCAAAAAATTTCTATATGTGACACGGCACCAGAGTTAAGTTAGGGTTTTTCAAAATGCTGACATGCCGAGCTCAAAAGTTTCTCCATCACTGGCCTAGAACATGATGGTTAGCAGGGACAGGTCCACCAAAGAGGGCATCTTTCTTGCCTCAGCTTAAAGGACTCTTCCTCTCAAAGCACCACATCATTTTGCCTTTCTAGCTTTTATCAATGCTTCAATTTTACATTTTATTTGCACGTGTGCTTAACTGATGCCTGTCTAGTAGCCACGAAGCTCACTAAAGGCAGGGGCTGTATATGTCCGCTCCATCCCTCTCTCCCCAGCTACTGGCCGGGCACCCTGGGAGGGCTGGCCTAACATCTGGTCAGTGGGAGAAGTTCATCTGCAGTGTCCACTGTTCTGCAGGGCACAGCTTCCCAGGAAGTCCCAGGGCGCTGGTTGGGGCCAGAGGGAGCAGAGCAGGTGGACTTTGGCCTCCACGTCCCACATGGCCCCGAGAAGCTCTGCACAGGTCTGATTTAGGTGCTGGGCCTCCACATAAAAGTTCACTTTGAAAGTAAGCCTTCTATGGGTAAAGTGTGTAAGATTCAATTCAAACACAGGAATGTGGAGAACAGGCAATGATCCTAAGGGCCATCATGAGAGAATGTGGGAGACGACAGGACTTCATTCACACATTTTATGAAATGGCTTTCTTGGAACTATTCACATGTTTCGCATCTTGATTGTGGCAGTAGTTCCACAATTGTATGCATTTGTCATATGCATTCATTTGAATGTGCTGAATTTTATAGGATGTAATTTTTTAAAGCAAATAAGAGTAGGGAAGATTTAATTACCTTTGGATGTTATTCAAGATTCATAAGTTTGAAGAAATTTCATATCATGACTGAAAAATTTATGCTGTACCTGTCCGAAAGCAAGGCTCGCCCAGATAGGAGGGGTGCAGCCATTCCCAATGAGAAGGCCAAGGAATTGCTCAGACTCACTTTAATGTATCAACTATTAGAGCAGATTAAATTGACAAATAACTGTAAGATTTATTGTATTAAATTAGTTAAAAACAAACATTTAAAGGCACATTACATACAATAGCATGTGGATTTAGAAATAGTCCTTTCTTCACTCACACATTTTATGAAACAGCTTTCTTGGAACTATTCACCCACATTGCTGACAACGGAATGTCTGCTGTCACCAAAGCCATGTTGAGCCACATGATACAAAGCACATCATCTTCACTCCCACCACCGTTATCTGTGGTGTATGTAGCCTTTGCGAATCCATATGATGCTGTCACTTGGACACATTCTATTGAGCGTGTAGGTATATTCATGATCTCCACAAAGCAAGGCCTCCCGGCTGCTGGCAGTGCTTTGTGGTGGAGCTGTCCTGTGCTCTGTGAGAGGCTGCCCAGCATCCTCAGCCTCTACCCACTCGGTGCCAGTAGCACACAATCTCCCCGTCAGTCATGACAACCAAAACTGTGTCCAGACATTTCCTAGGGGGCAAAACCACCCCCAGATAAGAGCCACTGCTTAAAGTAACCTTTTATTTATTGCAAGGTGAGTCCTCCCTTAACATCCTCCATAGGTTCTTGAAAACTATGACTTTAAAAGAAACAACATACAATGAAACCAAGTTTACCATAGACTCATTGATATAAGCAAGAGTCAAGTTCCTATGGCATATTTCTGGTCACAAAAACATCACCAAACTTATAAACAAAGACCTGAAACATTTCTAATATCCATCGTTTAAATAAATTTGATCTCAATATACATTTAAGAAAGACTAATATCATTTTCCCACCTGCTTATTACAGTTAAGTGTCACCTATCTGGCAGTTCAAGGACCCCACCCTGCACAGGGATGCCTTTCCATCAAAGTGTGTTCACACACACACACACACACACACACACACACACACACTCAGTCTGGGACAGTGTTGGCATGCTAGTTCATCTCATGTGCACATCTTTAGGATGTGGGAAGAAACCAAAACTCACACAGACATGGGGAAAACATGCAAACTCCATACAGACAGTGACCCTGGCTGAGAATCAAGATTTTCCCCTCATCAACTTCATAACAAAACATTGATGGACAAAATGACATTACTCAAGGACCTCCTGTATTGTTGTTTTACACCATTTTAAAATAATTTATTTATAACAACACCAATATTTAAACTGTAAGGTGAGATACCCAGAAACTGTTACTAAATTATTTTTTAATTCCTTTGCCTCATCTTTTACTGATGCTATTATTTGAATCTACTATACATTCAAAATAGCATCAGTTAAAATATTTTCAAGCCTGTCTTCCTGAGAGATTTGTTGTATTTCCTGTGTAAGAACTCAAATATAAAAGAATTCTTGCTCTTCTGAGGGTTGATTCTGGACCTCACCGAAGATGCAGGCACCCCCGGTTACCAGCCTCCACTCGCTGACTCTCCTAAGTGAGCATCAGCCTTTGCTTGAACACTTCCAGTGGCAGAGGAATCACTGCTTCACCTGGCAGTGCTGATAGAATAGTTCCTGCTTATACTAAGCTCAGGTCCCCCTGCCCAGAGCTCCTATACAACCTGCCGCGTTCTGAACAGCCTGCCCCTTCGCAACAGAGCAGCACGTTTAATATCTCCAGGCAGCAAATAAATTTGGGCTTTAGTCTTCTCCTTTCCCCGCTAACGATCCCTGCTAGTCATAGAGACTTTCTCAACATGACTTCATCCTGGGCCTTGTCAACAGCCTACCAGAAAGTGCAGCTTGGGCCCTGGCCTGGTAGCTCAGAGTGTCATCCCCAACGTTAAGGGTTCGATTCTCATTCAGGGCACATACAAGAAGCAACCAATGAATGCATAAATAAGTGGAACAACAAATCAATACTTCTCTCACTTTCTTCCTTCCTCTCTCTCAAATATCAATAATTTTTTAAGTGTGCCTTAGAATGAACCCTGTGAGAGTCTGTTCCAGACAGAGGGCTGGGAGCTTTGGTCATCGGGGCCCTTTGCAGGCTAGAGCTGATCAGCATTTTCAACAAAACGCTCATACCATTTTACAATATTTAGTTTAGGGACTCCAAAAATTCGCATAAACCCCACACAAATAACTGTTTCATATTTCATTAAGTATATTTAAAAGAACAGTAGTAATTGCTATTCTGACCCTAATTTTGCTCAACAAAGAGATGTTTTGTTAATGAAAGGCTCACAGGAGAAAGTGACCATGTGCTATCTAAAGAGCCCCTTCCACCCTGGCCAGTTTGGCTCAGTGTATGGAGCGTCAGCCTGTGGACTCAAGGGTCCCAGGTTCGATTCTGGTCAGGGGCACATGCCCGGGTTGCGGGCTCGGTCCCCAGTGGGGGGGCATACAGGAGGCAGCCAATCAATGATTCCCTTTCATCATTAATGTTTCTATCTCTCTTTTCCTCTCCCTTCCTCTCTGAAATCAATAAAAATACATATATTTTTTTAAAAAGAGCCCCTTCCTTCTATAAACAGAGGTAGCGACAGAGACAGAAATAGAGAGACAGACACAGAGGAACATTAAGAGAGAGAGAGAAAAAAATTCCAGCATCTTTTCAGGTGTTATCTGTTTGTCCTTGTTTTTGGCATAGTCTTATTTAGCTTTATCTAGTGGTCCCCTGTGACTCCCAGATTCTTTCCTTGTGTAACTGCTCAAACCAATCCTCCTCCACTGGTTTTTGAAGAAAAGTCACATGGTTGTGAGTCAGGTGCAATGATACTCGGCATCCTTTAGCAAAACAGCATTCAAAAAACAAAGCTTGGTTTCTGCTACTCCTGAAGGGCATGAATATCCAGGGCCTAATTTCCTGGTGACTTCGTTTCTGATATGCAGAATTATATTATTTGAGATTAAAATCCCCCATAAAAGGGGCAGGTACAGAAAATATAGTTTATATTGATGCCCACCACTAAACTGAATTAAGACTGATGACTGATTTTTCTAGCTGGTCTCCTAATTCTCATTCCCCCAGGAGCTAAAGTACCTAATAAACGTGGGTTAATAACCCCTGGTCAGGATGCTTTGAAGAGGCCTTTGCTTGTCTCAGTAACACTGAGAATTAAGCTGTGTAGGGTTTTGTGAACCTCTCCTCCCAACCACTGATCTCTTTTTCGGGAAATCAGCCGGTGCCCTGTGGTCGCTTTCCCTGTGTGATACACTGGAAACAGTCCTTCAGCAATGACACCTGCATCACTGCCAAGTTCACTTCCTCTTGAAGACGTATCCAGCCTTGGTCCAGTGCCCCAAGCCCAGCTAAACACCAGGACATCAAGGGCAGGGTGTCCCTGGGTTAACATACGGCTCCGTTTCAGACCAATACCCTGAAGGCGTAGCTACCAGAGGCTGGCAAACAGGAGGGCAGTGCTGTGAGCAGCTGACTTTGACGGTGCCTTCTCCCTTCCTCTGGGTGGGTCACCCTCTGCTCAGTGGCTGGGAATCCTGGGGGCGGGGTGAAGGGGGGGCGGGATGTGTGTGTGCCATTCACAAGCACTTTTTCCACAAGCACTTTAGGTTCAGGATCTTGCTCCCTCAGTTATTTCGTGAAGTGTTCTAATTATCGACCACCTCCTGTGAGTCGGCAGATAAGCCTGTCCTCACAGGTGCAGCAGCAGGCAGGGGCAGAAGACTGGAACCGCCTATCTGCCCATCAGCTTTCATTTTCTCCGCTGAGGAGCAGAGAAGACGATGAAGGCAAGTGATACACACGCAGCGGAAAGCTGCCAGCCTTCCTGCTCCGTGCCGGGGCCCAGGCCAACTCAGTCTCATCTGCCTCAAAATCATTATCTGAAGACTTGCCGGCTTTCACTCCTTATACTTCCCTCTGCAGCACGAAGAGGTGGGGATGTAAGCACGGAACAAATCTGTTCATGTAAGCAGCACCGGGAAACGGGCAGACTGTCTCTCCACCAGGCAAAGGGCGACCTGGCCCAGGTCCCATTCCATCCGCTCCGTCCCTCTCTGCGCTGGTCAAACATCGGCCTTGGAGATAGAATAAAGCTGGTGAGTTCTGGGTGGAGAAGCGCATAAAATGTCAAAAGCCCTTGGGCTTCTTATCCAATTACGGAAAGAGCAGCTCTGAGCACCAACTCTGCCAGCGGGCAAGCCGCGCCCCTCCAGGAGCTTGCAGCCCAGGGAGACTCCAGCAGGTAACAGGAGGCTTACAGAACTGAGGGAGCTTTAAGAAGTGATAGGTATTCCCTAGGCCTAGCCGGTTTGGCTCAGTGGATGGAGCGTCGGTCTACGGACTGAAGGGTCCCGGGTTTGATTCTGGTCAGGGGCATGTACCTTGGTTGCGGGCACATCCCCAGTGGGGGGTGTGCAAGAGGCAGCTGATTGATGTTTCTCTCTCATCAATGTTTCTGACTCTCTATCCCTCTCCCTTCCTCTCTGTAAAAAATCAATAAAATATATTTTTTTAAAAAAAGAAGAAGTGATAAGTCAATGAAGCACTGGTGGGGACGAGGGAGTGTACAAACACAGGGGATTGTATGGGTGCAAAACACTGCATTTTGCAGCGGGAATTTTGAAAGGTTCCAGTAAACCTTTCTCAGCTGGAGCGGGAGGGAGAGCAGCTTGCCCCTGAGAGAGCTCTGGGGAAATGGACCAGGGAAACTTTGGCTGCAGTCACCCAGCATCAGCAGGGCCCCCGGGAAGGGGCCCCCTACCCTCCACAGCTGGGAGTTCAGTTTCAAAACTTAATAACTATGCAGCAGTTAGGGATGATGGATGGTGCCGACGCTAAGCTCAAAGCAGAACTCAGTGTAGAGCCGAAAAATCAGGAAAGAAACTCAGAGCAAACACCAGGCCCTGAGGATTAAGCATAAAAGGAAGAAGGAGAGAGGATATGCAAAGCAGAGGGGCAGCATGAAGAAACATTGGTAGAGACAAGCAAGAAAATTAACAAAGACCTGTTGGGCTGCAATGAATGGCCTGTGTTGGGAAACAGCAGACATTAATATATGGGGCCTAAAATTCATAACTACAGGACTGATATACAGTGGAATTGGAGTGCTGTGTGCTCCACTGGAGCAGGGAGTGCTGAAATCGGCCCCTACCCCTTCCTTCCCTGCCTGGCCCAGGGATGTCCCCTCTCCCTCCCCTGCTCTCCAAGGCAAATGCTTTGTTGCTGGAGAACATCGCCCACACCATATCTCAGAAAGAGGGCCCAGAGAGGGGCTGGTCCCACACTCTGAGATCAGAAGAACAACGAAGCCCTTCACCACACCACCCCTCTGTATAGACAAGGAAGCAGAGGCCCAGAGAGAAACACTAACTGGGCCAAGGCCACAGGCCTCTTCACCATAGCCAGGGGCACTATGCCCCAAGCCACGCCCACCAGCCAATCAGAGCGACTATATGCAAATTAACCCAACCAAGATGGCGGCCGGCAGCCACGGAGCTGGAGCAAGCAAGAGGCTTGGTTGCCCGGGCGATGGAGGAAGCCAAGCTTCCCGCCTGCCCTGAGCCAGCTGTGGCCTCCGCTCATGGCAACAAAGTTTCAATAATAGAAGACAAATAAATCCCAGATACCTGCTTCCAGCCAGCCTCCAATGGGAGCTTGGGTGGCTGGGGGCCCTGGCCAGCCTGCAAACAGCCATCAGCCCCTCACCCAGGCTGGCCAGGCACCCCAGAGGGGACCCCCACCCTGAAGGGGCTGTGGCCAGCCTGCAAACAGCCATCAGCCCCTCACCCAGGCTGGCCAGGCACCCCAGCAGGTCCCTCCCCCCACCCTGAAAGGGGTGTGGCCAGCCTGAAAAGGACCCTCAGCCCCTCACCCAGGCTGCCAGGCACCCCAGTGGGAACCCCATACTGAAGGTGCTGTGGCCAGCCTGACATGGCCATGGCTCAAACAGGATCCAGTCTGCCTTCTCCAATGTGGGAGGTTCAGGCCTCCCATTGGCTTCCAGATCCTCAGGAACCTTGGGTGTGGCCTCAATGGTAAGGATCCACAATGGCTGCTTCAAATCTGTTCCAGGAAGGAGGATGAGGAAGGGAGAAAGCAGGCATATCTTCTGTTTCAGTATACACCCCAGAAGTCACACACAACAACCACCTCACAGTTCACTGGAGATTTAGTGCCATTGTTACAGGCACCTCTCACAGACACCAGAGAGGTGTTGTTGGGCAGCCCTGAGTCAGGGCGGGGGCTGTCCCCAACCTCGAGTCTTGTCTTCTCATATAAATGAATTTAAATGAGAAAACTCCAGATGATTACATTGTGATAAAGCTAATTTTATTAAGGCAATTAAAGCTGCACCTTTATTTAAAAGGCAAGGCAAGCAAATCTATGCATCTGGCTTATGAAGCACAGATGGGCTCTCAGCTAATCTGAAGAGCGAGTTGGGTGGGAGTTTGAGGTGTTGTGTACTCTCCTATCTATAGGTTTCAGGATTCCTGTGCTGAGTATGTTGGTACAGATTAATTCTCAAGGTCCCTTTTTACTTTGTTGTGGCCTTCCCAGAATTCATGAGAAGCACCGGGCAATTTTATCTCACCAAGCCTTGAGACTGCTGGCTTCTCTGCTTAGGGAGAAAAACTTCCCTCTTTTCCTTTCCCTTCCCCCGTCTTTTCCTGCATTCTTGTGTTAGGGAGGTTTTCCACCATTTGCTTGGTTTGTGGAAGATAATGGCTTGTTAGTTATAAGCTGACTGCAAATTGCCCACACTGTTTGGCCTTGTTTTAACTTTCCTGTCTCAGTTTCCCTACTCCTCCTGCCCTGGAATTTTCCTAGCTTTTCAGTGTCCTGTACCACCATGGCTTCACAGAGTCTGGAGATTGCCATGTTCTCTGGGTGGCCATTGGCTCTACTGAAACGTCAGAGGTTCTTTTTCTAAGGAAGAAAGAAAGGACCAGTGGTGGTCTGCGGTACCACTTCCTGTGAGCTCTCTATGGCTACTATTCTCCGACTTCATGCTTCTGCCCAAGGACACGAGTCCCCCTCCTTTCTAAGGTGACACCTTCCATATATGCCTGTGCTCCCACTCACTTCATAGCCATTTGAAACTGCATACTTTTTTTCAGAATTATGTTAAGTGTGTTCATTTCTCTTTGTACTTCTGACAATGGACATTTGACATTGTAGTTATTCTAAAGAAGTTTATTTATTGTGTTTAATACATAACATAAAATTACTTTCTGTCTGCCTGCTGCCCTTTTGGATATTTTGAACTTGCTTGAATTTAAAAAATGTGATTATATATATGTACCCTCTCGCAGTCTGGGAACCCTCAGGGGATGACCACCTGCTGGCTTAGGCCTGCTCCCTGGGGGATTGGGCCCAAGCTGGCAGTCAGACATCCCTCTGGCAGCCCAAGAGCCCTCGGGGGATGTCCACTTGCCAACGGGGAGCAGGCCTAAGCTGCAGTCGGACATCCTTAGCGCTGCTGAGGAGGCAGGAGGGGCTCCCACCACCACCGCTGTACTGGCAGCCGTCAGCCTGGCTTGTGGCTGAGCAGAACTCCCCCTGTGGGAGCGCACTGACCACCAGGGGGCAGCTCCTGCATTGAGCATCTGCCCCCTGGTGGTCAGTGTGTGTCATAGTGACCAGTCATTCCCAGTCGTTCTGCTGTTAGGGTCAATTTGCATATTACCCTTTTATTATATAGGAGTGCCTGGCCAGCCTGGGTGAGGGGTTGATGGCTGTTTGCAGGCTGGCCACAGCCCCTTCAGGGTGGGGGGTCCCCCCTGGGGTGCCTGGCCAGTTGACACATGTCATGAGGGCACTCAACCAGCCCTGTAGAGCGGTCCCCTGCACCACCCAGAGTGAGCAGTCTGAGAGAGAAACAGACAGACAGACAGAGACCAAGAGGAGGAAGCCACAATACCTTTTGTGATCTAGTCCCTGCAGTCATGCTCTGCCATCACTATCACTCCTGCCTTATTCTGTCTTTATAAGCAAGTCACCAAATTCAGCCCACACTCAGGGGGAGGAGAGGGAGGTGAAGAATAGGCTCTACCTCTTGAAAGGAAGAGAATTAAAAATTTTTGGACATACTTTTCTTTTTAATTTTTTCCTTTCTTGATTAAGATATTAAAAATGTGTTCTTATACCCCCATTGTCCCCTATCCCCCCACTCATGCCCTCATCCCCCGGTGTCTGTATGCATTGGTTATGCTTATATGCATGCATGCAAGTCTTTTGGTTGACATACTTTTCTTAAAAATCTATCTTTATTGTTGGAAAACTATTACAGATATCAGCTTTACCCCTTGAACCCTTCTAGCCTGCACCTTCCCTCCTCCTCCCTGGCCCTGGCCTTCACCACACTATTGTCTGAATCCAAGTGTTATGCATATATGTATATAAATTCTTTGGTTAATCTCTTCCCACCCACCCCTGCCTTCCCTCTGAGATTTGTGCCCACATCTACCTGCTCCCCTTAACTTTAATGTTCTCCTTCTTGCTAATGCCACCTGCCAGGGATCACACTATCACGTACCTACCCCATGGAGAGGCTGAAGGCCCCACTCCACTGCCACCAGTGCCCTAGGGTTCACCCAATAAGATTCCATAGAGAGAGAATCCAAGAGCTGCAAGAAAAACAAAAGCCAATTGCATAGCCATGTTCCCTTACTGATTAAAAAGACATTATGATTTTTTTTTAAAAAAGGTATATTTATTTCTGCTACTCCCCTTCCTCAAAAAAAAAGGCATGATAAGTATGATAACTAGACAGTAAAACAAAATATGTTGAAAACAAGTCTTCTAAAAAGTCCAGAAAGCTTCTGAGTTGGAGCCAGCACAGCACAATGAACTTTAAAAGTCTGGGGTGATTTTTATTTTTTCGTATGATTGTTATAGAAGGGCTAAGGAAGCAGAATAGGTGGGTGCCAAAAGGAAAAACAACATTTTCAAAATAAAATGTCAGAGCTTTTCATGGAGTGAAGATATTTAGATTTACTGATAAGAACCAAAGTTTAAAGCATTTCCAAACAAGAACATATTTGTATTTGTTTTTAAATCTCACATTATTTGCAGTTACAACTGAGATGTTGATAACATTTCCAAGCACTAGAAAACTGGTTCTCACACTTTCACTTACAGCTTCTGGTACTTTATGAGTTTCTGGTAAATACAATGTCTGTCTTTTCTCCAACTTTTAGACATTAATTTGCTAGTCTAAGACAATCACAGGCTTTATTCTTTCTTTGTGGCAGATGTACAAAACAGAAGTCACACACATATAATGATGCCATCTATACATTTGTCAATGTCTGCGCTCATTCCATATGTTTATGTATTGCCTGGTGTCATAACTAAACAGTTCCAATCACACTTACATGAAATCCCAATTTTGTTGCAATGCAATCACAACATCTGCATGACCTTGACATGTCATTTCCTTTCTATCCCATCTAGGATAATAATCGTATGCTTGCATATAATTCAACGTTAAAAATTGTTTTTAAAAGCTTTTAATCTCTTTTAGTAAACTTTTTTTAAAAAAAAAAAACAATCTACACAAGTAAGATTCTTATTTTTTGATATTTTGGAAACTGTTTCCAGGAATGCTGGTGCTTACCCTTTCAACTTCAGTAAATGCTTTTTAGATGTGCCCTACTTTGTCTTTGTGGTCCATTTAGATTCCGCATGTCAGATTTTATTAAAGTAGAGCCCACTTACAATTTGAAACATCCAGCTTTCCTGCCAAGAGTACCAACGGCTGGCAGACAACTCTCTGACACCAGACTCTGGAGTCTGAAGTGCCAGCTTCATCTTTCATCACAACTGCTGCCCAGAGAACAGGAAGGTCACTTTGCACCTCAATGTCTCCCTGTCTTTCATTGTCACACAGAATGGAGAGGCCAATCTTTGATTTCTCCTTGACAGATGTCTGAGCAAAGATAGTTTAAGAGCCTGTTGCCATGGGACGTTTGCAATTTGCAGGAGCTGGCTCTCAGCACCCACCAGGACTGGAGTCCTAGAGCCCTGGACCAGACAGGCAGCTGGACGTGGGCACAGGAGGGAATGAAAAATTAAGAGACATTTAACTAATACTTAATTTTTAAAGAAAAGAATGACACAGGAAGATTCCAAAATAGTGGCGGAGTAAATGGAAACTCCAATGACATGCTCCCAGTACCAAACTGGAATTACAACTAAAATACAGAAAAACCATCATAAATATTCAACTGAAGACTAGCTGGAGAGAACCTGATAACCAAGAATGGAAAGTGGAAACCACATTGGGACTGGTAGGAAGTGCAGAGGCACAAAGGGGCTGGCTGGACTCCCACAGACAGCAGCTGCAGCCCTGGAGGGATATCTCAGCTGTGGGGGACTTCCCTCTGAGAACTCCAAGCTCGGCTCCTCATCCCAGAACCCTAGAACTGAGAAAGGTGTCCACATAACAACTGGCTGTGAAAAGCAACATGGTTTCTGTCTGCTAGGGAGAGAAGGCTGGAAATGCAGGCACTTTCTTAAAAGGAATAGTTTGTATGCAGCCTCTCACCTGGGGATCTGGCAGAGGAAGGGCAGAGTGGAGTGAAGCTGTGTGAGCAGAAGCCAGATTGGGGGCTCTAGAGTTAGAGACACCCAGTTTCCTGTGCTGAGTCATTCCCTCATACTGGAGAGGACATATTTCTCCTTCAGACCTTTACCATCCAGGCAGCTTTTGCCTGGAGGGGAAGAAATTGCCCCACCCTATTAAAAAAAAACCCTTCCCCCACCCTTTGGAGTCTCTGATGCCCAATAAGAGACTGAGAATAACAATCAACCTGCAGGCAGAAGCAACTGCCCTCCCTGTTGGAAAACATCTCGCCCCACCCATGGTTGATAGCCTGAAGCTAATCAAGAGTGAAGACAATCATATTGATGGCAGAGGTGGGTCACTGGAGGCTTTGAATCTTTGCCTAACCTCATTTGAGGCCCAGGGCTGGAAAAGTAGATCTTGGTGCACATCTTGGTCCTTTCCAAAGGCACTCAGCACTAATAGAGAGAGCCATAAGCTATGGATTGCTGATAGCTCCAAACGGGTACTCAGAGCCAGTCAGAACCAGGGTCTGACACTGTCCTGCACTAACTATTGGGAGTCATAGCAGATCTACCTAATACATAGAAAAAAACAAACAAACAAAAAGATAAAATTGGGAGACCATATAAAAAAACCCAAATGAAAGAACAAGAGAATTCTCCAGAAAAAGAGCTAAATAAAATGGAGATAAGAAATTTATCAGACATAGAATTAAGAATAACCATAGCAAGGATGCTCAACAGCATGAGAGAAGATACAATAACTATAAAGAATGACATAGCACTAATAAAGAACACACTGGAAGTAATACACAGCAGATTAAGGGAAGCTGAAGATAAGATCAGTGAATTATAAGACAGGGTAGGAAAAATCACTCAATCAGAGAACCTAAAAGAAAAAAAGAATTAAAAAACAGGAGGATAGCTCAAGAGAGCTGTGGGACAACTTGAAACATAATAATATTCATATCATAAAAGTACCAGAAGGGGAAGAAAGTGAACAAGGGATAGAGAATGGGTTTGAAGAAATAATAGCAGAAAACATCCCTAACCTGGTGAAGCAAAAAGTCACAAAAGTTCAAGAGGCACAGAGAGTCCCAAGCAAAATGAACCAAACAGGCCAATGCCCAGACACATCATAAAGAATCATTGAGGCAGCAAAAATAAAAAGGTATTTGTTACCTACAAAGGAGCTCCCATAAGACTGTCAGCTGATTTATCATCAGAAAATGATTTCTCATCAGAAAGGAATGGTCTGAAGTATTCAAGATAATGAAAAGCAAGGATCTGAAACCAATATTACTATATCCAGCAAGGCTATCATTCAAAATAGAAGCTGAAATAAAGAGCTTCCAAGACAAAAGGGGGATAAAGGAGTTTTCACCACCAAACCAGCATTGCAAGAAATGTTAAAGGGACTGCTATAGTGAGAAGAAATAGAGAGAGATAATCATAGACATACACAATTAAAATGACAATAAATAAGTACCTATCAATAATAACTTAAGTGTAAATGAATTAAATGCTCTAATTAAAAGACATAGGGTTGCTGTATGGATACAAAAACAGGACCCAAATATATGCTCTCTACAAAAGAACCATCTCAGAACAAAAGACTCACACAGGATGAAAGTAAAGGGATGAAAAAACATTTTCCATGTAAATGGAAATGAAAAAAAAATCTGGGGTGCCAATATTCATATCTGACAATATAGACTTCAAAATGAAGGCCATCACATGAGACAATACAGGTTACCACATAATACTAATGGGCTCAATCCAACAAGAAGATAAAACCTTGGTAAACATATATGTACCCAATATAGGAGCACCTTCATATATAAAACAACTTCTGGAGGACTTTAAGGGAAAGATTGACAGCAATACAGTCATAGTAGGGGACTTTAATACCCCACTGACACCACTGGATAAATCCTCTAAACAAAAAAACAGCAAAGAAACAGCAATCCTAAATGACTCACTAGATCAGATGGACTTAATTGACATCTTCAGAATATTTCACCCCAAAGCTACAGAATATACATTTCTCCAGTGCACATGGGACATTTTCAAAGATAGACCACATATTAGGACACAGGCAAAGTCTCTTCAAATTCAAGAGGATAGAAATCATAACAAGCATCTTCTCAGATCACAATGGCATAAAACTAGAAATCAACTACAATGACAAAAATCAAACACTTGGAGGCTAAATAGCATGTTATTAAACAATGAATGGGTTGCCAAAGAGATCAAAGAAGAAATAAAAAGCATCCTGGAAACAAATGACAATGAAAACACAACAATCCAAAGTCTATGGGACACAATGAAAGCAGCCCTGAGAGGGAAGTTCATAGCTCTACAGGCCTACCTCAAAAAACAAAAACAAAAAACTGGCAATAAATTATCTAACCTTGCAACTTAAATAATTAGAAAGAGAGGAACAAGCCCACAGTATCCAGAAGGAAGGAAATAATAAAGATCAGAGCAGAAATAAATGACATAGAGACCAAAAAAAAAAAAACAATACAAAAGATCAATGAAACCAAGAGCTGGTTCTTTGAAAGGATAAACAAGATTGATGAACCTATCGCCAGGCTCACCAAGAAACAAAGAGAGAGGACCCAAATAAACAAAATCAGAAATGGAAGAGGTGAAGTAACAACTGACCCTACTGATATACAAAGGATTGTAAAAAAAATACTGTGAACAACTCTACTCCAAAAAACTGGACAACCTCAACGAAATGGACACGTTCCTAGAAAAATACAAGCTTCCAAAACTCAATCAGGAAGAATCAAAAAACCTGAATAGGCCAATAACTATGATGAAATTAAAACAGTAATCAAAAAGCTTCCAGCACACAAAAGCCCTGGACCAGATGGCTTCACAGGAAAGTTTTACCAAACATTCAAAGAAGAACTAAAACCAATCCTTCTCAGACTATCCCAAAAAATTCAAGAGGTAGGCACACATCCAAGCTCTTTCTATGAAGCCAGCATTACCCTAATCCCAAAACCAGATAAAGACACCACAAAGAAAGAGGATTACATGCCAATATCACTGATGAACATAGATGCTAAAATCCTCAACAAAATTCTAGCAAACCGGATCCACCATTACATTAGAAAAATTATACACCATGACCAAGTGGGATTTATTCCAGGGATGCAAGGCTGGTACAATATCCACAAATCAATAAACGTGATACATCACATAAACAAATTGAGAGACAAAAATCACATAATCACATCAATTGATGTAGAACAGGCATTTGACAAAGTCCAGCACCCTTTTCTGATAAAAAAAAATGCTCACCAAAGTGGAAATAGAAGGATCATTCCTCAACATAATAAAAGCCTTATATGACAAACCTACAGTCAACATCATACTCAATGGGCAAAAACTAAAACCATTTCCCTTAAAAACAGGAACAAGGCAGGGATGCCCACTTTCACCATCCCTGTTCAACATAGTACTAGAAGTACTACCCATAGCGATCAGACAAGAAGAAGAAATAAAAGGCATCCAAATTGGAAAAGAAGAAGTAAAATTGTCATTATTCACAGATGACATGATACTGTACATAGAAAACCCTAAAGACTTCATCAA
Source organism: Myotis lucifugus (assembly GCF_000147115.1). Taxonomy (NCBI): domain Eukaryota; kingdom Metazoa; phylum Chordata; class Mammalia; order Chiroptera; family Vespertilionidae; genus Myotis; species Myotis lucifugus. The sequence continues at coordinate 1,198,213 of NW_005871272.1, read as the reverse complement.
AAAATTATCAGACTTAATAAACGAATTTGGCAAAGTAGCAGAATACAAAATTAACGCCAAGAAATCTATGGCATTTCTATACAGCAATAGTGAACTTAGAGAAAGAGAAATTACAAAAACAATCCCATTTACCATTGCACACACAAAAAATTAAGATACCTACGAATAAACTTAACTAAGGAGGTAAAAGACCTGTACTCAGAAAACTACAGGACATTAAAAAAGAGAGATAGAGAAAGACATAAACAGATGAAAGAACATACCATGTTCATGAATTCGTAGAATCAACATCATTAAAATGTCCATAATACTCAAAGCAATCTATAAATTCAATGCACTCCCCATTAAAATACCAATGGCATATTTCACAGATCTAGTAAGAACTCTCCAAAAATTCATCTGGAATAAACAGAAAACCCAAATAGCTGCAGCAATCCTGAGAAAGAAGAACAAAGTAGGAGGGATCTCAATACCAGATATCAAGTTGTATTACAAAGCCACGGTTCTCAAAACTGCCTGGTACTGGCACAAGAACAGACATATAGACCAATGGAATAGAATAGAGAACCCAGAAATCGATCAAAACCACTATGCTCAATTAATATTTGACAAAGGAGGCATGAACATACAATGGAGTCAAGACAGTCTCTTCAATAAATGGTGCTGGGAAAATTGGTCAGACACATGCAAAAAAAATGAAACTAGACCACCAACTTACACCATACACAAAAATAAACTCAAAATGGATAAAGGACTTAAATGTAAGATGGGAAACCATAAAAATACTAGAGGAATCCACAGGCAGCAAGATCTCAGACATATGCCGAAGCAATATCTTCACCGACACAGCTCCTAGGGCAATGGAAACTAAAGAGAAAATAAACAAATGGGACTACATCAAAATAAAAAGCTTCTGAACAGCGAAAGAAACCATCAACAAGAAAGCCCACTGCATGGGAGAACATATTTTCCAATGTTATCTCCAATAAGGGTTTAATCTCCAACATTTACAGGGAACTCATGCAACTTAACAAAAGGAAGATAAAAAACCCAATCAAAAAATGAGCAATGGACCTAAATAGATACTTTTCGAAAGAAGACATAAGGAAGGCCAAGAGACAGATGAAAACATGCTTAAAGTCACTAATCATCTGAGAGATGCAAATCAAAAGGACAATGAGGTACCATCTCACACCTGTCAGAATGGCTATCATCAACAAATCAACAAATGACAAATGCTGGTGAGGATGTGGTGAAAAAGGAACCCTCGTTCACTGCTGGTGGGAATGCAAACTGGTGCAGCCACTGTGGAGAACAGTATGGAATTTCCTCAAAAAATTAAAAATGGAACTCCCACTTGATCCAGTGATTCCACTTCTAGAAATATATCCCAAAATACCAGAAACACCAATCAGAAAGGATATATGCACCCCTATGTTCATAGCAGCACAATTTACAATAGCTAAGATTTGGAATCAGCCTAAGTGCCCAAAAGCAGATGAATGGATTAAAAAGCTTTGGCACATCTATGCAATGGAATACTATGCCACAGTAAAAAGGAAGGAACTCCTACCCTTTGCAACAGCATGGTTGGAGCTAAAGAGCATTATGCTAAGTGAAATAAGTCAGTCAGAGAAAGATAAATATCACATGATCTCACTCATTTGTGGACTATAATGAACAACATAAACTGATGAACAAAAACAGATCTAGAGACAGAGAAGCATCGATCAGATGCTCAAACCTCAGAGGGAAGGTATGGGAGGTTGGGGGTAAGGGGGAGAGATCAACCAAAGGACTTGTATGCATGCATATAAGCATAAGTGATGGATGCAGACAACAGGGGGTGAGGGTGAGAGCAAGACTGGGGGGAAGAGGGGACAATGGGGGGATAAAGACACATTTGTAATACCTTAATCAATAAAAAATGTAAAGAAAAAAATCCTAGAAGAAACCATAGGCAACAAAATCTCTGACATCTCTCATAGCAATGTGTTTGCAGATACATCTCCTAGGGCAAAGGAAACTAAGAAGAAAATAAAAAATGGAACTAAATCTTATGCATTGCAAAAGAAACCATCAACAAAACAACGAGAGAGCCCACTGCATGGGAAAACATATTTGCTGATGTCACATTCAATAAGGGTTTAATCTCCAAAATTTATAGGGAACTAATACAACTTAACAAAAGGAAGATAAACAATCCAATCAAAAAATGGGCATAAGACCTAAATAGTTACTTTTTGAAGGTGGACATACAGAAGGACAAGATACATATGAAAAAATGCTCAAAGTCACTAATCATCCGAGAGATGCAAATCAAAAGGACAATGAGGTACCATCTCACACCTGTCAGAATGGCTATCATCAATGAATCAACAAACAACAAGTGCTGGTGAGGATGCGGAGGAAAAGGAACCCTCCTGCACTGCTGGTGGGAATGCAGACTGGTGCAGCCACTGTGGAAACTGTATGGAGTTTCCTCAAAAAATTAAAAATGGAACTCCCATTTGACCCAATGATCTCACTTCTAGGAATCCTGAAACACCAATCCAAAAGAACATATGCACCCCTGTGTTCATAGCAGTGCAATTTACAATAGCTAAGATCTGGAAACAGCCCAAGTGCCCATCAGTAGATGAGTGGACAAAAAAAAGCTGTGGTACATTTACAACATGGAATACTATGCAGCAGTAAAAAAGAAGGATCTCTTACTCTTTGAGACAACATAGATGGACCTGGAGAATATTTTGCTAAGCAAAATAAGCCCGTTGGAGAAAGACAAGTATCACATGATCTCTCTCGTATGTGGAATCTAATTAACAAAATAAACTGTTGAACAAAATAGATCCAGAGACATAGAAGCAAGGAACAGACTGTCTAATCTCAGAGGGAAGATGGGGGTGGGTGGGTTGCTGGGAAGAAATCAACCAAAGAATTTGTATGCATCTATTTGTAACCCATGTACACAGACAATATGGTGGTAAAAGCCTGGGGCAGAGAGTTGGGGCAGTCTATAAGGAGTCAATGGGAGAAAAAAAAGTAGACATATTAACACTTTCAACAATAAACATTTAAAAAGAGCTGTGGGGGTTGGGAGGAAGGGGCAGCCCAGCAGAGTAAGCAGTGAGGGAGAAAACAGTGTCTGAGTCAGTAGATGCCTGACAGCATGGGGTTCAGCCATGTGGCTCTCCATTGTCAGACAGCGGTGGTGTTTCAGACAAAGAAAAGGAACCACAGAGCCCTGCCACTGCTTGGACCCCCAAAACTCACCTCCTGTTGCCCTTTGAGTCAGGTCCATGAGCATATTATCTGTAAACCAAGAGCTATTGCAGTAGAATCACTGTTTCCCTCTGTGACGGATCCTTAGGAGGGGTGCTTAGGGCAGGACTCCATGGAGGTCAGGGGTCACCATTATTTTGAGGGCAAAACAAACCCACCTCCAAGGAGCATGGCTGTATTGTCTACAGAAGCCACTTCAAGACTGAGAGTTCACAAAGACAAAAAATCTTGTGATTCAGTACCATCTATTGGAAAATAGTAGAAAGAGCTCTTCAGAAATAAATGCAAAAGCAAAGGAGGACAGCAAATACCATGAAGAACCACAGTAATGACGATGACCAGAAGGAAATGAAAATGATCTTTAAATACAAGAAACAAACAGAACACCTAATTACCTCAATCCAAAGAGACCCTCTCAAAGGCACTTGGTACTGAAACTGTCAAATATTAATGACAAAGAAAAAATTCTCAAGTCAGCCAGGGAAAAGAAAGAAGTGACTTACAAAGGAAAAACCCATCAGAATTTCATCCAACTTCTCAGAAGAAACTCTACAAGCCAGAAGAGAGTGGAACCAAATATATCAAACATCTGAAAGAGAAAAATTACCAGCCATGAATAATATATCCAGCAAAATCATACTTTAAATATGAAGGAGAAATAAAGATGTTCCCAGACATACAGGAGCTGGGGGATTTTATCACCAGAAAACCTCCATTGCTATAAATATTCAAGGGAGTGATTCTACCTGAAACAAAGAACATAAGGTCACAACACTACGAGTAAGATCATCAAAAAACTTACAGTATAAACAGTGATAATTTGTGACAACTAAAACATAAAAGGGGAGGGGGGAGAGGCCTAAACTTGCAAAAAAAAGATGAAGATCAGATGCACTCAAAAGGGAATAATCTACAGTATATATGCAAGTCCATTTTTATAAACCTAATGGTAATCACACACAAAAATCCCCAAACCAGGAAATATAGCTTTAAAAAACTAAGGGGAAAGTGGGGTGGAGGGGAGAGACAGAGGAAAGATATATGGAAAACCACCAAACAAAACAGAAGCATAAAGGAAAAGAACCAATGGAGGCACAGAGCTACCAGAAAACAAAAGATAAAGTGGCTATAGGGAATTTTCATACATCAATAATTACCCTAAATGTAAATGGTCTGAATTCACCAATAAAGAGACACAGAGTGGCTAACTTCATTATTATTGCAAAGACCAATGGTGTCTGCCTTGGAGAAGCACACTCCAAGGGATGGGATATGGCTTTTCAGCTCAGTTTAGTTCTGAAAGAAGTTTGAGGACCTACTTGGCACAGGACTGGACTGGACATGAAGACATAAGAATGAAAAAGGGCCTGGCTTTGCCCTTAAAAAGTGGAGAGTTTTGTGGGTGAAATGAAACATGAACATAAAATATTCTCTGAGTGACAAGATGGAGTCTATGGGAATGCAAAAGGGGAACATTTAGCTAAATCAAGGCTGTTTTTTGAAGGAGACTTTTTCCTGGGGTGTATTTTAAATATGCAAAATTAGTTATGCTTTAACTCAAGGTTAGTGAAGACAGTGTTCAAGCCCTGGCCTCCCAGAATGCCTCACTGCTGCCCTGTCTGGCCCAGTGGGTGAAGAGCGAGGCCCAGCTCCCCTGCTCCCCTCCAGGATTCAGCCTATCAGATGGGCATCCAACAGGACTGCCCATCAGGACCCGAGCAGGATCGAAAGGGCAACCATTCCCTGCAGGCAGCTCCTCCCAAAGTGAACTGTGAAAAACATGAAATGTCTCAAAACAGCCCTGGCCTTCCTGCCCCAGCTGTGAGCAGCTGGCACAGATCTGCCACGCTGCTTTAGCCAGGTGAGGGGAGCACTTCTTAAAATTCTTTTCCATGATGTATCTGCTCTCAGGAACATGAAACCTCTCGCTGCATTAAAGTGAATATTGGCACTTCGGTCCCATGCATTTCTTATCTCCTAACTCAGAAAGACTAACTTGAGCTTTCCCAATGACTCCACTCAGACACAATGAGAATGAGATCAACAGACCAGCACCTCAGAAGGAAAGGAGGCATACGTTTCCATATTTAAAAAAGAATACAGGCATGAGATACACAGGAAGCCACGGGGCCCTGTTTTTATTTACCATCCGCTTGGAAATGATGGTTACTATGGCAGCAGGAAATGTGAGGTGTTTTTTTTCAAAGGAGCTACTGAATTTACAAAGATTCACTCAGCCCGTGGAGGTCTTTCTTCTTCTTTGATGATAGGCCAGACTGGTGAATGTGGGGAATTGCTGCCGCAGTGTTTATCCTACAATGTTCAAAAAGATGCACAGAAAAACTTTCACTTTCTTCTCTACAACTGCGTTTCTTACCAGGGCATCTGCCTATAGGTTTGCAGACATCCATACAGAAGAGAGGGAACAACAGTTCATTAATTCCACTAAATGAAGAAGCAGTAGGTGTGTGGGAGTGAGGGGGGATGACAATCTGCCATGGATGTTTTGAAAGGACCCTTTTAAGGATTCCAGTCAGGAGACCTGCTGATATGTTGATTAGACAAACAGCTGCGTAATTGATCATTATTCCTGTAATCAAAAAAGGAAACCTTTAATCTACCTTTGTATTACATGTGATTGTAGCTGGTGGATTCAGCATCCATCAGAGGCGAGAAATGCTAGCTTATTACGTTCAGATGTGCAAGGCTAGGCTGTTTAGCAAGCAGGTGGTCACAGTCACCAAGGTCCCCAGTGAAGGAACACCATCCAACAGGGTTTGGAGCTTAGGTAGCATGGTCTCCACTGTAGGGGGAAGGCAGCTTTGAGGGTGTGGGAGAGGATGCAAACCTGAAAGAAAAAAAGAAAAGAACAGTCCCAAAAAATACCTAACAATGTCAAAAGAATCTATAGGACACTGGTCTAGTGCGTTGCCAGGCCTGACCTTTCTCCCATGCCAGACTAACGCTTTAAACTACCGGCTATACATCTCCATCTGGGCGTCCCCCAAGCTTCTCAAGCTTCTGCCAGATGGTGCTCTGCAGCCTCATGCAGCACCAGCTTCTCTCCTGGGCATACAGCTCAAGCAATGGCACTGCCACCCAAGTGGCCAGCAGAGTCAGGAACAGGAAGTCATGCCAGGCTCTGCCCTCTGCCCTCTCCCTAACCCTCACCGCTCTGCACTCTGATGGGTCTCAGCCTCCATTCCCATGATCCTACCCCACAGGGGGGCCTCCCCTTGCTCCCTGCCAGTGCCTTCCCCTTACATCCAATGCCACGCTGTTCAGAGTGCTCCTTCCACATGCAGTACAGGCGCCCTTCAGGTCATGCTCTTACTTAAACTCCTCAGGGAACCCATCGTTTGGGGGTTTGTTTGTTTGCTTGTTTTGTTGAAATATATTTGACTCATAATGTATACATTAATCGTGGAAATGTGTTGATTTGATATGTGTATATATTGTAATATGATTGTCATTGTACCTCTATCACGTCACTACAACATGATTCCTTTTTATGGTGGGAATAATTAGGATCTAGTCCAGTGATGGTGAACCTATGACATGCGTGTCAGAGGTGACACGCGAAGTCATTTTTTTGGTTGATTTTTCTTTGTTAAATGGCATTTAAATATATAAAATAAATATCAAAAATATAAGTCTTTGTTTTACTATGGTTGCAAATATCAAAAAATTTCTATATGTGACATGGCACCAGAATTAAGTTAGGGTTTTTCAAAATGCTCAAAAGGTTCGCCATCACTGATCTAGTCTCTTAGGTTTGATGATTGTAATACAATACTGTTGTGTATATTCAGTATAATGTACACTAGCTCTCCAGGACTCATTTATCTACTAGTAGTGCAAGCTTGTACCCATAAACAACATCTCTCTTATCCCTAATCTCCAGCCCCCAATACCCACCATTTTACTCTCTGTTTTGACAAGTCTGACTTTTGTAGATTTCACATCTAAGTGCTCGTGTACAGTATTTGTCTTTCAGCAATTACCCTTCTGGGTTTATATCCAAAGGAAATGAAAACAGAGTCTTGAAGAGATATATGCACCACTCATATGTATATTGCAATATTATTTACAACAGCCAAGATATGCAAACAACTTAAGTGCCCATCATGAATGAATTAATGAAGAAGATAAAGAAGCTGTGGTACATATGTACAATGAATATTATTCAGCCATGAGAAAGAAGGAAAGCCTGCCATTTGCAATCACATGTACGGACCTTGAAGACATTATGCTAAGTGGAGATAAGGCAACAGAGAAAGGCAAATACTGTCTGACCTCACTTACATGTGAAATCTAAAAAAGACAAACTCTTTTTTTAAAAAGTCAAATGCATAGCTTTTAGAATAGTCTAAAACTTGACCTTAGCAATCAAGACTTGTCATGATGCAGTCCTTGCCTGTCCTCCATCCTCACTTTGCAACAATGACCTCTGCCCTTCTCTACAGGAATTTTTTGGTCTCCACAGAGACTGCCTGGCATCACCCCGAATGTGCTCTGCAGTTCCCCGGGGGCTGCCTTCATACGAGCCAGTGTAACAGCCAGTGTCTGACGGGGTTGTGCTCAGTGGCAGGGGCGAGGGGTGCTGTCCCAGCATCAAGCACGTTTGCATGACACTCCCTGGGCCTCTGAGACCGCAAACTATGAACGATGGCCATACACACAAGTTTTGTTGGGCTCCTCTGGCACCTGTTGTATTTCACCCTGTGATAGTGACTTGAACTGAGTGAGGAGCCATCAAATAGCCTTGCCAACAGAACAGCCACGTGTCTGTTTATAGAGAGTCCTAGAGCTGGGAACTGGTTCCAATTTCATTCAGCCTCATAATGACCCTGTGAGTGGCTGTAACCATTTCCATTCCTTGGATGAGAAAAGTGCTCTAAAGTATGGGAAGGAAGTGATATTGGTCCCTTCTCTCCAGGGCAGGCTCATCACGTCCCAGGGAGAGAAATCCAACTCTCCACCAACCGCTCCTGCTTACTTTCTCTTTCCTCAAATTTAAAAGCTACAAAGGACTGTCCTCTGGCATGATCCAGTCCTGTCCAGGGCAAAACCTGAAAGCAGCAGAAAGGGAGAGCTGCCTAACCTGGCCCTTCCAACCAGGGCACCTGCACAGGCAGAGAGAGAACAACTCTTCCCTCCAACAGAGAAACTAACATGCAAACATGCGCGCACACACGCACATGCACACGCACACACACACACACACACACACACACACACTGCTTCTTTGCAGACTTTTATGTGTATCAATAGAGGATTTATTAAACCAGCTGCTAAAAAAGAAAAATGAGACATGTATTGATATGAAAGCATATTTCAAAATATATTTTTAAATAGAAGGGGAACGGAATCAAGTTGCAGGAAAGTAAGTATAAAGTATGCTACCTTTGAGTAGAAAGCAGGAGAAAATAAGGATCTATGTTGCTGTTTGTTTGTATATGCATGAAGAAACACCTGTAAGACAAAGGGGTCAGAGCAGGGAGTTTGAGGGACAGGAGTAAGAAGAAACTTTCTCTTTATTTTAAATCATGTAAATGCATTATCTATTCAAAAATTAAACTTAAAAATCTGTTTTACACACCTCTACCATTTAAAAAGCTTTTTCACATGTGTCACCTCATTGGACTCTCACAATTCTACAAGTTGTTATTGCATACAAATTTGTTACTATATTCTGATAAGGAAACTAGTCTTGGAGTCATTAAGTGACCTGGAGTGGCATCACACGTATAAGCCATAAAACACCACAGCTGGCCAAGGCGGTGGGCCCTCCCATCAGCCCTCCATCCTGACAGCATTCGCCAAGGATGTGGCCAAACAAGTGCAGGCAGAACGCACTGTGTTCCATTCTGTGAGGGAGTAAACAACCTTTTCTAAAGAGAGCCTCCTCTTCCCACCCCCACCTTGTGAAGGACACAAAAACATTCCAACCCTGAATTCTAAAAGGTATCCTGCATTGCACAGCAAAGACTTCTGAGAGGCAGGGTACACTGGCATTGGGTACAGTGCTTTGGGTTCAAGCCTCAGAAAAAAACTCTAGGAACTACCTCTGGGTGAGTGAAGTCAGTTTAGTAATCGATAGGGTATAATAACATTTTGAAAAGCTTCTCCCCTTTCATTGCTGCCCACAAACATCCTCTATGGGACTCCCTTCACCATCCCAGCAACAACTTAAGCAGACCAGAACCTATAGCTTTTCTGTCTCTTTCCCGTATTAATGAACGGCATCATTTTTAGTGTCACTCTGTCAGTTTGCTCGCATCAAGACTTTAATCTCTCCCCCCTTTTCAAGTTCCTGCCTTCACCCCCATCTCAGGGTAGACCCACGAGCCTCAACAGCAGGGGAGCTGCAGGAAAGGTGGCTGCCCTCTGTTCTCCCCCGCTTCTTCCACATCCTCCTTCCACCAGTGCTCTGCTTCTGGTTCCCCAGGTCTACGCCTCGAGAAAGGACAAAAAGGGGAGGAGCAAAGGTCTGTGTGGCAGGTGTCCAAATGTGGCTCTTGGTGGGGGACTGCTGAGGATGCCCTGATGACCCTTCCGCAGTTACCTCCATAGAGCACAACCCAGTGACACGGGTGATGCCTACTAGCCTGATCTCTCGAGGCTGCCCCTCAGCTCCTATTCCAACCAGACTTCCCAGACTGCTGGGTCTCTTGCCCAACTGGCATCCTTCTGAGGCAGGGGAACTCCAGGATGCCCCCCCCCAAAGCCCTCTCTCTCCCCCCTACTGTCAGTGCTGCTCCACCAGCCTCTGTCTTTATCATTTACACCACAAATCCTCAGGGTCACCTGAGTTTCTCCTGAGGACTCTTCCAAGACATCACTCTAGTAGTAGCAAGGAGAGGACTTACAACGTCTCGTACCCAGGATGCATTTAAATGGTTTTCTGCCCTAACTTGTTTGGCTCAGTGGATAGAGCCTCGGCCTGTGGACCAAAGGGTCCCAGGTCCAATTCTGGTCAAAGGCATGTACCTTGGTTGCGGGCACATCCCCAGTAGGGAGTGTGCAGGAGGCAGCTGATTGATGTTTCTCTCCCATCAATGTTTCTAACTCTCTATCCCTTTCCCTTCCTCTCTGCAAAAAAAATCAATAAAATATATTTTTAAAAAAATAAATAAATGGTTTTCTTAAAGTCCTTCCCTGTGACAGGACAGGCAGGGGTGGAGTGGTTGGGGAGCCCCATATCCACAAAAGCTCAAGGTCCACAAATCCTTCCCTCCCCAAAACTATTTTTTAATATCACTAGAACTGTGGGCTGGAGGGGGCCAAAAGGGGGGAGAGGAGGATACTGTATATGTAATATTTTTAACAATAAGATTTATTAAAAAAGAAATAAAAATCACTAGAGTGCCATCCTGAACTAAGTAGTCTGACCATTGAGCAACAGCAGTGCTGACACCAAAAAGAGCCAAAACAGACTTGCTATGGCTCTTGGTGGAAGAACACACCACCACCTGCAGCCCAGTCAGGCTTCTGGATCCAGCATCAATTTGCAGGAAGTTGGGGGAGAGGGAGCATGTTGAACTGTGCCTTCATGTGTGATCCCCAAAATCCAGCTCCTCAGGTCAAATGGCCTCACCTAGCACATTTTCATGGTAGTGTCCAGAGATGTGCACTTGGATGATAAAACATAAGACAAAGACCTAAATACTATACAGTTTGGCTACATTTGGAAGAAGGGGCCTGCATTTAGGGGGAGATGTATAGAGAACTGGGGTGGCTGGCAAGGTTCTGTTTCTTGGCTGGATGGTAGTTCAAAGGGTGTTTGCCTTATAATAATTTACTAACTTGAAGTTTTGGTTTTCCGGATTTGTGTTTTATTTTATAATCAACAAATGCGTAAAAAGAAAAAGTATATAGAAAACAAATCTAAAAATATCCTCTCCCTGTGTGAGAGGAAGAATAATGCCTCCCCCCTGCCCCACCCCCAAGATGTCCACATCCTGATCCCCAGAGCCTGTGAATATGTTACCTGACATGGAAAAGACTTCACAAATGTGATTAAATTGTGGATCTGGTCATGTGACATCTCTTTGGTTTTCCTGGTGAACTGATATAATCACAGGGTCCTTTTAAGATGAAGTGGGAGGCAGTACAGCCAGAGTCATCTATGGTGTGATGACAAAAGCAGATGTGGGAGTGATGCAGTTACTGCTCTGAAGATGCAAAAAGGTGTGAACCAAGGAGTATGGCCAGCCTCTAGGGCAGCCGTGGGCAAACTATGGCCTGCGGGCCGGATCCGGCCCGTTTGAAATGAATAAAACTAAAAAGAAAAAAGATCGTACCCTTTTATGTAATGATGTTTACTTTGAATTTATATTAGTTCACACAAACACTCCATCCATGCTTTTGTTCCGGCCCTCCGGTCCAGTTTAAGAACCCATTGTGGCCCTCGAGTCAAAAAGTTTGCCCACCCCTGCTCTAGGGGCTGGAAAGGGCAAAGGGACTGAGTCTCCAGTTAGGGTGTCAGGAAGAATCACAGCTCTGCCAACACATCCACGTCGGCCCACTAAGACCCATCCTGGACTTCTGGCCTCCAGCACTGTCAGATGGTAAATCTGTGTTGCCTTATGCCACCAAGTTTGTGATCATTTGGAACAGCAGCAAAGGAAACCTATATGGCCTTTGTTATCAAGGCAAGAGGCAGTGGAAGGGCTCAAGTTCACAAAATTAGTCCGCTTTTGTGGAGTGTGTATCAAATGTTCTCAGCTTTATCTTCAGACATAACTCCCAGAAAACAGGAGAAGTCTTGTGAAAATTCTGTTTTATTAGGCAAAAGGAAGTTCTTGGAAGGACAGCATCAGGAAATTCAGAAAGTAAATGGATCACTATAAAACCAGGTTGGTTACAGAGAATCAAGAAAGCTACAGAACTTCAGAAAGCAGGAACATTCTACTCAATGTGAGGCCACTGGGGTGAGTTATCTATGAAGTCTCCTCAATTGAAAAGGAATCATTTGAGTCCTCTTCCTCCCATGGTAAGAGCCGGGCACCTGCATTTACTATTGCACCGAGACTTGATAGAAGGAGGGTGCTAAGTGGCCAAAACCTGACAAATGTTTACTACCATTTCCTTATTAGCATCATCTGTAAATGTGTCAATGAGCTCCTTCCCAAAGCAACAGTGGTGGAGACTAGTGCCCTCTACTGAGAAAGAGATGCAAGCAGGCAAAGGTGGTAGGGACATCCAACAAAGGTATTTCCCAGGAGAGGAGACCTGAGCAGACCACCAAGGTAATGGGGATAGCAGCCTGGGATGGGAAGGGGCAAGGTCACAGGCAGGGGAGACAGATAGTAGGAGCCTTGCAGGAACCCTGAAGGAAAGCCCCCACCTCTCCTGTTCACCCAGGGTTAGTCTAGGACTAGGCAGACCTCATACCCTGTAATTGGACTCTGCAACAAGTCAACCAAACAATGTCGATTTCTGACCAGGAAAAGAAAAGAGAGAGAGAGAGAGAGAGAGAGAGAGAGGGAGAGAGAGAGAGAGAGAGAGAGAGAGAGAGAGAGAGAGAGAGAGAGAGAAAGAAAGGAAGGAAGGAAGGAAGAAAGAAAGAAAGAAAGAAAGAAAGAAAGAAAGAAAGAAAGGAAGGAAGGAAGGAAGGAAGGAAGGAAGAAAGAAAGAAAGAAAGAAAGAAAGAAAGAAAGAAAGAAAGAAAGAAAGAAAGAAAGAAAGAAAGAAAGAAAAGAGAGAGAGAGACTCCTTAATTTATTAATTATAGTAATACAATACAAATATATGTGGCTGCTTCTCTCTCCTAGTTAGGGCCCTGACTACCTTTTCATTGTCTCCTGCAAGTTTCCACTCCTGGTCCTTCGCATTACAATCTAGAAAAAATGAATGATGTATTTTAATATTGCTGTGGGCACAGTTTGACCTTTAAACCACATTATTTCAATATTAATGACTGAGCAGGAAAGCAGCCTATTGACAGGTGTTCTACAAGTCAGACCAAATAGGACACTAAACCTGCCTGCGCCTTTGAAACTCCCATTAGAGATAATGAGGCACAGGCGCGTATTTCCACACATTGTCCAGCACTGGCTCACTCCACATCCAGTCAGAATAAATTAACTGAACATTGTGTCGGAAGGGAGAGAAATCATCATTCTTCCTTCCAAATGGATTTAATGGCTTCTGCAGCTCCACTCGAGGAGAACAGGAAAGGGCCTATTTGTTTCTGACTTTGAAGTGAGTGTCACTTTCTCCCAAGGGCTGGATTTCACACTGCGGGATGAGAAAGCAGCCTCCTCCTGCACGGCCTCAGGCAGACCCTCCTCTCCGGTCTCCCTCTTCCTCCTGGCTGGCCTCCCAGTACCAGGTGCTGCCAAGTCACAGTATAGGCTTCTTGGGTCCTTTAGTTGGAAATAGACTCAACTTTCTAAGTCACCCATGAACTGAGGGGCTCTCAACCCCCTTCCCTTTTGCCTCAGGCCAGGTGACCTTAGCCTTGGCACAATTGTCATGTGGAGCTGGATAGTTGTTGTGAGGGGCTGGCCTGTGCATTGTAAGATGGTTAGCAGCAATCCTGGCCTCTCTGCACTAGAAATCAGTAGCAATTCCCCAGCGGTAATACCCCAAAATGGCTCCAGAAATTGCCAAATGTCCCCAGTGGAGGGGCAACATTGACCCCGGTTGGAAACCACTGGCCTAGGCAAATATATTAATTCTATATCTCAGTGTCCTTGTGTGGCTGCACAGCTGCTCAAAGCCCTCAGTTCAGAATCCCACAGCCTGGACAATTGACCTGCTGATTAAAGTTCACATATTCTTCACGGTGCTCTAGACCAGAAAAGGAAATTAAAGTTGTGATGAAACATAACAGATTGGGAAGATGACTCTGGGTTAATTAATTTAGATTGAATTAAGAGAAGTCCATGAATTCTAGGGGAATTCTTTCTCTAACCATCCTGGATCTAACATACCATAGTTTTAACACCCATTTAAAATTGAGCTTGAGAGGAGAACCGAGACTGCAGCATAGGTAAACACTAGTACCCGCTGCCTTCCACAACCACACCAAAATCACAACTAAAATACAGAAAGGCCATCATGCAGAACCACCTGAAACCTGGCTGAATGGAGGTCCTACAACTACAGAAATAAAGAATGAAGCACATGAGACTGGTAGGAGGGGCAGAGGCATGGAACTGGCTCTGACACCCACGTGTGGTGTTTTTTCAATCAGGAGAGATATCTCCAAGGCCTCTCATGAAAAGCAGACCCCCAGCCCAGGGTACCAGAGCTGGGAAGAGAAGTACAGCCTGTAACTTCAGGCTGTAAAAACCAGTGGGGAACCCTAGCTGGTTTGGCTCAGTGGATAGAGCGTCAGCCTGTGGACTGAAGGGTCCTGAGTTCAATTCCAGTCAAGGGCACATGCCAGAATTGTGGGCTTGATCCACAGTAGGGGACATACAGGAGGCAGCCAATCAATGATTCTCTCTCATCATTGACATTTCCATCTCTCTCTCCCTCTCCCTTCCTCTCTGAAATCAATAAAAATATATTTTTTAAAAAAAAACAGTGGGGCTTGTGACTGGGTGACACAGAGGCTGCTGGAACCCCAGGTGTTCCTCTTATAGGGCCCACACATGGACTTACACAGTCCCACTTCCTCTGAGCTCCAATGCTGAGTGGTGGCTTTGAAGAAATCCAGGGACATACTGGGAGGAACTGGATTTTCTGGCATCAGGGCAAGAACTCAGGACTACTTTCTCCCAGACAGGGGTGCTTGCAGGGGTCATTGTTCATGTTCTGGCATCTCCCCTGTCCAGAGCTGGCTGGCAGCCATATCTGAGTTTCCATCAGCATGGCTCACACTGTTTGCTCCCCACTGGTGATTCCATGAAACCCCAACCCATTCAATTTGAAGCCCCACCCAAGATGTTTGCAGCTGCTTTTTTATATGAATGGCCTGTCCTGGCTCAGGCTTCAGACTTTGCTAAAACATCTTAAACAAGCATCAGCTGGAGTCAGCATGCCCCAAACCTAACAAAATAAGGCCCAAGGCCCGGCACTAGCACCAATCTGCCTTGCTTCACAGCTGGGACTTGACTGGGTACTTCTAAGACCAATACAAATAGCAGCCATCTGCAGATCTCTTTATAGTTCCTGTTGGGTGGACCAAAGCAGTGGTTGACTTTGCAACTCCTGAGAGGCCCCAGAGCCAGTGCATCCAGTGGACAATTCAGAGCATACCAGATTACAACTCTACACATCCACAAGTGACCCACTTAAGGGGCAGACTCAGTGAGCACCAAAGCCCCACTGAAGCAAGTCCTGTTCTACAGGGTTGTCTCCTGCACAGCAGCTCTCCCATTGTAGTTGCAGCTGGTCCTCACAGCCAATTGGCCTAAAGGTCAATTCCTCCCAGTGATGCCAATAGCAATCAAGGATCAACTATAAGACTGTGCACACAGCCCACACAGGGACGTACCTAGAGTGCCCAGCTCAGGTGACTGGGGAGACTGAGCCACTGGTCCCTACAGGACACCTAACAATCAGGCCTCTCTACCAATTCCAGGAGACATAACAGCTCTACCTAATACATAGAAAAAACACAGGGAAGCAGCCAAAATGTAGAAACAAAGAAACATGTTACAAATGAAAGAAATGGAAGCAAGCAAACTACTAGATACAGAGTTCAAAACAATGGTTATAAGGTTACTCAAGGATCTTAATGAGAGCTTTAAGTGACTTAATGGGAGCTTCAAGGAAATTAATGAGCGTGTCAAGGGACTTAGTGAGACTTTCAAGGACATTAGTGAGAAATTAAGCATACACTAACTGAAATACTGAATAATTTACAGGGATCCAACAGTAGAGTAGAGGATTCCTAGAATCAAATCAATAATTTGGAATATGAGGAAGCAAACAACACCCAATCAGAAGAGCAAAAAGAATCCAAAAATATGAAGATAGTGTAAGGAGCCACTGGGACAACTTCAAATGTACCAAATTCCCATTATGGGGATACCAGAAGGGAGAAGAGAGAGAGCAAGATATTGAAAACTTATTTGAAGAAATAATGACAGAAACCTTCCCCTACCTGGTAAAAGAAATAGACCTACAAATCCAGGAAATGCAAAGAGTCCCAAACAAGAGGAGCCTAAAGAGGACCACACCCAGACACATCATAATTAAATTTCCCAAAGTTAAAGACAAAGAGAGAATCTTAAAAGCAGCTAGAGAAAAGCAGTTAGTTACCTACAAGGGAGCGCCCATACAACTGTCAGCTGATTTCTCAACAGAAACTTTGCAGGCCAGAAGAGAGTGGCAAGAAATATTCAAAGTGATGAATATCAAGGACCTACAACCAAGATTACTCTACCCATCAATGCTATCATTTAAAATTGAAGGTCAGATAAAGAGCTTCACAGACAAGAAAAAGCTAAAGGAGTTCATCACCACCAAACCAGTACTACATGAACTGTTGAAGGGTATTGTTGAAGAAGAAGAAGGAGAAGAAGAAAAAGAAGAAGAAGAAGAAGAAGAAGAAGAAGAAGAAGAAGAAGAAGAAGAAGAAGAAGAAGAAGAAGAAGAAGGAGAAGGAGAAAAATGAACAATAAAATGGAAATAAATACATATCTATTAACAATTGAATCTATAAATCAAAATAAACAAACAAGAAATTTAATGAACAAAATAAACTGAATAATAAAATAGAATCAGAGGCATGGAAACATGGAACAGACTGATGAATCTCAGAGGGAAACAGAATGAGGGGTGCAGGGTGGTAAAGGCCTGTGGTGGAGCAGGAACCAGGAGGAGGCGGGCAATGGAGGGGAAAAAGGGGGACATCTGTAATACTCTCAACAATAAAGATTTTTGTAATTGAGCTCTACTCTACTTATTCTAGAAATAATATTTTTTGATCATGGGACACCATGCAAAGAGCCATCCATTGTACAGACAATCTGGTTGTTATATTTTCATATCTGATTTGGTTTGAGTTAGATATTTTCTAATATTTGTAACTGTCATATGATATAAATAATACCATTCAAAATACAACCTCCCCTCCCCACTCGCCCAAAAAAGAAAAAACATGCAATGGTCCCATTCTTCTGAAATATGTCTTGAGAATTCAAGCCTACAAGGAACTGAAGAGTTGCTGAGAAAAGTCTTGAATGGAGATAGCAGCACCTAAGAATGATTCAAACAATGACCAGACAGAACCTGGCTGGAGATCCTGGATAGAACCAGGCAATAGAACCCAACCATGCTGATCAACTGAAAAAAAAAATGACCAAGACATCAAGTGCCCATTTAGGCACTGTGATACCCACAGATGGGCATGTTTTCATTGACTTTTTTTTCTGAAGATCTGCCAATGGCTACAGCAAGAAAAACAAACTTGAAAGTTTATAATTAGGGTCCAATTCACAATTCTGGTTTTGTGCCGACATCATTTCATCAAACCACTGGTACCCTTAGTAAACAAAATGTGTATGAATCAATCAGAGCATGTTAGAACAAACACATCTTAAATATCACAGTGGGACCTCCAGTTAATCACTATGTTTGTGTGTTGCTTCACACAATCTAAAGCCCAGTCTTGGTAGGTGGTTCTCAAAGTATGGTCCCCAGACCAGCGGCACACCACCAGCTGGGAGCAGGTTGGAAATGAAGACTCTAAGGCCCTACTCCAGACCTACTGCATCAGAGACTCTGGGTGGAGCCCAAATATCTGGTTAGCAAGGCCCCTGGGTGATGCTGATGCAGCTAAACTTAGAGACCCACTAATCTATGAGTTTCATTGAAAAGTTAAATCAAATTCTAATTCATAAAATTGCTGATTTTCTTTCTACTACCAACTTAATCCAGTGCTCTTTGCATGTGTTATTATTGACATTACTTACACTGACAATATTACTTGTAGATGGTTTAGGGGAGAAACAATGCAAAATCACCAGAATTCTAATCTCTTTCTCCCTTGGAAGTCCTCAGTTATGTAAGAATCTTGCTGGCATCCACCAAATCTAAGAAATTCAGAATTCAGAGCATCTTGGCATCTTTCTCTTTAACTCTCATACATATGCATTATTAGAGAACATATGTTGTTTAATCAAAAGATAACATTACACTAGATAATGTTTATGAGCATTGGCAAATATTTTCCTTACAAGCTGCCACAGTTAATCATTTGGAAAAATATAAATATTCACATTTGGCCAAATTCCTTGTTCCTCCTCCTTCATAGCTCTTCTGCAAACAGCAGCCCCAGTGGAGGGTCCCATTGTTCATTTGCATAAAGCTCTTGAAATGCAGACTCTACTGGTTAAAAACTTTCTAGTTAGCAAGACTTCACTGTGAACTAAAACGGGAAATAAGGTCAGAGCACATGGGAGAGGCTGCGGGATTCTGAAGGTGAGAGAACACTCTATTAAGGAGCGGAGGTTCTGTCAGTAGGCTCTGCAGTCAGACCGATGGACAAAAATCCAGCCCTGCCCCTCAGGCCTCCTCCTTAAAAAATGGGGATATGGCTCCTCATAGAGTTGTTGAGAATTACATGAGATAATCCAAGTAAAGCTCTTAGCTAGCATATAATGAGTACTCAGTACACTTCAGCTATTTCATTACAGTTTCGCCAAAAGAGTCATATCTGAAGTGGCCAAAGTGATATCATCAGTGAGCTGAGCTGAGCTCCTGTAACCCTGGGCATCCTCTGGGCCTTGAAGCAAATGTGTGCCAACTACATCACTCACTGTCTCTCAAAGAATATTTTGAGAACTTCCTATGTGCCAGGCACTATTGTAAGAGCTTAGTGTAATTTTAATTATTTCATTCTCACAATAATTGTATTGCTAAAATGAGGCAAGTTTAGCTACTTAACCAAGTCACACAGGTAGTAAGGACTTAAATCCCAGTAGTTTGTCACCACAGAGCCCACACCTAACAGCTATGCTATGCTGCCTCTTTATAAATACTTAAATATTAACTTAGCAAATTTATTTATTGGATGAATGAACTCTTAAAATGCAAATACACATGAGAAAAGTAAAATCAGTCATTAACACTAAGTAAACAAACCTTAGCACTGACTCCTTCTCTCTATGGGCTTGGAAGATAAAAAGCAGTTCAAAATAATTGAACAGCCCTAACCGGTTTGGCTCAGCGGATAGAGCGTCGGCCTGCGGACTCAAGGGTCCCAGGTTCGATTCCGGTCAAGGGCATGTACCTTGGTTGTGGGCACATCCCCATTGGGGAGTGTGCAGGAGGCAGCTGATTGATGTTTCTCTCTCATCGATGTTTCCAACTCTCTATCCCTCTCCCTTCCTCTCTGTAAAAAAATCAATAAAATATAAAAAAATAATTGAACACTAATTTAGGCAAATTTTATTGCATTTGAAGAAGAAAATATAAAGGATAGAGCTCTCAGTTGTACTAAAAGAAACAAAGACTTAAGAGTCAGAGTAAGCTGAACATGTTACTAAAAATCTCTATCCCCAGTTTTTCCTTTTGAAAATTGAATTTAAGAATACCTATCACACAGGCTTGCTATGACTACCAAATATTGAGACTCTATAGTGTCTGGCACGTAATAGCCACTCTATTAATGTGGGTTCCCACAAAAGTGTTCTTGTCAAAGAAGGTCACCTTGGATGTGGTGCCACAATGGTGATCATGGGCATCAGGAAGACCTGGGGTGTCTCCTCCAATATGAGGGTAAAAACAGCTGAGAAGGTCAGCCTTCTGAAGCAATTCATAATCTGAATTAATGCACTCTTAGGGCTAAATTCTCAAAACCAGTTGGAAGCATTTTTTGAAAGTAAACATCTGGATGATGTTATTTGGGGAAGAATGACTGAAGCTAGAAGAATTGTTTTCAAACCTTCCATAGACATAACTCTTTAGCAGTAAAGATTGTCAACAGCAGTTTCTCCATAGAAAGCTATGAAAATATATCTCAAGATAGTGGTTTGTTCATGTGCTAGTGTAATACATAGCAGGCCCAGCCATAAATAAGTCTAGTTAAGATAGAATCCTGTAGGAAGCTTGATTATCTTCACTCTAGACTCCAAAATTATGACTATAGAAAACCAGGTGAAGATAATCTAATCAAGGCACCACAATATAGCCAGGTATATAATGCCTGGAAATTATTGATAAGTGATATTAAAAAGACTATAAAATAATTTTTTGAATGGCTGCTCCACTACTCTATAATAAAAACAAATACAATTTACTATACACATAAAAATCTAATGAAGCACAAAGAAAAATAGATTCTGATATCCATCTCTTTTTCATTTTTAGCAAGAAACTTGGTAATGATTGGGGGGTGCACAGTAGTCACTCAGTTAATATTTGTCAAATATTTAACAAAACCAATGTGCCTAAAGAAATAGTTCTGGTCTGGATTACGTTCTTCATCCAGGTGCTAGGGATCCTTTTGTGGGTCTCCCATTGACCCACTATACCCCCTGTGTAGGGGTTGACTTTTTGCTCTAAATCCTTTGTGAGGAACCATGAGGTATTCTAAAAATTTGTTAAGCCATGTTCAAAATTAGCACCTCACACCTGCAAACATCTGGCACCCTCCTTGCATGTGTGTTTATCTGAGGAATTGCTGAGCAATATTGTAGCTCACTATCTTTCTAAACTACAGCATCTTCAATCTCCTTAGAAGCTGTATTTTGTCTGAATAGTGAACTCCTCTGCAGGCTGTGGCAATGAGACGGGTCTTTTCTGTTTGGAACTCTTCACAAACTTGATGCTTCAGTGCTCAGGACCACAATAATTCAATGAGGACCATCCAACATTCTCCCACTGCCATCAGAAGGAGTCTGGCAACATGTTTCAGAGTCACCACTTCACACTCAGGACTGTGTGATTGTCATGCACATCAAGAACCAGCGAATCATCAGACCCATTGCCATGTCTAGAGCCCTGACCTAGCAGAGATAAGTTAAAGAAGTAGAAGCCAATTTCTGATTTTGGTTTGGAAAGAGAGATTGTTCATGTTAGTAAGCACATACCACACATGAAGGAAACGGTACAAAAGAACATGAGGGGACAGGCAAAAACCCCCATCTCCCAGTCTTTCCCTGGAAGGATTTGACTATCTTCCCTGAAGATCCAGCTTCTAACCAGCACATAGATGCTCATGGCAATCCTTCCTGGAGCCTGAAAGAGCTGGTGGGCACTCCCCCTGCCTTCTCCCTTTTGCTCACTCCAACAATAAAGTGAAGTCACCACTATCAACCTGGAAGGAGCTTGTTCACACTTCCAGTGCACCAACTTTTACGACTGCCACCCAGAGGACAGGCCTCCAAATCACCTCGGTCTGACAGCCGGTGCAACTTGCATTCAAGTGCCACAGGACTACAGCAAACAAAGAAGCAGTTTTTAAATGGGCACAGGAGACTCTTCAACAAATGGTGTTGGGAAAATTAGATATTTACATGCAAAAGAATAAAACTGGACTTCTTTCTTACACCATACACAAAAATCAATTCAAAATGGAATGAAGACTTGAACATGAAACCTGAAACCATAAAACTCTTAGAAGAAAATATGTGATAAGCTTCTTAACATTGGTCTTGGCAATGATCTTTTGGATTTGACACAAAAAGCAAAGGCAACCAAATTAAAAATAAACAAGGGAGAGGACATCAAACTAAAAAGCTTCTTCCCAGCCATGGAAATCATCAACAAAATGGAAAGGCAACCTATGAAATGGGAGAAAACATTTGAAAACCACAGACCCAGTGAGGGGTTAATATCCAAAATATAAAAAGAAGTCATTCAGCTCAATAGCAAAAGAACAAATAATTCAATTAAAAATGGGCAAAGGACTTGAATGGATATTTTTCTAAAGACATAAAAATGGCCAAAGGGT
This sequence comes from Myotis lucifugus, assembly GCF_000147115.1. Taxonomy (NCBI): domain Eukaryota; kingdom Metazoa; phylum Chordata; class Mammalia; order Chiroptera; family Vespertilionidae; genus Myotis; species Myotis lucifugus. The sequence goes on along the minus strand of NW_005871272.1, from coordinate 1,176,069 downwards.
ACATGAAAAGGTACTCAGCATCACTTATCAGGGAAAGGCAAATCAAAATCACCGTGAACCATCTCCTCACATCTGTTAGGGTGTCTATTATTTTAAAAAGACAGAAATAACAAATGTTAGTAAGGATGTAGAGGAAAGGGAACCCTTCTATATTGTTAGTCTGATTGTAAACTGGTACAACCTCTCTGAAAAACAGTATGGAGGTTCATCGAGAAATTAAAAATAAAACTACCACATGATCCAGCATTTCCTCTTCTGGGTATACAGTTAACCCTTGAACAACATGAGGGTTAGGGGTACAAGACCCTCCCCTTTCCACCGTCAAAAAATACCATGTAACTTTTAACTCTACAGTTGCCCTTTGTATCTGCAGATCAACCAACCACAGACGGAAATAGTATTTTCCATGCCCAGTTGGAAATCTAGGGTTGGAAAACTGCAGTTGGGAATTCAAAATAATGGTCAAAAACATTATTTCTGAATTCTCAACTGGTTGGTTGAATCTGCAAAGGAGAAACCCACATATATGAAGGGCTAATTCTATTTATTGAAAAAAATCCACATATCAGTGAACCCACGCAGTTCAAACCGATGTTGTTCAAGGGATAACTATGTATCCAAAGTTACAAATCACTCTCTTAAAAAGATATCTGTACTCTCATGTTTAATGCAGCATCTTACCTAATAATAGACAGACATGTAAATTAACCATCCCTCCGCTATGCTCACCAGCCAATCAGGATAGTATGCAAATTAACCCAACAAAGATGGCAGTTCATTTGCATACGTAGGGGCAAAGCGGCGGAGCGAAGACTGAAGGCTCCGTCTGGAGCAAAGGCCTGGGTCCCAGATGCCGGAGGAAAACCGGTGCCGGCAACCAGGGGAAGGGAAGGCCTATTGCACGAATCTCTTCGTGCAACAGGCCTCTAGTTATTTATAATAGCCAAAGTATGAAAACAACCTAAATGTCCCTCCATGAATGAATGGATAAAGAAAATGTAATATACATTATATAATACTTATACAAATATATGATAGAATATTATTCAGCCTTAACAAAGAAGGAAATGTTATCACTTGAACAATATGGATGAAACTGTGGGGGAGTGATATTAAGTGAAATAAGCCAAGTAGACATGGTATCACTTATATGTAGAATTAAAAAAAAAAAGTCAAACTCATGGAAACAGAGTAGAATAGTGGTTGCCGGGGGCTAGGAAGTGGGAGAAATAAAGAGAGGCTAGTCAAAGGGTGCAAACATTCAATTATATGACGAATAAGTTGTGAGGATCTAATAATCTAATGTAGAACATGGGGCCTATCGTTGTTAATACTATATTATATATTAAAGTAGAATTTAAGTGTTCTCACACAAAAAAAAGCAAATATATCCAGTGATGTGTGTTAGTCAACTAATGAACTTGATGGTGGGAATCCTTCAACTTGATGATGGGAAGCCTTTCACAATGTTACATAGATTAAATCACATTGTGCACTTTAGATATATTACAATTTTATTTGCCAATTATAGCTCAATAAAGCTGAAAAAATAATGAATGAAAAAAAATAAATAAACTAGAAAGAGGAACAACCAAAAAAATAAAATTGGAAAAAAAATCCTCCCTGGCAATCAGAGAAGGGGGCCTAGTGATTTCCAAAAGACTGGTCCATGTGGTCCATGCTGACCAGCCATAGCTCAGGTTTTGTGTCATCTAGCCTCATGAGCAGAAGTTTCAAGAATTCGGGTCAGGCTGTTGCATTATCTCAAGCTCATTCAACCTCAAACTTACATCCAGCCAGACTATGCTAAGGGCTGGCAACATGGAGTACTAGCGAAGGCAGAAGATACAGGTCTTCTCTCAGCTTGATCACAAATTAAATGATCCATTGTTGGCAGGCCCATTTACCATGAGAATGATTCTTGGTGTCCACCACCTATCTTTCTAAATAAAGTTTTATTGGAACACAGTCATTCTCATTTGTTTACATATTGTATATGGCTGCTTTTTAGCTACAGTGGCATAGTTGAGTAGTTTCAACAAAGACCATATGGCTCACAAAGCCTAAAGTATTTATTACCTGACCCTTAAAAAAAAGTTATTGCTTATATAAGTTGAAAAGTCTATAGGTAAATTTAAGTTAATTTAACTCTAAGCTCCAGTGTGATAGTACTGGGGGAAGACCTTCATGAAGTGATTAGCATTGGATGAGGTAATGAGGGTACAGCCTTCATGAATGGGATTAGTGCCCTTGTACGAGTCACAAGAGAGTTTGCTTCCTCTCTTCTGTCTGCAACGTCAGGATACAATGAGAAAATTATCATCTACAAGTCAGGAAGCAGGCCTCACTGAACAGCAAATGTGCCAGAGCTTTGATCTTGGACTTATCAGCCTTCAGAGCTGTCAGAAATAACTATTTGCTGCTTAGGCCACCTAGTGTATGATAATTTGTTACAGCAACCTGAGCATGTAGACACCACACACTGTCATCAGGGACTAGCTGTCAGCTCTACTTTCCCTTTGATGGTCTTATCTTCAAAATTCTCAGGATTGGCCCAAAATCGTATGTTCCCGTTGATATGATATGAAGGCCAGAGGAAAGGCTCTGTTTCCTGTACCCACCCATAATCCCGGAGCAGGGCCTTATTGACGCTGATCAACCTGGCTTAGGTGTGAGCCTGTTCCTGAACTGATCACCATAGCCAGGAAGACAGAGTGCATTGATTGGCTAACTTACATCATGTGATGCACCCTGGAACTGGGGTGGATTCATTGCCTCAAAGCACATTGGCTGAGAATGGAGGATTGAGGCACACTTGCCACAAAAAGGACATTTATGCTGGGCACAAAAGTCACACAATTTCTCTGTAATATAATAATAATCTTTCAGGCCAGCAGAAAGTTTCTTGAAAACTTTGGGAATTGCCTATAATGTATAGTGGGCAGGCATCAAGAAAAATTATTAGAAGGAACATAATTACCAGAGAAAGTAAAGAATATAGAAAGTTAAAATAATATTAGTAACTACATACTAACATTTAAAGTTCATGATAACTTTTTTATGAGGGCCAGTGGTGGGTCAATGAAATGGCAAAGCTTTTTTATTAACTTAATCACTTTGAGGTCAAGATAGATTTCAAAAAAAGATTGTTAAAGAAAATTAAACACGGCATGGTGACTTTATCTCCCTTACATATTTCTTCTCAAGAATACTTGTCCCTGCTCTTTGCTGCTAAGAGAGCTTGAGATGTTCGAAAGGCACAGATTCTAACTAGATTAAAAAGGACCCCCAGGGAGCAGGCAATGCTTGGCCTGCTGGTGATGATTTCATCCAGAACCCAGATGCTCCCAAGTCCAGTTTCATATGGCCAGTTGCATCAGTAAACAGCAGACCTTGGGCCCAGGGCACTGCTTCCTGCTAAGCCGTGCTCAAGACCAGTTTTTATCCCTGCTCATCTAATCAAAAGACATCTCACTTGGCATCCTTCTAGTGTACCAGCAATCAAAAGCCTGGAAATCTCCTCGGAGAGAAGGAAAAAACCTAGAAAGAAACAGTATGAAATCAGTAATTCATTTCATTTGTGTGTGTCTAGCTATCCTTCATGAAATTATGACCTGATCCTAAACTGTACTTTTCTAACAAAATCATTCTATGCAGAAGAGAGGACAAACAGGGGATTCACACTCTTAGATTGATCATTCTGGAGCTTTATATATGTAGGGTCTTGACTTCTCACACCAACCTCAAAATATACCAGGTAAAACGGTACCCATTTTATAGATGAGGACAGTAACTTCTCACAGACTCAGCCAGCAGTGAGAGTGCTTTGAGCCCATGCCCATTTGATTTCAAAGTTCAGCTTTCCTTTTAGTATACAGTGGGGCCTTGACTTACGAGTTTAATTCGTTCCGTGACTGAGCTCATAACTCAAATTACTCGTATGTCAAATCAATTTTCACCATTACAATGACACGTGATGCTGGGCTGATGTGGCATTCACTGTGATGTTCACTGCGCCAACTAGCGGTGGGGTATCTGAAGCTGGCTCGTAACCCGAATTTTAGCTCGCAACTTAAAGCAAAAATCGGCCGAGAGACGGCTCATATCTTGAAAAACTCGTTAGTCGGGACACTCGTAAGTCAAGGCCCCACTGTATTGCCTTCCAATGTTTCTTTCCTAACAGAAGAGAACCATAGAAATGACTTCCTATCTTCTTGGTTTCCTTTCTTTCCAAGAAAAATAGCTAACATTCTTTGAGTCTGTTTCTTCCACTACCAATGGAAAAGGCTAAGCAGGAGGTCAAAAGTGCCCTTTCAAAAAGGCTGATGGAAAGGAAAGGGTGTCAGAATGTGGTAAGAGATGGGGAACTGGAGCCACAAAGCCCTAGGTTGGTCTCTGTCCCTTCCTGGCTATGTGTCTTTGAACAAGCTACTTATTCTCTCTTCTCTGTGCCTCACTTCCCCCATTTGTAAAATGGAGATAATAACAGTACCTACATCACAGGATTATTGTGAGAAACAAATGAGTTATCGTGTAGTAACTTAGAGCAGTGCCCTGCACTTAGTAATTTCTCAGTAAATGTTAACTTCTATTAACACTCCTTTTTGGCCTCGTTTCCTACAAACCGCAGGGTCCTCAGCCTCTCTGCAATGGCAACACTTTGGAAAGGCTGGAGTATTTTGCATGCACTGTAGTTAGTGACTGATTTGTGGGCATTTGTGGCCAGTGTTCTCCACCCATGTCTCCTAAACCCAACTGTTAGCTCAGTGGTTCTCAGATTTGAGTGTCCATCAGAATCAGCCTGCGGGTACTTTAAACCACAGACTGCTGAAGGTACTTTAACCCACCCCAGAGTTTCTGACTCAGTAGGTCTAGGATGGGGCCTGAGAATTTGCATCTCTAACAACTTCCCAGATAGTATTTTTGATCCAGAAAGGATACTTAGGGAACCTCCACAATATTCACACCTTAGAATGTAAGTCTGCTTAGCTAAACTATGTAAGACCCATGATGTCGGGAAATATTAGTAATGAAAAGAGGAAATGACCAAAACCAAAATGGACAGAGGCTTCTGTCTTCTGAAGAGGGGGCCAGGAGGAATGTCATAAACTACATGAGTGAGGACTAAAATCCCTCTGGCACTCCTTTCCCCTTCAGCAGACACTGGTGAGGAGGAGGCAAGGCTGAGGCCACTGCTCATGATCCACTGAGCTACAGAATGCTCTGCGAGCCCTTAGCTATGCAAAGAGACAGGAGGCTGAGCTGCGTGCTCTAGGCCTTTTATTGTCGCTATTCTTTAGTGGGAAGGGGACAGGAGTAGCGGAGGGAAGGTACACACGAACAGGATGAAAGAGGAGACCAGAAAAAGGAGTGAGGAGTACCAAGCAGCATGTTGGGAAGCTGGAACTTGGGTTAATAAACATAGTGAAGAGCTTATAAAAATATTGTTCAGTTTTCGGTGGTTTGCATTGTTATCATGTCAGTCCTCTCTGTTTGCCAAATCTTCGCTAAAATCCATCACCGCATGAAGACCTCAAGGTGCAGGTGCAGGGAAGTGGTGGCAAAGCAGGGAAGAGGTGAGTTCTGCAGTTCAGAGGATGCATTTAACATGACAGTGAAGGTGGGACAGCAACACACTCTGTGAACTGAATTACTCTAGGAAACAGGCTTGAAGCCAGAGGCAACAAGCCACCTCCTCCCAGAATCCCGGAGATACTGCGGATGACTCAGGCTTCCTACTGAATTTTAATGGGATCAGAGCCAGCTTCATTTGAATCTCAGTGGTCAGGACACCTCAGCTGACATCTAATTAATACAAACCCGCTCTGAGTAATTTGCAAACCCAAGCAGAGCTCAGCTTTCTAGGTTAGGAACACCAGATTGTTGTCAATGTAACCTTGAGACGGCCTTTCTGCATCACCTTTCACAGGTGGCCAAGGAAACGCGGGGTCCTTGGCTCCATACACTTGTAGCATCCTTTAAGGTTAGGAGCCATGCCCAAGAGTTTGGGACTTATCAGCTTTGAGGAAGAATATTACTTAACGCCTTCCCACTATGACCCAACAGCTCTGGAGAAGGGAAGCACAAGTTTCTAAGTAACAAGGACAGAGCAAAACACTGTTTGAGAAAAGAACATGGATTGGTGTCATTTAAAAAATAATGAGTCATTTGTATTGGCTTTCTGCTTTGACTTACACAGTAACCTTTTTTTCTCCTTTACAATAAAATTCACAAACAACAGAAACATCTGTTTATTGGTCTCCTGCCTCCTATCCAAATTCATTAGGCATCTGGGGGGAAGAGGCGAGAACTTCTAACTCACCTACCCCTCCCCTGGCATCTGGCTCCAGGGCCCTTGTTACAGCCAGAGGGGCCCTTTACTAAGCTATAACTAAAACCCGATTCTTTGGGTGGTTTTCAAGTACTAAGGACGTACCCCATTGGCAGATGGAATTATCCTGGTGGTGAATGGGAAACCAGTGCCTGGAAACACCCTCCAGTGGCTGCCCCTCCCCTCTGCCAAGTACACACACTCAGGGGTGAGGGGAAGGGGGCCTCAGGTCAGGCTTTCACCCTGGGACCCAAGGGTCTGAGGGCCCTAAGGATGAAAGAGTGAGAGAAGGGGGGATTTTTATGACATGCCACAAAGCACAATCAGCCCCATCACTTAAAGAGAACAGCATCTTCTCTTGGACAGTTGCTGTCACTTCTCTTCACTCCGGGAGGCTGTTTCAACCCAGCGCCCTATCATCCTACCTTAACATCAAGTGACCGAGACAAGAAGTCCTAAAAGGACTGGGTGGAGTCCTGTGACTGAGCTGAAAATTTGAAAAGAAAAGCACCCAATTGTATAGTAAGGAAGAATGCGTCTGGAACTTAAGTATGTGCCTGTTCTGTTATATTGCTTTCCTTTTGAAAGCTTAATGATGTTTTTACCCTCTGTCTAAAGACGGGAGGCTTAGTGGCAGATCCCAGTAGCAGATGCAGTCAGTAACAATTGAGTTGCCACAACCTACTTTCCCTGCAAGCTTATGAGGTGCCTAGAGCCCTCTAGCCACTTCCACCTCTCACTCAGCAGCCTGTGGCCGTTTTGCCTGGTGCAGCCACTGCAGACGTGAAGGATGCTAAACTTCAGAGTTGACAGTTTCAAAGGCAAAGCTAGAGCCACGTGCAGGCTGCTAGCGTTCAGTCCAAACTGCAGGTTTTCTCCAGAAGGTGAGGGTAGGGCTCCTTACCCGCAGCAGGCCTCCTCCCAGCCCTGCCTACGGGCCTGAACTGCTGCCATCACTTTCCCCGGTTTTACTCAATGAGGGGACAGTGCAGTTGAAAGATTATGGTGTTCAGAGCCAAACAGGCCTCATTCTTACCAGCTAAATAGTTCACTCAACCTCTCTGAGCTTCAGTTTCTCTCTTTTTTTTTAATGGAGATCATTACACTTGCCTTGTAGAGCCTATACATAGTATGTACTCCGTAGACTTTTTTCTTTTGTTGTTGTTGTTGCTGCTGCTGCTGAAATAGGAAAGGAGGAAGGACAGAATCCTAGTAGTGAGAAACGATTCCTTGAGAAATTGCATTCTTGGAAGTAAGAACAACACATTCTTGCACAAAGGAGCCCTGGCTTGTCTCTGGAAGGTCCAGATACCTCACCCTGCCCTCAGAGTTAAAAAAAATATATATCTTAAAATAGCCCTTCCAATTCTTCCCAACCTGGAAATTGCCCACTCGTGTGAAAATGGACGGTGAATTAACTAAAGGCTACCAAATGGACCTAAAGCCAATCAGAAAGCTACCCTAAGTGAATGTTTGCCAGTCAGAGACTGTCTCAAGACTTCCTCTTTTTATTCTGTAAAACCTTTCCAGACCCTTCAAGCCCCACTAAAAGAAAGTGACTGTGCACGGTTCCCTTGCAGCTGCAAGCTTATGAATGCCTTTGTTAATTGGGTCTCTGGTTTGTTTTTTATTTGACAGTAGGGGAACCTATGAATTCACCATAAATCACTGTGTCACCTCTGATTTGTTACCAGAAGGTCTGTTTGTGAAAGGAATTTTAGAGATAAAACAGGCAGATTTGGGGAGTCATAGGGTATAAAGAGGGTCCATGGGGGAGGAATGCATAGGTGAAGGACAGAGGCATCTCTGGCCTGAGCAATTAAAGCAATTATAAGGTAGATCAAAAGCAGCCCTGACCTGAGCAGCTTGGAGATGCCAGAAGGCTTATCTTACTTGTACAGAGGATAGAGAAACGCCACGGGATAAGGGGGGAGGAAGACATGCATTCACAGAGCATAAAGAAAAATCACAGAATGATGGGGAAAGGAAACATATTTTCATAGAGAATAGAGGAATGTTGCAAGATAAGGGGAGAGAAAGAGAGAGGCACCACGTGGACTTTGGCCTTTGAAACTGATACTATGTAACAAATAACCAATGAGGAAAGCACGGGGGTCCTAGATTAATGAAAGGTCCAATTAGAACGGGTCAGGTTCAAACAAGGAACTGCAGCATATATAAACCGGAGACAAAGGGACACGACACAGGATTTTTTTTTCCCATTAGTGAGAGAGAGAGGAAGCTTTTCCCATTTGGGGGCCCCTCCCCAGGGGGTCCCCTTTGGGGACACCTCTGCCCAGATGGAGTTTGTATCTGCTGCCAATAAACTTCTACATTTTTATGAAAGAAATCTGTTAGTCCACGAATTAATTCTTCATTTTCGCCGGACAAGAACCCATGAGAAGAAGTCTTTACCCTGATCCCCATGTTTTATTTGGAAGGGCTGTGTCACAGGACACATGTGCTTGGATAGGGTCAGGAGTGAGACAAGGAAGGAGGCATGCCTCCAAAGAAAGTGGGACCTGGGGCACCAGACATGCACCAGATACATGCTGTGTTTCTGGGATGAAGCAGAGGGTGAATTTGAATGAAAGAGGCTGTTTTTTAAGAAAGAGACAGATTAGTACCTAAGTCACAGTTGCTCCCAGCGACTGGCACTGGAGATCTGTTTTGGAAATATTGTGATGCTGAACTGAATGCATCATCTGTCTTCAGATGGAGAGCTTATACATTTGCTTCTTTGGACTTGAAATTACAGGAAACATCACATTGCTTCATTTTTATGTTAAATTTAATCTGATGATGTGCCGAAACCGGTTTGGCTCAGTGGATAGAGCGTCGGCCTGCGGACTGAAGGGTCCCGGGTTCGATTCCGGTCAAGGGCATGTACCTGGGTTGCGGGCACATCCCCATAGGAGATGTGCAGGAGGCAGCTGATCGATGTTTCTCTCTCATAGATGTTTCTAACTCTCTATCTCTCTCCCTTCCTCTCTGTAAAAAAATTAATAAAATATATTTTAAAAAAATAATAATAATCTGATGAGATGCTTAACATCACGTAAATTTATACAGAAGTCCTAGGGAGGGAGGAATAGCTTACACAGACCAGAAAATTTGAGGAAGGGATCCATGTTCTTAGCATCCCTATTGGTTGCTGCTAGGAGGCTCAGTGCTCAAGTTGGCAAGACCTGTTTAGAAGGTGGAATGTCTCTGATCCGTACCACGCTGGGCCTCAGAGACCTTTTGCCAAGACTTCCAAGCAGATGCATTCTCCCTTGGTTCCGTGGAGCCACCATTCCATCCAGGGTGCTGTGGACAAGCAAGGCCTGTGTCTCTACTTCTCTTGCAGACCACCACCCACTCCCAATCTCTCCTTGGTCATACGAAAGCCATCCCAATTTCTGGGCAACAGGAGGGCAAACCAGTACTGCCTCCTCAATTCCCAATAAGAGCCCCTGTCCCCATCTTCTCAATGAGCTACCACCCCCCAGATGATACCTAGGTAAGTCCCACAGACACGTGGCTACTTTCATATGCTGAGCAAAGGGGAAAAAACTCTCAGTCTTTTAAGTTTCCTAACTTATCTGGGACCTTTATGCAAATATGGAAAAGGTACCCCTTCCTCAAGGCACATCCCCGCCGTCTGACAGAAATTTTTCGGTATTTGTTAGAACAAGATACTATTGCCATCTGCCAGATTTGCTGTAATAAGTGTACAAAGTCCAATGGTGTATAAAATAGAACGGAGGCCCCCTTAGAGGAGGCACCTTCTTTCAGTGCACAACTTAGAAGCCAGCTTACAGCTGTACATGGAGGCTCTGCAAGCAGAGAGCAGACAGCAAAGAGCAGGATGCAAAATAAAACCCAGCACAAGAGGATGACGCCGCTGAATGTTCTGATCTGCTTAGAGAGTGCATGCACCTGCATGGCTTTCACACAGCGCCTGTTCCCAAGGTGGCATTATGCAGCAGGCAGTCTTCTATGAGATGCGCATATGCAGAATGCAGACCACAGGCCTCCAGTATCTTAATCTTTAAAAGTATCTAGGATCACCCTGGCCGAATGGCTCAGTTGGTTGGAACATCATCCCATACACCAAACTGTGGCGGTTTGATTCTAGGTCAAGGCTCAACTGATCGATCTCTCTCTCTCTCTCTCTCTCCCCCTCTCTCCTTTCCTCTCTCTCTAAAAGTCAATATAAAAACATATCCTACAAAAAAAACATATCCTACATATCCTTGGATGAGGATTTTAATTTTTTTAAAGTTTAATTAAAATAATAATAATAAAAGTATCCAGGATCTTCACAAGTTATATAAATGTCTAATCACTGGGTTGTACACCTGAAACTAATATAATATTTTATATCAACTGTAATTGAAAAATAAAACATTTTTTTAACTATCCAGAATCTTAGGTTATGTGAACACCTCAGAAGCCAGTCATCAATCTTCAAATGCTAGTTTTCCACCGAAGCCAGAGACTAGCTGCCTTCATGGTCCAGTGACAAGGAAAACGCTTTATACAGTGTGTTCAGACAATGACTCCAATGTTGACTCAACACAGTTCTGAAACCATTACATTTGGCTTCATTCACTGAGTGATCCTTGGCAGGGAGTTAGGGAGCCACGGTCTGTGGACTAGGATGATAAAAGATCACTCAAGTGCCTGGAGGGGGTGCACAGCAAAGCCAAGGTCTATTCAATCATACCAGCTTCTGGAGAGCTAGGAAAAGGAATCCAGGGAAATAGTCAAGGAGAGCGAACAATACATCTTTGTCCTGTGACCTCTAGGGAGAATCTTTTGGAGGATGTCACATGGTGCAGTGCATTGCCCACACTCAGCACAGCTCACAAGGACCATTTCAGAACTGAGTGTCATGCCCAGTCGCCACTTGGACACTGCTTCCCAGCTCTCTCTGTGCACTTATTCCCAGGTGTGCCAAACTTCCTGCTCTCCATCTTCATCCGATTCTTCAGGCTTGACACTTTGCCTCTTTCTTCAGGTATCACCATGGTTTCTCTAGACACTGACCTTGATAACCCACCACTCCAGCTGCTACTGCCTCCCCAGCTCAGCCAGCTTGCTCTGGGACCCTGTTCGGTCTTGACCAACCCCATGCTCAGTCTTGACCCACCCCAAGCTGGAAGTAGGCAGCCCACTAGGCAGATAGCTGAGACCACCATCCTCAAGATCATTTGACTCTTAGTCCCAAGGACTTTCTGGGAGATATGAATGGACCAAAGTTATATTAAATTCTACTATGTGGAAAATAAGATTTCAGAACATTTCAGTAAAAGTGTTCACAAATTCTGTACTGGAGCACCCATGGCAATAGAAGAAATGGCAAATGGTAATGTATATCGTATGGTTTCTCCTTCCTCATGCTCTTGCCTTGTTACCTGAAACTTCTATTGTAAGAATCTCCCCCAAGGGTAGTGCAAGTAAAATGCAAAATTGTTCATATCTGATAGGTGATAGCTAATGTCATGTCTCTCACACATCCTTTTCAAGAACATTTGCGGGGAGGGCCTAGTATTCACAAAAACCATTTAAAAATCCATGACTTGATCAGCTCCCCTTTCTAGACAATTTTTCATTTTACTGGAACCACCCTTGGGGAGACTCTTACAGTAGAAGTTTCAGGCAACAGGGCAAGAGAATGAGGAAGAAGAAGGAATGATTCTTGGGCAAAGAGGTCAGATTCTCTAAACTCCCACCATTCCCCAGGAGTTGGACCACAGTGGGTGGAACCAACCTGGACACCTCCTTGGGCTAAGAGTTCATTTTTCCAAAGACCACAGAGAAGCCTTCATCTCTCATCAGCAGCAGGAAATCCACATTCTTCATATTGTTATCAGTGGAAGTGGAGTTCCTGGGGTACCTCGAGGAAAAGAATTTCCTGAGGCCCCCACAAGAAGATGGGGTTTCATGGAAAGCTTTATTGATTATGTAAAATTAATGGGGTTCCTCTCCAAGGTCCCATCTCTGTCAGTCAGTCTTGCCATGAAAGAAATCCAATCTTGTTTTCAGCAGGGCCAGAATTAAGTCCACTGCCCAGAATTTCTGTTCCATATTAAAGTCCAGTCCAGGCTCTGGCTGGTTAAGCTTGTGTTCCCAGCTGCAATTCATTGCATGTGGGATCCACATGGCCGTGGAGAGAGAATAGGCAAGCGCACGGAACAGCGGGTCACAGAGCCAGAGAGAAAACAAGAAAAGAACAGAGAGAGTGATTTCTTTGTCTAGGGATTTTAACCAGAAGCTTCTTCAAACTAACCAATTAACTTTCCAAGATTTTGAGTGTTTCTGATGGGGTCCACCCGATAGCCAATCCATTGTTCCCCAGGCCAGCCTGACAGGCAAGCATCTCCCCTGCGGCACCCGGACTTCTACCGGACTCTCCTGCCTGTGTGCTTGTCTCCTCCTTCTCCCCGACAGTTCAGTACCAGAGAGGGGAAGGGAAGGGCGTTAACCCCTGGGGGAACAGTGCTGTGTGAAGCTGTAGCTTCCTGGTGAAGCGTCCCAGGTGACCATGCCTACAATATCTGATTTCCCTTTGCTTTCTTTCCTTTTATTAATATTAATAACTAGCTAATTTAATGGTAACAATATTACTAACAAGAAATAAGGACAAATGGAAGCCTGGGTCTTAAACATACTCCTAAATCAATAAGCATGCAACAAACTCTCTGTTGGCAATGTGGTCTGGAAGGAGAACACAAGGAATTCAAAAGCCACATCTCCGGTTATAACCCACCCCACCATTCTTTCAACACTGTTTCTACAAATGATAACTTGTAAATTCACCTGTAGCTGCGGAAAAGCAGCCTGTTTGCTTCAAGGACTCTAGGAGCTAATCTCAAAGGAAGCAAGCAGGCTCCAGCCTTCAGGCATTTTGGCTCCAGGAGATTTGCTGACCTACAACCATAGAACCAGGATGATGAAACCAGATTGTTGCTTAACTGGCTCCGCGATGGTTGGTATGGAGCAGACTGTGCTGACTCACACCCAGCACCCTCAACAGACAGCCCACAAGCCCCTCCGGTTTTCTTTGTTCTGCTTTCCCCTTCCCTGCTCATAAAAACTGCACTGAGATCTTTGTGACGTTAGTCCGCCACTTTCTCAAGCTTCTGGCTCTTGAATAAACCCTCTTTCCTTGCACCAACCCTCGTCTCTAGATAATTGACTTTCTTTTTTTTTTTTAATATATTTTATTGATTTTTTTACAGAGAAGAAGGGAGAGGGATAGAGAGTTAGAAACATCGATGAGAGAGAAACATCGATCAGCTGCCTCCTGCACACCTCCTACTGGGGATGTGACCGCAACCAAGGTACATGCCCTTGACCGGAATAGAATCTGGGACCTTTCAGTCCGCAGGCCAACGCTCCATCCACTGTGCCAAACCAGTTAGGGCATAATTGACTTTCAAGTTCAACCTGGGTTCAGTGTCACCATCATCCTGGAAAGCTCTAGAGGGAAATGATTTTGTAAAACAACAAAATGTATATAAAGGAGGGAACTAAAGTGTCTTATTCCACACAAGCTTTTCACTGACTTGTGTGTGTTTTTTATTATTGATTTTAGAGAGACAGAAACATCAATTTATCAATTTGTTGTTCCATTATTTATGCATTCATTAATTAACTTTTGTATGTGCCCTAACTGGGGATCGAACCCATAACCTTGGTATATTGGGGCAATGCTCTGAGAGTGGAGAAGGACAGGTAATGAGAATAGAGCCTCAGCTGTCTAATCATCATTCACCTTACTAACTATAGATAAGAAGTTTTCTTACAGACCCTGGGAAACTGGAGGATGAAACAGGCCCTATAAAGATAAGACAATTTGGAGCCCAGATGGGTCCGTGACTCAGAAAAAGAAATACATTTTGAGAACAGACCAAGGACAGGACACGCTTTGATTTGGTTGCTGCACCTGGACCCTGACCCCCTCCAGGAGTTTATCTCAGGAACTCTGATCATTCTCCGGTCCCAGAAATGGGCTGAGCTGTTTGCAACATCAGAAAAGATTAGCCACCTTATTATCAGACTTTGAGCTTCGGAAGGCTGGACTGCAGACTCTACCCTCCCCTTTCCATGTTACATTTGTAGCAAGCAGCTGCATGTAGCTATCTTCTCCCTCGTGTGTGTATATAACCAGCCAACTGGCAAGGGGGATCAGAGCAGATTTTTGTGGGTGACCGACTGCTCTCCCATACTGCTGGCATTATTAGAATAAATGCTCATATATGATCCAACCCTGCCTCTCCATAATTGGCTCAAGTGGTGACAGGCAGCCCGGACCCCTTGGTTGTCCAGTTACATAACCATCTGAGCTACCCATCCAGGGCCAAGAAGGTTCTAATCTACAAGTCTCTCCTCTCTCACTGGAGAGGGCAGCTGCCCTGCTCTTCCCTGAAGCCACTGTGGCCAACTTGCCCCAGAGGAGCTGGCCTTCTTTGCAGATTCAAACAAATCTGCAGGCCTCTGGGCTCTTTCTGCTGTTTCCTCGCAGGCAAGCTGCCATTGGTTTACAAATGTCCACTTCCCACAGGAAGATCAGCTTCTGGAGGAGAACTGACAGGGGAGAATTAAACCCCTGATGTGCCAAGAACTGAAAACATTCCTCTTTGTGCTAAAGGATGAGACTATAAATGACAAAGAATGCTAGCAAGCCTCCACTCCAGGGAGATAATCAACCCTGCCGGTAGAATTCTGTGTGGCTGGAGGGTCTAGAAGAGGGATTCTCTGAACAGAAGTTTCTGAGGGCCTTCGGATCAGAGGCTCAGCTTTCAGGGACTGGAAAAAAAAGAACAGTAGAAGACTCCAAGTAGGTGGACAGCCCTAAAAATCCCAACACCAGGACTGAAGCTGGGGCCACAAAGTCAGAATACAAGAGCAGGAAGTAGAGCCTGACACTTTTCATAAATTATCAAATGTAACTCCCTTATCAACCATCCAAAGTTGCTGCTACTGGGCTCAGAAGACAAGTGACTTACTAATTTAACACAGCCATGAGGAGCAGAACCAGCATTTGAGGAGGCCTTGGCCTTTCTCCTGTTAAAAAAATAAACTGAAGCATAGCAAAAATTTAAAGAGTTTATTTGAGCATGATCAATTCTAATCAGGCAGTGCCAAACTGGAAGCGGTTAGGAGCGCTCCTTGGACAGGAGTCGAGAGAAAGACCTATATAGAGAAGGTGCAAAAACAAAGAAACTATTTGATTGTCTATAGCTTAAAGCCTAGTTAGCTGTGTGTGACTGGTTTTCCTTGATGCTTTCGATTTCATAACGTTGAGACATTTACAGGCTTAGATGTTAGTTTGCTTACACAGGCCACCACAGCAGTAGGCCTCGTTGTTGAAGTAATTTAACACCCCTGTGGAGCTGTCTCCCTGGGGCCTGAATCCATTACTAGAACAGTCACTTCTACCTGGCTTCTCTAGTTTTTAAAGCATCATGAATGTGGGTTCTTCCTTATAAACTACAAAAACATAGGTAATCAAAACTCTCAACAGTTACAGATAAGGTCCAACTCCTCCTGGGCCATCACCCCAACCCTGTCTTCTAAAGAGATAATCTCTGCTACCCTTGGTACCTCTCCTGTTATCAGATGAAGTGGGGGGTCCTCTTCCCCACTGGTTGCTGCTGGGGTGGAGTCCTTGTGAAATCACAAGAAAAGGAATTTTCTGAGACTCGCACGGGAAAACAATGATTTTCATCCCTATGGAGTTAAATCCCTGCCTTTCCAAAGCCCCATTTCCCTTGGTGCAGTCATAGAAGTGTGGCTGGGATTTCAGTAGGGCTCAAACCAGAGTCAGTGTCCAGAGTTTCCGTCCAGTATGGGAGCTGGGTCCAGCACAGCATGAGGCTCCCTGCAGTCTATCAGTCCACGGTGTAGAGAGGGCCACAGTCTCCCTGGGAGAGTGCCAGGCAGCCAAAAGTGAGACATGTGCCAAGAGAAACCAAAAGAGCAAACTTCTTTGTTCAGGGGATTATATCTCCCAAATTTCCACATGCTTGCAGTGCCCACCTCCATTCTAGCCAACCATCTCTGTCCCCAGGTGTGATTGACAGCCAAGCACCTTCCTATGTCATCCCAACTTTACGAGGCATGTGTCTATCTTCCCTTTGTCGGTGCCCTCCCCCAGTGTTTTGCAGGGAACATGCCTGGAATGTCTGGCCTTCTCTTTGCTCCTTTCCTATTATTAATAACTAGCTAATTACAACAGTATCACTTCCAGAGCTTCTTGCATGTACATTCATATATGTGTGTCTGTTTCATGGGAGTAACTCTCACCTAAATGTTGTCCTATATTCCTCTGCAGCTCTCTTTTATTCAACAATACATCTTAGAGATCTTTCTCTGATAGAACACCGAGAGCTGCCTCATTCTGTTAGGGGCATACAAAGAATATTGTGGACCAGATATAATTATAAGAAGTATTAATCATGCTCTGTTAACAATGATTGTTTTGTTCTGATTAAAGAGAGCTTATTCCAATCAGGCTGGGAATTACATGTGGGACCTGGAAGCTCACCTGGAAATTCAGCCCATCCTCCACATCCGGGAGTTGCCTATTATCATGGAGAGGTTAACAAGCTTGTTGCAGAATTCAGAGGCACCAGCCCTTTGAAAACCCCCAACCCTTTGCATACCTCAGGCCTTTGGAAACGCCCAGCCACATTACCTGTAAACTGCCCATTTTGCATGCCAATTCTTATCCCTTTTGCCTGCTTCCCCATGTAATCTTTGTCCTTTCACCCAATATAAGCAGCTGGCTTATGGGGGGTGCAGAGCAGATTTCTGTGGGTGACCTGCTGCTCTCCCACGCTGCTAGCAGTGTTGGAATAGACACTCATATATGATTCAACCCTGTCTCTGCTGAATTGGCTCAAGTAGTGACAGGCAGCACAGACCCATTGATTGTGCAGTTACAATTCATTTTAACACAGCAATGCATTCAACAGCCTGGCTGTGCCACAGCTTATGTAGATATTCCCCCATTGTCGGGCAATTAAGTTGTGACTATTTTTGTGTGTGGGATGTGTGTGTAGGTCTTGCCACTATCATGTGGTGATGACCCAGGCACATTTAAGTATCCGAGATATAATAGGCCTCAGAAAATTATCTGAGAAAGCAAACAGATGCAAAGCCTGTAACTAAAGCTGAGGTTCTGGAAATTCTGTCTAAAGATCCTGCTTTTCCCCAATGGCCACAAATCAAATTTGTTGGAAACTGAGAACTTACTGTTAAAGCAAGACACAGCCCGTCTTCCAATTTAAGGAGGATATTGTAAATACAAACACATTTGAAAGTGGAGTTAAATCCTGCCTTCAATAACCAAAGGAATTAGTCCTGAAAGATTATTTCATACATCCAACATCCAAACCAACCTGAAATGAAAAGTTGGTATTGATAACGCATGGGAATTTCAGCACTATGAACCATACAAAGAGGATTTGAAATGCACTTACTGCTACTCAGTTTATATATTTATAATATTTTTCTTCTTTTGAAGCAAATGAGAAAATAGATTAGTTCTATATCTGACCCATAAAGATACAGTGAGACGTTGGCTAAGGAAATCCATTGATGTGGACAAATGGAATCTAACACACCAGAAGGAGAGAAAATTATTTTATCCACCATCCTTACCAATCCAGTTAATCCTGAATTGAATGAAGCTTCAAAAGATTACTTTTATTCTGCCCTGTCTGCCACCAGCTTTGCCTGGGGAACTTCTACACATCCTTCCTTACTCCGCCCACCATTTTCTGCAGGATTGCCCCTTTCTCCCAAACCAACTTAAATACCAGCAGAGCAGTACATACACATCTATATACCACAACATTTCATGTTTGGCACTCAAGTTGAGTAGGCTTTTTGAGAAAATACTATAGTGTGTGCATTTTGTTCCCCCAACAAATAACAGTTTTGGCACCTAGCTGGTTCTCAATAAAAATTTATTGGCCTTAAGATCTTTAAGGAAAGAGTACTCTTGTCATTCAGTAATCTCTGAGGGTTTATAAAAAAATAGACATGAAGGGAAAGCAATAATTCTCTAATTTAAGTCACTAGTTCACCGGGTGTTACTTAAGGCATTAACTCTAAGAAGTAAAGATTCTTTCCTTCTTAAATTAAACTATACTTCCTAGAATCTTCAGTATCTGAGATTTTGTATTAAGGACTAGAGGCCCAGTGCATGGAATTCGTGCATGGATAGGGTCCTTAGGCCTGGCCAGTGATCAGGGCCAATCAGGTACCCCACCTCCTGGCCTCCCTGCCTCTTCCTTCCCTCGCTCCCTCAGCACCTTGCCTCCACTGCTGGTCACCTGCCATGTTCCTTGCCACCCTCTGGTGGTCAGCACATGTCATAGCAAGCAATCGAACTCCTGGTCTCCCGGTCAAACTCCCGAGGAGACAATTTGCATATTTGCCTTTTATTAGATAGGATTCTTGTTTAATTAAATGATAGATTTTAGAATCAAAGAACTCAACAAAGGGGTCTACGATTAATTGCAGCTATAGAATCTAATACAGTATTTTTTGCCTTTTCTGATGCATGTTTCCTTTTGATAAATAAAAGCTCTCAGTTCCCACCCTTAGAGACTGTTGTGCCTCCTGGGGCTGGGGTGAGGAAATGCCCACGCCTAGGTGAGGATCTCCTGGCTATCTCAAGAGCTGAGCTGAGGTTCAGAAAACTAGAAACTACTTCCAGCATTTCCATTAAGAAAGTTCATGACCTTAGTTGTATTTACCAACCCTTTTGTGATTCTGCTTTCCCATATACAAAATGAGGACAATAAGCATATCTCACTTATCTAATCTAGACTATCAACTCCTACCAATCTTTAACAAGGCCCAAACATCGCTTCAGCTGTGGAGGCTTCCCTGGCACCTCCCCTGCACACACTTCCATTAAGAAAAATATTAGATGCTGCTGTGGTGGACATTCTAAAAATGACCACAGAAATATCTCTATTTCTACATGTAAGTTTTCTTCCCCCATTAAGAGGTGAAATCTATTTCTCCTCACCGTGACCTTGAGCAAGTCTTTGTGACAACTTCCAAGAGAGAAGGCTTGAAAGCCATGCTGCAGAAGATCCCAGGCTAACATATAAATGATGACATTGGCTCATGCTTTGTTCCCTCTTTAAAGTCCTGCACACTCTGAGCCTTGAGCCACCGTGTAAGAAGTCCATGGAGCCACCAGCAGGAGAGGCTATGTGGAGAAAGCAAATGGAGATATAGAGAGATGTCTGAAGGTCCCCCCCTGCTCCCTATGCTCCAGCCCCCACCCTTCTCAGCACAGTTGCCAGACAGGTGAGTGAATAAACCTTTGGGATGGCTACCACCTGACTGCAGCCTCATAGAGATTCTGATCCAGAACTGCTCCACAGAATATTCTTGAATTTCTGACCTGCAGAAACTGAGAAAATAAATGACTATTCTTGTTTTAAACCACTAACTTTTTTTGAGGTACAATTTCCATTTATTTTCCCCCCAGAGAATTTTTCTTCACTCTTTAACGACTTAGCTCCTTACATGGGCTTTGGTGGAGGTCATGGGGCAGCACCCGCAGGTCTAAATTGAGGTGAGGGTGTTTGGTCCTTCCAGGCTTCACGAGAATGATTCCTGACTACCTTGCTGTGAATGGCACAGCTCACACAGTAATGCAGCTTCACATACAGCTTGGGAAGCACATTGGCATCAAAGACACTCACTTCGGAGATGTCCCTAACGGCTGTGGCCTCTACTATGTTTTGAATGGCAAACTTCTTAATGGCCTTGTCCTTGGGCATGCACTGGGCACAGTTGGTGCAACGAATAGGTTGCACATGGCCTCAGCACGACCATTATTCCTACTTCTCTTGGTTATCTTGGAAAAGAGGACCCAAGAGAGTAAACCACTAACTTCTGAGATGCATTGTTACATAACAATAAATCACCAGAACAATTCCTTCCCCCTGAAAACCTATATGTCTATAGCACACCTATCATTATAAGTAACTGTGTTTATCTCTTGCTATCCCCTATTTGGTAGTAAAGTTCTCTAGGTCTAGAACCATATATTGTTATACCCAATATCTTGTATGAGGGCCTATATAGAAGCTATGAACCATGTATTATTATACCCAATATCTTGTGTGAGGGCTTAGGTAGAAAATATGAGTTGTTTGAATAGCTTGGAAGGATGGATGAATAAATGATGGAAGGAGGTTGTCAGAGCATCCAGAGCACAGCTGCTCTGAGTCTATATATTCTCCTGAATCCTACTAACAACTATGCCAAGTGTCAGAGAAGGTTTCTTCTCGAAGCCTGCCCATTGCACTAACTGTTGGGTCTGAGCCTCTCTGCCAGGGGATGGACCTTCTTGGACGCCAGGTGGGAGATGGAGAAGCCATGAGAAGTTGTGGGTATATAAGAATGAGTCTTTATTGTAGAAGCCAATGGCCATTGTGGACCAAAGGGGGCACATGCTAACCTGACAAGCTCAGGGAAGACCTGCATGGTGGTCTTGCAAACTCAGAGACCTAAAGTAACCACAAAGGATGGTCTGAAATTAAACTTTAACTAAAAGCAGTTATGGTGGGTAGTTACATCCTAGGCCAGTATCTTCACTGACAAGGTCAACCTTTACCTTAACATACCCTTGAAATGTCTGGGTAACTTCCCTTTTTCTGGACCCCTTGGGGCACACCCTAATGTGCCTAGGTGCCAGGACAGATACCACAAACTCCTCCATGTTATCATATGAATTGTTGCTGCACCCACCTAAGTATGTGTCTATCATTTTACCTTTTATCCAATCCCAGGGGTTTCCCTGCTTTGCTTTCTCCTGCCTCTCTGGTCTATCATCAATGGATTTCATGTAACCCACCTATGTCCCTTCCTTTGATTGCAATGTATAAATACAGATGTAACCTGCCAATCTCCTGAGCATTATCTCAATTCGTTGAGGTTCTGCTTCCAGCATATGTTAACAGTTTGGCTCAAATAAACTCACAAAAATTCTTTACAGGTTTGAATGTTTTTATGTTAACACCATTTAGCCATCAGACAAAATAGTTCTTTACAGCAAAGTCCTCTATAGGCAGCCACACACTGGCTGGTGAACCAATACATCTTTCCTACAAAGCAGTAGTATCCTCTGTACCCACAGCCATTATCAGAACAGCCGCACACTGCCTCTGTATTCACAGCCTCACATAGCAGCAGCACCTGAGCTCTCTGCTCTTGCCTCTCTGGCCTCTCCCCTCTCTCCTTTTCTGCCTCACATAGTAGCTACATCCTCTGTGCCTACCTCAGCTCCTCCTCCATACACAGGCTGGTTAACATGTATTATACCACTTAGACAAAAGAGGCTAGTTGCCAACAGCTATAGAAGGGCACAGTATAACATGAGATTGCTGTGGCCTTGCAGCTGTGTAGTCCTTGGATATTCTGATTAAGATTCCCATGTTCAGAGTAGCCTTGGCCATCAAGCATATCAAGAACAAGGCCTTCAGTGTCTCTGGCATGGCTCCCACAGAGACATAGAGAGATAAGTGAATACTTCCCAGAGATGCTGTGGGATCCTATAAACTAATGAATATAAAATATCTTAGCAATGTCTTAAGATTTCCTGTTCTTAAATGATACATGTTATCCATCTTAAGACATGTATATGATTAGAGAGGTTTAAGGTCACAGACATTTTCTGGATAATAAATCCAGTAACATTCCCTCATTCTACTCCGACCCAGCTAAGCTGTAACTTAATTGTCTGTATTTCCATTAGTTATAAGCTCTGTGTTTTGTTTTTTTACCACTTTACTGTCAGAGCCTAGCACAATGCTTGCCATATATGTTTCTTTATTAGAAGTGGGGGAAGAAAAGAAGAAAGGAAAGTATTTCAAAATTCAACAAATGTCTGTTTAACTAGGTATAATAGTCTCCCCAATTATATAATTGTCACCTTTTGTAAACTTTCAAACATTGTAGTTCATAATTTCAGAAGGAATCCAGAAGACATTTGGAAAAAAAGAAATCTAAGCCCAATAGTTTGTCACCATCATTCTCAAGGTTTGATCAAGCAGTGGCTGCCTCAATTGAGTTGTGCAGTCATGAAGAGTCCCTGCCTTCTAGGGGTTTGCATCTGAACAGAATCTGAAAATGTATGGATCATTTAACACTCCCCAATGCCATGAGCAGGAAAAAATGATCACAAAACAGTCATTTGATGCAGATGCTGGTGTCAGGAGATTGTAGAAAAGTCATACCATTCTGAAGGCTTAAGCGGTCTGCCTAAGGTTACTTACTGCTGGTAATAATAATAGCTGCCACTTATTAAGCCCTTAGAAACCTAAGCACGTCCATAAATTAAATCATTTCATTTTCATAGCAACTCTAAGAGGTAATATTATTAGCATTCCCCCATTTTAAAGAAGAGGATTGTGATGCACAGAGAAGCAATTTGCCTAAGTCTCAGAGCCAGGAAGTCAGGGAGCTGGAGCATTGGCCAGGTGGTCTGTCTGCTCTTAACCATCATGCCACACTGCCAAACCCATGGCTGCCACCACACGTTACAGAGGCAA
Source organism: Myotis lucifugus (assembly GCF_000147115.1). Classification (NCBI taxonomy): domain Eukaryota; kingdom Metazoa; phylum Chordata; class Mammalia; order Chiroptera; family Vespertilionidae; genus Myotis; species Myotis lucifugus. The sequence continues at coordinate 1,153,158 of NW_005871272.1, read as the reverse complement.
AGTGCACTGCACGCCCACTCTCTCCCAGCCACAGAGACATGGTCACGCAGGGAGACGGGAGGTAGTGGTTACTCTGAGAGTAACCCTAAAATTCCTCTCAGGGGAAATTCCATAAATAAAACAAGCTCATGGACAGATTTGATAAGGGCTTGAGGCCCTGTAGGCACAGCCTGGAAGAACTGAAGCTACAGAGAGTTAACATTTTTATGCAAGAAATCAACAAGAAAATAAGAAGTGTGATAGGAGAAGGGAAAGGAAAAAGGAGGCCCAACAAACATAGCAAGAAGCTGAAATTGAAATAGAAAACACTGCCACTGACAATTCACCAGAAGTAGAAGCAACTAAGGGGCCTCAAAGAACAGGAGGTTTAACCATTCATAAAAACGTCATTAGTAATGATCATTCAGTATCGCCAATATTTCCATTCCTGGCTACAGAGGTTGAGGTGGACTTCTCAGGCACCTGTAATACAGTGGAACCACATAACTAGTTCTCCCAAATAACAGCAACTACCAGGAGTCACTTTCCATGCAGCACATTTAGTTGCCTCCAGAATTTCTGACACCCCATCCCCTAACCCCCGCCATGGCGATCCAAAGTATTTTAGACATTTAGACTTCCAGCTTGACCCATGCTAATGCATAACATGAGCTGTAGCTATGGCTTTTCCAACATTCTATTATGGAAATTCTCAAACATTTAGAAATTGAAAGAAGCTTACAGTAAACAACTTTGTACCCAACACCTAGATCCTACAATTAACATTTTGCTGTATTTGTTTTATCACATAGCTATCTAGTCTTTTATCCCTCTATCCACTCATCAATCCATTTCATTTTTTGATGTATTTCAGAGTGTTACAGACATCAGTATTCATCATCCCTAAATACTTCAGCATGCATATGTCTAAGTGAATCAAATATTTGTTTGCAGGTTGTGTTTTGTTTTGTGTTGTTTTGGTTTTTTTTTGTTGTTGACAAAATAGTGAAGTGCACAAATCTTGCATGCCCATTGGAGAAGTTATATTTGTTGGTTTCAGCCACTGATATTTGGGTTTTATTATTACCACAGCAAAACCTAGCCTTCCTGGCTAATTCATTTCACTGGATGTTGTGATGTCACACTGCAGGTGCCCCCAAAATCTCTCATTCAACCTACCACACATGCAACCTGGAGTTAGAGGACTGTGCAGAAAGGTCAGGGAGGTCTCCAGTTCAGTGATATGGTAATAAAATGGGGATGTACACAGATGAATCAAAATGCAGAGTAGAGACTAAGAACTCTCAGCCAGCAGACCGTGGAGTGTGAGGCAACTTAGAAAAATGCAGCATCTTCTTGTGCAAGTCTACCGGGAAAGACTGGAAAGAGACCCTGGCTATGCCATGATATGTAGAAGTGGGGATTTGAGCCAGTTTGACCTGACTCCATGGGCACAGTTGATTAGTCCTTTCTCCTTGAACACTCTCTTCCGTTGGCCTCCAGGATCACCCTCTCTTATTTTCCTAGTTGTTCATTCTGTGTCTCCACTTTCTCCTCATCTCTAAATGTTGGAGTACTCCAGAGTTCAATATCTAGGTCTCTTCTTTTTTCTTTATTTTTTTTAATTTCTGTTCTTATTTATCTGTTACTCTTGGAAAATCTCATTTTTTACAGGATTCCGACTTAGAGGTAGAAGCTCTTGGCAATCTGTGTATGGAGTTTTTTCTTTGGCCTCCTTCATTTTCGTAGCCAAAAGTTTAGCATATTCTGTGGCCTCTTCCTTATTTTTCTTAGTAAATTGCTTCTTCAGAGGAATATGCTGATGTTTGCTTTGCAGGACACGTGGAGTAACCAGACATTGAATCTTGGGGGCTTTGGTCCAAGGTTTCTTACCTTCTTTGTTTAGGGCTTTCTCACAACACATTAGTGGACATCATCTTCTTTAGAGATTGAAAAGTTTGTGGATTCTGGTAGCTCTTTGGGGCCCATGGCACAATAATATCAGTGAGAATAGGAATATCTTTCTCCCCTTTGTTTATAGTAACCAAGTGGAGAACAAGCAGATTGGCATCCACAATGCTACCTCAAACAGATGAGAGCTTTCTTTATCCAGTCCTCCTTGGTCTATAATAGGAGTTCCCCTTACTCAGCAGCTGGTGAACATGGCCATGAGTCAAGACACCATGCTTCATGGGAAAACTTTGTTTGTCATTCCCACCACTGATTCAAACCATATAACCTTCCCATTTTTCTCAGCAGCAGAAACTCCTGTGGCCATACACTTCTCACAAAAGATACAAAGTTGGTGTTCATCATCCACTTCAATGAGTTTCTGGCAGCCAGTGGCTGCCAGAGATGCTCAGCTTCATCCTGAAGCAGCCAACTGCCTCCAAGGTGCCACAAAAGACAGCTCTTTTCTATCTATGCTCATCCCCCTGCAGATCACATCCAGTTCCATGGACTTACATATAGTGAATATGATTTTTTAAATTCCCAAATTTATATATTTAGCATAGACTTCTCCCCTGAACTTCATACTTCAAGATCTGATAGCCAACTTATCATCTCTACTTATAATTCTAATAGGAACCTCAAATGTAACATGTCCAGAACAGAACTCCTTACTGTGGCCCTGAAACTGTTCCTCCTGCTGTCTTCCCCATGTATCCCATGGCAACTTTGTCTCTTGTAGTCATCTTAAATCTGTGTGTGTGTGTGTGTGTGTGTGCACAATCGCATCTCTGCTTGTATTGTCAAAGATGTTCTGGATGTGCGGGCAATATGGCTGTGACATGTGACCCCATTGATCACTGGGGTGAATTCAGCTGATGTGGCTCATTAGGAGGGCATCCTCTTTCTCCCTTACTGCTCCACATGCATTTCTCCTGAAGCTGCCCACTCTGTCAAAGGGGATGACCTTCCCCAATAGAGGAGAACCATTCTTTGGTCAAGGATATACAAGTAGTTGCACTCCCCTACTAGAACCTCCAAACAAGCTCTCAAGGGCCGTTTGTAGGAGAACATAAGGTAGTCAAGCTCCCAAGATTCCAGACACATCCAACTGAGGTGCTGCATGTAGCAATCTGCCTTTCTTGAGGAAGAAAGGAAAGAGAGAGAGAGAGGAGAAAGAGAGAGAGAGAGAATTTTCTTTACCTTTAGAATGTATCCAGAATCTGATGAGTTCTTTCCACTTTACCGCAACTACCCTGGTCTGAGCTAATACATTTTTCTCCTGGATTATATCAAGAGTCCCAACAGGTCTCCCTGGTTCTAGCTTTGACTTCACACAGTCTCTTCTCAACATAGCAGCCAGAGTGGTTCAGTTACACATAAGTCAGAACACATCATGCTTCTGCTCACAGCTGTTTTGTGATTTCCCTTTCACATATAAAAGCTGAAAGTCCTTACATGCTACAAAATTCCACTCACTTTGGTCTCCCCTTATTCCCTAACTTTATTTCCTTCTAAACCCCTCTCATTCACTGCTCTTCAATAAAACTGACCCCTTGTTTATCTTGAATACACCAGGTACCCTCCTGCCTGGTTTAAATCAAAGGAGAGCTCTGCTAACCTAATGGGAAGATGTAGTCAGTCACAAGCTTGCTCAGAAGATCAATGATACCACATCGATAAGACTGATTTTCTCTTTTCAGTCTGCTGACTTCAATGCAATGGCAACAATATCCTCTTATGGTCACAAGGAGAGCTGTCACATCTCTAAGCTTTCTGTCCTGCCACGACAGTGTACAAAAGGGAAAGCAAGGGAGGTATTAGCAAAAGATCTCTATTCTCAAGTGCCTCCCTCTTGTCAGGGAGGCAAAACATTTGCAAAGGGCACCAGCACATCTCCTCCAATGTGTTATCGTCCAGAGCACATCCACTGGCACAGGGGAACATGATTACCATGATAGTCACCATCTGCGCCCCTGGAGCTGGCACATTATGGCCACAATAAAGTGGACATTCTGGGATCTACTAGGTACCACTTAACAGGCCATGAGATCCAGAAAGAGGAGCGCTGAACTCAACGCTTGCTCTGCCATTAACTTTGTGACATGTAGACATAATGCCCCATTCTAGAACAATTTTCTTATGAGCAAACTGAGGAGGTTGGGCTAGACGTTGCCTATTGGCTTAAATTTTCTCTTATTCTGTGGACTTCCAGTGTCATTGTAAAGATCTGAGTCTTCCTATGTGCCATTCCTCATATATGTACACATCTCCTAAAATGATGGGAACACTTAGATGTCTTTGATCACCTATTTTAAAGAGAGAAGAAAAATTTTAACGAGAACATTTTGTACTGCTCATTCCCTGCTAGCCCTTAAAAATAATGGTTCTTTTTCCATCATAACTGACATTTAAAAACAGACTTTCATATTCAATAATTAGGTCTGAAAATCATTCAGCATAAAAGTACAGCTTCCCAATAATTATTCTAGTGAGGAAATTAGAATGACCTCTCATAACTATGTTGCTAACCATTATCTTATTAATTTAAAAACAAGAAAATAAAAACAATGCTCCCTCTGACACCAAGATCTCTGTCATTACCAGAACATAAACTGAAGACTATATGAGTAGGCTTGGCCTGCTGCTCTTTGGAGGTCATTGGTGCTTAGAAACTGGAAAACAAATTTTGAGCTTTAAAACCTCTGGTGGGAGGCACAGGAACACCAATATATTTGTGTAAGATGAGAATGAAAAAAAAATAAAGAGAAAACTAAACCATGTGCTTTTTCTTTCCATTGGCATGCTCAGGAACTAACACATGCTAGTGTTCAAATGATATGTGTTGAATGAGTAAAGGGACAAGTGAATCCATTGTTTTTGCCCTTTTAATATATCTTGGAATCAACACAAACCAGCCATTTACTTGTACTATTATCACTTGTCAGCCCATCTTTTTTGATTCTCATGTTTCTGAGACAGTAATTGCAAAGACACAATTCATCTCTCTCCCCTGGTGTACAGATATTATTTCAGCTCACCTCCTAGCAGAATGAAAGGGACACTGATTCAGGTAAGCACCTTCTCAGTGCCTCATATTTCATGGAGTATGTAACCTTGCCCCCAGCCACTGTCTGTTAGGGCATCTGGTTCCACACAATTGTTGACACAAAATGCACACGCTGAAAGCATTTGCCTGGAAGTGTGGCATTCAGCAGCATGCTGCTGCCTTTTGGTATTTATCAAAAGCTCAATTTAGAGAAAAAAAATTGTTTTGGAGAGTATGTGAAATCTGCCCTTTTCATTCTTACATCCAGATATTCTAACGTTCACTCCTGAATGAAGCTAGACAAGCAGAAAGGTGTGGACTAAGACCATCATGGGCCCCTTTTCCTTCCTCTGCGCCCCTCCCCTGGGAAGGCTTTCACTGACTTGTCTATGGTGCGATGCCATCATTCAATGTTGAGAAACACAACAAGAGACACTCCGATGGAACCCCAGTATCGACACCGACGAGGTTAGGACACTGTTGCATTACACATTAGGGAGAGTCCCAGAAGGAATATTATTTTTGCCATAATATCAAAATGAGCTGTGCATCTCCTTAGGGGTGGGTATGTCTTTAATCTCATGAACTCCAAATATATAACCAATCAAATGTCCCTTTTTCATTTAGTTTCTAGAACACTTACTGAGCAATTTGAAGCCCATCTGTTACAAGAGTAACAGATTGTATGGCCTGCATTTTTGTTTTGGCTTCATTCCTTGTCCTTTTTATATCTCCACCAGCATTTTTTCCTCTTGTTTCTCACCTATTTCTCTTTATGGTGTTTTGAATGTGCTTTAAATCATTTATGGACCAAGGAGATGAGGCATAACTTTATTAATTTGTTCAGGTAAATTCACATAAAACTCAATCTTACCACATTTTAAGAGGCATTTTAAATGGGATCCACCTTTCAAAACCTTAGTGAGATGTGGCAACACAGACAAGATGTTCTGAGAGTTTCCCCATACGTGGCAGCTTACAAGTGCTTCAACCCCCGGGGGTTCAAAAGGCTATGAGTGATCTGTGTTTATAACTGTGCAGAGGGACAACTAATGGCAGGAAGGGACATCGGGAATGATTACTGGTCCAGAACTAGAAGGATGAGCTCCAAAGGCAAATATTGTGTGTTCAACACTTGTTGTCAAAGACCAGCCTTAGAAGGCATGGAAAGACTTCAAAAGTTTGACTAAAGGAATGTTGGCAGCACAGAATCACACCAGGCCAAACGGACCCCTTGAGGTTCCCATAACGATTCTGCACAGCCTTGAATCTCCACCGTAATTGATTGGGTCATCCAATTATCACCCAATGGATTAGGAAGCTTCACTTTTACCCAGAATGAAGCAAGTTTAAGGTTGAAAATGAAAAATGAAAAGAGATGATATCATATTTTCTTTAAAGAAAAATATGTATAGCCTGCAAAATATTTAAAGGCTAAAACTTTAAATTCTCTAGGCTGACTATTAGGTGATGGGAGGGTGGAATTTACAACCGTTGTAATTCAATTCTTGCAGTATATGTTGCTAAAATGACATTGCCTGATATTAAAAGTTGTTATATAATAAAAAATCTTCACAGCCAGCATCAGAAATAAAACCCAAGTCCTGAAAATTTCAGATTGCTCCTTCTATCCCAGCCTCATTTCAAATCAAAATATGTATCTCTTTTATTCATAAAATGATACACATACTTATGAATAACAGCCCCAAGCTGGGCATTTTTAAATGAGTTATCTAACCTCCGAAAGCAAATAAGCTCATTTCCTTTCACATCTCTTCACTCCCAGCAATAGCCTGACTGAATTTTAACCCGACTGTGATGGGAGGGAGCAGCTATCTGCGCTGGCTGAGTATTGCAGGACTCCATATGCATGTTTTCTTCTTTTCTAAAAGCCTGTCTCTTAATATGATTTTTTATTAATTTCCCCAAGCAGATTCCCACGACTAGACGTGCTTGTCCTGCATCACAAAGGACTGTGTTTTAGTGGTTACTGGTCATTATGTCAGTAAAGAGGGGGGCATCCTCTGTGCAACTCAATGATTTAATAATTATTAATGAGACATTATGCCTTTGTCCGTTTCTGACAGATGATTAAGTGCACTATAAATGTTTAACATTGCTCTCTGAGGTCTGGAAACGGGATGCCAGGTGCCTACTCATGCTTCACACAATCAGAAAAGACAAATTAGATTATGGCACTATGGCAGCATTATTGATTCTTTTTGTAATATTTACAAATTGCAGGTAAAATGTAATATGAGAAAAAGCATGTGTGATGACGGCAGCTCCATTTACTTGAAGGTTGTCCCCTGCACTCATTTGGAAGCAATTTATCTTGTAGGCTGTGGTGTTGTGATAACTCTTGGGTCAACTTCTCAAGCTGTGCTTCCTTCAGGCTCCCGACAGCGGGCGGAGCCTCCTTCTCACCCGGAGATTCACGCCCACTTGTGCCAACACTTGGACACAGGCACTTTGGCCCAGAAACCTGTTTGCATGTCAGAATCACCTAGAAATATTTTAGAATACAGGTACCTTGGGCTCCTCCAACCCAATTAAACCAGCATTGCTTAAGATAGTTACCGCATTGCTATTTTATTTTTAACTTCAAATTGTTTCTAAATACAGCCAGAGTTTGAGAACTTCTGATTTATACCATCCACTGTGCCAGATTTAAAACATGCACTCAAGATTATTTTATATGTCTCTTATCAAGAGATGGGGATAGGACCCTCCCCTGGAATCTGGGCTTTATGACAAATCGGTGGATAGATTTTAAGGCAAGAGTCATCCTATGCCAGTTTCCAATTCCGGTCCTTAACAACTGGCAGCTTCTACTTCCTTCCTGTCTCTTGACACTTCATTCTTGGAGCCCAGCTACCATGCTATGAGGAAGCCCAAGTAACCCGTATGGAGGCCCATATGGAGGAAACTGAGAATGTGAATGAGCCACCTTGGAATCGGCTCCTGCAGCCCCCAGTAGGCTTGCCCTGGCTCTCATCACATAGAACAGAGATGTGCTGTCCCTGCCAAGCCCTGGCCAGACTTCAGATTCATGGGCAAAATAAATAATCATTGTTATTTTAATCTATTCAATTATGTGGTGGTTTGTTGGGCAATAAATAACTGAAACATCTGCTCACCCAAATGGTGTCACGGAAAGGGATTTACTCTTTTAAAATTTGAATTACAAGCATTGATGAGCTCAGTGCCTCAAAAAAATGCGGGGTTTCACCTTCTCTTTGGCCAAAATAATAAAACCTCCCTCCCTTCTTAACACATGATATAGTTCCTCCACAAAGCCTTCCCGGTCTGTGTCAATTTTCTATAACTTCTCTAGTCATTTCAAAATTAATTAGTTATTAGTCCTTTGGTCACATAAAATTATAAACTCAAAATATTGAATACCAATTTTCATTTGGAAGCAGCTTGATTTGAAAATAATCATAGGCTTTGAAGAGCCAAATTCTGGAAAAGGGAATAAAGGCTTCAATGGAATTGATAAAAATCAGATTGGATGGGTAAGGCATACAGTGATAGATGAGAAATTACAGTATGAAAGAGGGGCGACCAGGACTGTTCACAGAGTAGGAGCTAAGTGTCAGCAGCCGGCCTTAGAATATGCATGAATCTGCTCAGGCTGCCATAACAGAATACCGCAGGCTGGGGACTTAAAGAGCAAAAACGTATTCTCTCACAGTTCTGACAGCTGGAAGTCCAAGAACAAGGTGCCAAGATTGGTTTCTGGTGAGACCTCTCGTCTTGTAGACAGCTGCCTTCTCACTGTGCCCTTCCCCCTTTGTGAACGTGGAGAGAGAGGTCACTGGGGTCTCTTCCTCTTGTAAGGACACCGTTTCCATCATGTCAGGCCCCCATTCTCATGACCTCACTTAATCGTAATTACCTCTGTAAAGGCCCTATCTCCAAATACAGTCACATGGCTGCTAAGGCTTTAGCATACAGATTTTGGGAAGACACAATTTAGGCCATAACGGAATGGAACAGCTTTGGGACAAGTGGAGAAGTTCTAGATGTAATTACACTTTTTCTCCATGCCCCAGGCTGGGTAGTCATTTTGCCATTATTGTTATTAATAGCAATAATAATGATAACCATTTATTGAGCCAATACCTAGAGCCTGACATTTCACCTGATCACATTTGCTTCTCAAAAGAGTTCTACAAGAATAGGCTATATTATCTTTGTTCTTTGTAGCTAATGAAGCTAAACACAAGTAAGTTCACTAGTTTATCCATGATTTCATAGCTAGTAAATATCAAAACAAGGATTTGAACACAGGTCTGTGGGCTTCATAGACCCTTTTTGCAAGGCAAAGGATAGCTTGTTTTTTTTTTTTTCTTTCTTTTATTCTTTTGTCCCTTCACAAATGATTAACAGAGCATCCACTGTGTTAGATCCTAGGTATGCAAAGTCAAGCTGACCCTGGTCAGAGAAAGAATTCTTCTGGCACTTGTTCAAGGGACTATTGCAGTGGGAGTTTTGTAATAGGGAAGAGGATGGGCTCAACTCTAAATACAATAAGGACAAGTGGGGATTTATAGCCAAAGAGCAGGGTGGAGGTCAGTGGATGGAAAATTGCTACAAGGAAACAGTAAGGGGGAGGAGGATTCTTGCTAGACAGACTCAACAGAAGTCTTGCTGAAGGCAAACCGGGGTGATAAGATATGGAGGGGAGGGGCTGAGGAATTTGATTAGATATACAGAATAGGGGGTCTTTACTAAAATGACCCAGCAGGATTCTTGCGTAAACTGGACTAAGTGGGCCAAGGACATGGCCCAAGGTCGGGGCCTAGTCAGGAAGAGGGCTCAGGGGAGCCTGGCTGAAGTTACTCCAGCGGGTGGTGTCTTTGTCGCTCTGCTTGCAAGGACCTAACAGCTCAATGGCGAGAGGGAGCAGTCAGCAGCTGCAGTGCAGGGGGAGACGTCTGTGGACTTGCCACGCGAGTCTTCGTGCCTCTAGATTCTGGTTTTGAACGGGGCAGGGAAAAGTGCAGGAGGAGCGGTGGGCACCATGGTGGAAGCCCAGGCAGGAAAGCCACGGCCTAAGACAGTGCTCCCCAGGGTGCCGAGGGCTCTGAGAGTGAGCCGGCCATTCATCAGGCTCCGCTTACTTTTGGCATCAACAACTTCAAAAAATCAAATGGGTCCCGGCCCCCCACAGTCGAGTAGGCTATCCCTAGAGGCCTCTGACACAGGTTTCCTCAAAGCAAATCAAACAGTCATTTCTTTGCAACGCAGTCCCCGTTTTTTCTTCCCATCCATTTCCTTGGCTCCACTAACCCAATTCCCGATTTGTGCTCAGCCAACTCTAAAACACATTATGTTACTGGAACATCCTTGCTTCTTGCTTCAGTTTTAATTTTTAAAGCTACAAATAAACAATCTGCCTTTCAATTGATTGGGAGGCTTCGAGAACTCGCGTGGAATTGATGGCCTGGTTTATCCCAGCTCCCTTCGCAGACCTGGATGTACTGCCGGGCTGATTGGAAATGGCCCGATTGATTCTGAAATTGCTCCCGGAGAGTGGAGGCCCATGGACGTTTCCCGGGATGGTTTAAGCACTGACCAGCGTTGCCAAAAGGAAGCTGCTGACCCAGGGAGGCGCCCTGGGAGGCTTCCGCTGTCCGCACTTGTCCCTCTCTGCTCTGTCCCCCGCCAGCCCTGCGCCCTCATATCTCTGTCCTCTGCCTCAGAGCCCTCACCTCCACCTCCAACCTGCCAGGCAGCCAGGGCACAGAAACGATTGTGCTTTAAAAAATAAATAAAAATTCATATTTGAAACTGCTTTTTGCCCTACCGTTTCCAAAACATAGCCCTGTTGGAAATACTTCAATGTTCTGCATAAAAACAAGGAAATTGTAATAATTTGTCACAAACATTTTTCAGAAAAGAATGTAAAACGCTGGCATAATTACATAGTCTTTAGCTCATGGAGTTATATTTCTATTACATAGTTATAGCCTGCCTCTTCTTTTATTCTTGTTGGCTAGAACAGCTTGTTTGAAAACCTTTTAAGTTCTGTTTTTAAATTCACAAAACCTATGTCCTGACAAACTTGTATTTTCAAACTCCAAGCAATTTCCAGAAGACAGTTGACATCAGAGCAGCCCAGCGGTGTGTGCCCTGGGAGATACAGGACTTAGCCGTCTGGGGACATCGGGCAAAATTCAGCGAAGGAGGGGCCTGTGGGGACCTAAACATAGAAGAGCCACGTGGGAGACAGTCCATTGGGGGTGAACCTCTTTCCTGATGAACAACAAAAACGCCCTGGGGTTCACCCTGGCAAACAGGGTACAAATGTCTGAAATCCTCTCCTTTCCACCAATTAGTGGATCAGGAAGTGAGTTTTCTTCTCAAGACAGAGGACTGAGCAGAAAGGAGACAGTTGCATAGTCAAATCGCTGAATTCTTTTAACTACGTAGCATCTGCCAATGGAACGTGTGTGTTTTGATGTTCTCCATGGCATAAATAAACCATGTTTGCCTAGTTCTGTTCTATATTAGAATAGATAGAAGGGGGGGAGGGTCACAACTTCAGTGACTGCATAGCCGGGCACTGCCTAGGAAGAGTGGGCGGCAGGGACTGCAGAGTGAAGCTCTGTAATGACACTGGGGGATACAGGCTGAGGGTGGAAGCCCAACAGAACACACCTGGGAGCCGGGTCTGGCCCTCAGGCAGCCAGGTTAGACTGCGGTGATTACTTTTGTGCGTCAATCTGGCTGGGCCACAGGGCATTGGGTCAAACATCATTCAGGAGGGTGGTCCTGGAGGAGAGGCATCTGAATCAGTGGGCTGCGTAAAGCAGGTTGTCCTCCCGAGTGTGGGCGGCCTCCTCCTCTGTTGAAGGCCTGCGTGGAACGGGACGCTGTGGAAGGGAGAGTTCGCTCTCTGCTGTCTTTGAGCTGGGACACCAGTTTCCTCCTGCCTTTGGACTTGGACCGATTGGAACTTGCACTATCGGCTCTCCTGGTCTCCTGCTTGCTGACTGCAGGTCTTGGGACTTGTCAGTTTCCATAATCATGTCAGCCAACTCCTTTGAATATATCTCTTTCTATAAGATAGTTAGATCTTCTATTGGTTCTGTTTCTCTGGATAACCCTGACTAATGCACTTGGTGATCCCAGGGTACATAAATCAGGACCCACCAGGACAAAGGAGTCGCAGGAAAGAAAGACAGACACAGAGAGATGGAGACAGACGGAAAAAGATGCAGACAGGTACAGAGCAGAGAGACACACAGAGGCAGATAGAAAGAAACAAAATAAACAGAAACAGAACAGAAAGAGAGCAGACAGGTAGGCACACAGACATACATACAAACAGAGGCACAAGCACAAAGGGAGGAAAATGGTGGGAAAGGGAGAAAAGCCTAGTATCTCCTAATGCACTTCCATGGTTTGCTCGTGGAGCTTTAGTTCTCACTTTCAGGAGGCACCTCTGAAGGAGAAACATGCCCCTCAGATGTTCACCACACCTTTGCCTGGTCAGAACCCGCTGTCAGTACCTGTTCACAACCTACTGAGCACAGTGCCCAGGGGAAAGGATCTGCTCCAACACTTTACACTCAGATGCCAACCTGCGACCACACCCCAAGCCTGACACCTGCTCTCCCCTCATCTCAACACAGCTGCCCACTAGTAGCCTCAGACCTGACCTCACCTGGACCAGTTGAATCCAAATCTCTGGGGCTGGAGCATTGCAAATTTTTGCAAGCTCTTCAGGGGAACCAGGAAACAAAGAAATGTTGCCATATGCCTGGGTTGCAGACTTTAAGGCTGAGAGCAATGCAAATGGCCAGGTTCAGTGACATCTGTCACCTGGACACATGACAGTTACCACTTACAACCCAGGAGGTCTACTTCCTGTGCCACTTTCAAAGCTCCGCAGAGCATGGACTGACCTCCCACACTAGCGCGTTGTCTCCCTTTGGTGCCAGGCTAAGGGCTCCCCAGATGTTGACTCATTAACCTCACAACACGCCGTGTCATGCAGACACTATGTCCACTTTTCCAGGTGATGAAACTAAGGCCAGAGAGATTACACAGTTTGCCAGGATCAAATAGCCAGTAGGTGGCAGAGGCAGGATCTGTACCCAGATCTTCCACACAGAAAACACACTGAGGGGAGGCTCTGGGGTTGGTCCCTTCCCGCTCCAGGCTGTCGCCCACACAGATGGTTCTGAAATGAAAACCAGCATTGCCCCTGAGTGGGGCACAGGCCACACGCGGGAAGGCGCCCAGGCCTCCATCTGGGTGATTTTGTTCTGGCCACACCAACTGTACAATACGAGTCCCTTTCTTCAGCCTGGTCTGAGAAAAGACAGCGCACCGGCCCACCCAAAGCAGGAGCGGGCGAGAGCTTGAGCTTCCTTGGTGAGTTTAATTAAGCTCACCAGAGAAGCAGAGCACAGGGGATTCTGCAGAATTTTCTCTGGTTTTATTTATATTATTCTTCATTCCAATTTAACAAAAATATTTTCCTCAGACCTACTCCACCAGCTCAGGGCTCTCTCCATCTATTAGGAAACAGTGCCATCTACCGATGCAGCATCACACCATTCTTGTAAACCAGGAACGAAGTTCTTGTTGCTTATGCCTTCATTGTGACCACTTCCCAGCACATGGCCTCCTTTCCAGATGTCTGTTCTGCACTTAAAACCATGCATATTATGTCCTTTTATAGCCACAAATGACAAATTGGTTTGAAGTTACTCTAAGATTTTGAAACATGAGTTTTGATGCAGTGGGGAAGCCAGGTGGCAGGAGCTTAGGTGTGGAGCCAAGAGTCCAAGGGCCCCGCACAGGTGTGACCACACCTGTTTACCTGAGCCCTCTGGGAAGCTATACAGCCAACCCAGAGGGTATGAATCTTAGAAATCAATGTGAAAATAGATGTGTATGACTACCACATTAAAAATGACTTCTCTTATTAAAAGAATTCAGAGAATATCTAAGTAAATGTTAGGCTAGTCTATGGGTTGGGGTTCATATACACAATGGAGGTAAAATCTCTCCCAAAGGTGTAAAAATTTGTTCCTGGGGGAAGAAAAAAATGTACTGTTTTTATATGTAAGGCACAGATATACAGTATATTTGTGACATTAAAACTTCATGGGTATTGTAGGTAATGAGGAGGGAAAGTCTTAAAAAATATTCTTTAGGGGGGATATCAGGAGGGAAAAGGTTGAGACATGTTGGATTAGGAGATTCAAAATTGTAAATATGCCCCAAACCGACTTTTAGATTCAATGCACTTCTAAACTCCAATAGGATGATGCATGTGTGTCTGTGCAAGTGCATGTGTGTGTGTGTGTGTGTGTGTGTAAATTGACAACTGGTCCTAAATGTAGACTGAAGGAAAGGGAAAGATGAGAGGTTGCTCTACCATATCTCAAGACTTCTGACAGTGACGCAGTAATGAAGACTGCGGTGCTGGCCGAGGTAGACAAAGAGGCCCGTGGGATGAACTGGAGAGCCCAGAAACAGGTTCATGCGCATCTGGACACCTGGTTTTCGGAACAGTGGAGAGAAGACAGTCTTTTCAACACATGGTGCTGGATTTCCACATGAGAGAAATGAAAGCTGACCCTCACCCCATAACCTCTGCGGGACTATACATCAATGTGAAAGGCAAACAAAGCTTCTGGTCAGTGGCCCTCCGTGTCGTCCCCAGACCAGCAGTGTCAGCAGCACCTGGGAGCTTGTTAGAAATGCACGTTCTCCACCCTCACCTGACCTGCTGAGTCAGAAAGCCTGGCAGTGGCCCAGCAGTCTGCTCTGACCAGCCGCCAGGTGAGTCTGCTGAGAGATGCTAACTTAGGGCAATATTTGCATGACTGAGCTAAAACAAGGCTTCCTAAACAAAATATAGCCATAAGCGACAAGATGGGTAAGCAAAACTGTAGAATTTCTGCTCATCAAATAAGGCCATGAGGAAAGCAAGAAGGCAAACCACACAATAGAAAAAGAACTTGCAACACATAACTGACAAAGGATCACATCCAGAATCTATAAAGAACTCTTCCTGTCAATGAGAAAAAGGCAGCCCTAGCTGGTTTGGCTCAGTGGATAGAACATTGGCCTGTGGACTGAAGGATCCCGGGTTTGGTTCCAGTCAAGGGCATATGCCCGGATTGCAGGCTCGATCCCCAGTAGGGGGAGTGCAGGAGGGAGCCGATCAATGATTATCTCTCACCATTGATCTCTCTCTCTCTCTCTCTCTCTCTCTCTCTCTCTCTCTTCCTTCCTCTCTGAAAGCAATAAAAATATTTTTTTTAAAAAAAGAAAAAGACAGCCCAAAAGAAGAATGGGAAAAACACCATTCTTAGATGCTATCCAAATGGCCAGTCAACATGATGAAGTACCCCATGTCTTCAGAAATTAGAGAAATATAAATTACATTATGACACAGTATAACTATAGACCCATCAGAATAGCTCAAATGAAAAAGACCAGCACCATCCAAGTATTGGTAAGACAATAGAACAGGAGTTAGCAAACTTTTCCTGTAAAGGGACAGATTATAAAATTTTTTTTTAATGTATTGATTTTTTCAGAGAAAAAGGAAGGGAGAGAGAGATGTTTGTTGTTCCCTTTATGCATTCAGTGGTTGATTCTTGTATGTGCCCTGACTGGGAAACAAACTCAAAACCTTGGAATATCGTGAAAATGCTCTAACCAACTGAGCTATCTGGCCAGAGCCCAGACAGTAAATTCTTGGCTTTGTAGTCAAGAGACAAAACCAAGGATATTATGTATGCAGGAACTTTTATAACAAGAGAAAACTCTTGTTCTTCTCCCCAACCCCCCATACCCCACCCTGCCATGTTTAACTGGAGTGGACTGACCAGGTGGTAGGCAGCCTTTGCCCCCAGTTGTGGTGGGCTAGAGAGAGGTCTAAGGGGCCTGGTGGGCAGGGAGCTGGGGGCCACCATGGTCAGTTTTCCTCTTCACCACAGGGACAATCAGATCCCAACTCCCCCTTGTCTTGTCCTGGGGAGCCTAGTTCAGGCTGGACAAAGGAGAGGCTGACTGAGATTTCATCTCTTGGTGCCCCAGCAGTTGGCAGCAGAAGTGTCCCCATGGTGAAATGGTGACCAGCACAGGCCCTGGGCAGCAGAGGTGTGGCTGCTGGCAAGGGAGTAACAACAGTGGAGGGGGGCAGTACAGCTCAGTCTCCGCCGCTCCACACTTGACCATAGTTTGTTCACTCTTGGGCACTGCAGATAAAAATATCAGTACTACTTTGGAAAACTGTTGGCATTATCTATGAAAATGTAAGTACAAAGCAGACTCAGCAATCTTCCTCCTAATTATATGCCCAACAGACATGCATACAAGTATGCACTCAGACACATGCACAAGAATGCTCATTCATAAGAGCAGAACATGAAAATGACCATGACCATGGACACAGGCAATAGTGTGGTGAAGGCCTGGGGCAGGGGACGGGTATGTGCTAGAAGGGCTCAATGGGGAAAAGAGGAGACATCTGTAATACTTTCAACAATAAAGATAAATTAAAAGAAAAGAAAATTGCCATCAAATGCCCACCAGCATTAGGATGGAAAAGTGAATTCACATAATGAAATTCTTTACAGTAATGAACAATTTATCCCTTCCTGCATCTGATGAAGAGAATGCTGGGGGGGGGGGGGTACTGTATGATTCATTAATGTATGTATGTTTGCAGATAAAACTAAGAAAAGCAAGGAATGTAATAGCATAAAAGTCAGGATAGGAGCAAGAGGGTAGGGAGGCTATTTGGGAGCAGACACTAGGATGCTCCTGGAATGCTGGCAATATCGTACATCTAGTCCTGGGTGGGAGTAACACTGGGTTTGTATCGTAATAAGCCAGGGGTTGGCAAACAACCACTATGGCCCAAACTTAACCACCAGTTTTTGTAAATTGAAACACAGCCCCACATTAGTTTACATATTGTCTGTGTCTGCCTTTACAGTAACAACAGCAGTCTTGAGTAGTGACAGAGACCAGATAGCCCACAAAGTCTAATCTGTTACCATCTGGCCTTCTACACAAAAAGTTTGCCAATCCCTGTATTAAATCTTTGAGTGGTATATTTCTATTTTATAAATATGCATATATACATTCTATTTTATAAATATGCATATATACATTCACATATACATATATGCATGTACATATTCCTACATTTCTATTTGGTATCTATTTATAAATATGTTGTATTTGCATACATGCATGTGGTATTTTACAATTTCAAATATATGGACAACTAGATTCCATGTTTAGCTCTGCCTCCTTCTTGGCAATAGACATTTAATGCACAAAATAGCAAATCAATGGCCTTTAAGAAAATAAGCACCTTTTCTTTAATTAAGTATATTAATTATATAGACAAAATAAACTACACTTACCTTCAGAGCTGATTTTTGTCTCAATTTCCACATCTTCAAGAGAATGGACAATCGACTTTCACTCTACATACTTTGATGATAGATTTCTTAGAGATGTTTTAAAGATTGCAGAATGACATTTGAGGGCACTTCTGACAAGTGCCTTGCCAAATGTTGTCACTTCTCTGTTTGAGTTGCTCTTGGAAAATTGAACCCAGGTACCTATAAACACAGGAAAATTCAACACAGAAGAATTTTCAGTCTTGCCTTGTTCACATGAATAAGGCACATTCAGCCACACCTTACTTATTCAGTGATGTGGGGGAAGGCATCTTTTCTAATATATTGAGTTTCTCTCTCTGCATTTAGTAATGCATTGATTCAACAAATACTATTTACCTAGAGCTTACCATGCCAAACTTTTATTTTCACCATTTTAATGCAAATATTTCTGTAATGTTTTATATCTTCTCTGTCTTTTATACAAAGAATGCTGAGCATAATTTAATCTTTCTTTATGACTCAGCCCATTGTGGAACCAAACTATAAATTGTTGGCTTTCAAATACACATTTTAACTGAGAAGCCCTTTTATAGAATTCTAACATACAAAATAGATAAAAAGAAGAGAGAATTGAAGGTGCAGCATAGGCCCACCTGCTTGGTATCCCTTGAACACAAAACCCTAAAACTCCAGGAATCATCATTAGAAACCACTGATGCCATACAGTGTCACTCTCAAGGGCTGCTGGGAGAGAAAAGACTGCTCCTATACTCTGTGATCTTAAACTATGATACAAAATTACTGTTGTTTTTAGATGTAAAGTGTTTTATGGTGCCGTCTCAATGTCGGCCATCACTTCCTGCTGCCTATCAGTGTGGCTCCCTGTGTCTGCTCTCTCCTTCACCCACCCAGCCTCAACATCTGGGGTTCCTGTAGACTAGAAATCCATCATCAGTCTTCATAAGAATGTGGGTAAATCGAGTCCAGAGATCTAAAGGGCTCAGAGGCTCTTTCTTGAATAAATGGGTTTCATATTCTAGTCTAGACCATGGGTGATCCATTTTGACAAACATATTTTTCTGTCTAATTTCAAAATTGCCAAATGTCTAATAGAGTCAAAATGACCTCTAATAAGTAAGAAAATTCTCTACCATCAACATGAGAATGAATTAGCATTGTAAATAGTGACTCTCTTTCGCAATTGAGGAAATATTTCTAGAATCTCTCAGTCTAAGAACCATTACCTACCAGTAACTTTCAAATGCAAATATTTGGATTGACTCCTACACCTTTAAATGGACTGTCATGAAGCATATCCATAAGCACTGGTGAAGAAAATATGCTTCACCCCACACACATACATGAACACAAAATCAGTGCTCTTCACAGTCTTGGAGTTCACTGAGTGGAAGCAGTGGTCTCCAGAAATAAACTGTTAAATCCATTCTAAGATGAAATGTTGACCCATGGCATTTTAAAGCCCTGCTAGCAGCAGCCATTTTAGCAAATTGACATTTGCTGGTATTATGAGAACATTGGGTAAAAGAATGCACTGAGTGCATTTACTAGAGAAAAATCTAAGACATGTGCATAGGCATAGTGCAAGCAAACTATGGACTCAGTTATATTGAATGACTAGTTATAGAAACAAAGTCAGTTCAGTAACTTAATCCTGACTAGACATTTCCACAGTGGCCATACACAGTCTTCAAATTAAACTTCAAGTTTATTTCACATTACAAAAACATTTATCTATAAAGAAACTGTGAGGGTCTTAAAAAGGATAAACAAGATTGATGAACCTCTAGCCAGACTCCCCAGGAAACAAGAGAGAGGACCCAAATAAACAAAATCAGGAAAAAAAAGAGGTGAAGTAACAACTGACCCAACAGAAATACAAAGGATCACTTTTTAAAAAATACTATGAAGGACTTTATTCCAACAAACAGAACAACCTGGACGAAATGGACATATTCCTGGAAAAATACAACCTTTCAAAACTCAATCAGGAAGAATCAGAAAACCTGAATAGGCTGATAACTACTGATGAAATTGAAGCATTAATTTAAAAGAAAACAAAAAAACTCCCAGCAAACAAAGCCCTAGTTCAGATGGATTCACAGGGAAGTTTTACCAAATATTCAAAGAAGAACTAACTCCTATTCTCCTCAAACTATCCAAAAAAATTCAAGAGGAATGAACACTTCCAAACTCTTTCTATGAATCCAGCATTACCCTAATTCCAAAACCAGATAAAGACACGACAAAGAGGAGACAACCAAGATGGCGGCCTAGGTAAACACCTGAACTTGCTGACGCACACAGCCACATTAAAGCTACAACTAAAAGACAAAACGAATATGATCCAGAACCACGGGAAGGTTGGCTGAGTGGAAATTCTACAACTAGAAGTAAAAAGAAAAGCACATGGAGTCCGGTAGGAGGTGCAGAGGTGTGGAAGTGCAGAGGTACGGAGGAGCGCGCAAAAGGGGCTGGCAGTTGGGTACGCTGTTGTCTTTTTCAATCGGGAGGGAGATACAAGCTCCCGACTGCTCTGAAATCCAGTCCCGGGTGAGAATCTGGGGACCCAGACTCATACAGGGAGAAACTGGACTGTCTGGCATTGGGCTAGAATGTGAGGGCAGCTTTCTCACAGAGGTGCTTGCAGTGACCATTGTTCCTGCACGGGGCCGTGGGACACAGAGACTCCAGGACCTCTCCGAGGCAGAGCAGACTGGTAGCCATTGCGGTTTGCTCCACCCTGGTGATTCCCTGAGATCCCGCCCCACTCAATTTACAACCCCACCCAAGCTGTGAGCAGAGGCTTTTGCATACAAATGGCCTGGCCTTTCTCCGCCTAAAAACCTGTCACACTGCAGCTGGGTCAGAGAACCCCAGAGCTTCCAAAAGAAGGCCTAAGGCTCGTCAGCAGCCTGCATTGCTTCACAGCTGCACCTCATCTGGGCACCTCCAAACCCCAAACAAAGAGGAGGAATCTGCAGATCTCTCTGTAGCTCCTGGTAGGTGGCCTCAGGCAATGGCTGACTTTGCACCTCCTTGGAGATCCAAGAGCTGGTGTACCCAGGGGTCAGAGTGAGACCACACCAGATTACAACTCTTCAGATCCATAAGAGACACACTCAGGGGGCAGACTCAGTGAGTGCCAAAGTCCCACTGAAGCAAGTCCTGCCCCATAAGGGTGTCTCCAGCACAGAAGTTCTCCCATTGAAGACACAACTGGTCCTCACAGCCAATTGGCCTGGAGGTCAATCCCTCCCAGTGATACCTACAACAATCAAGGCTTAACTACAACAAAACTGTGCACACAGCCCACAAAGGGGTGCACCAAGAGTGTCCACCACAGGTAATTAGGGAGGCTGAGCCACTGGGCCCTAATAGGACACCTAGCACACAAAGCCACTCTATCAACACAGGGAAGCAGCCAAAATGTGAAGACAAAGAAACAGGTCACAAATGAAAGAAATGGAGGAAAGCAAACTACTGGATATAGAGTTCAAAACCACGGTTATAAGGTTACTCAAGAATCTTCTAGAAACCTCTGAGAAATATAGTGAGACCCTCAAGGATATGAAAAAGGACCAATTAGAATTAAGCATACACTGACTGAAAAAAGAATAATATACAGAGATCCAACAGCAGACTAGAGGATCCCAAGAATCAAGTCAAAGATTTGAAATACAAAGAAGCAAAAAACACCCTACCGGAAAAGCAAAAGGAAAAAAGAATACAAAAATATGAAGGAGTCTCTGGGACAACTTCAAGCGTACCAACATCCGAATTATAGGGGTGCCAGAAGAAGAGAGAGAGCAAGATATTGAAAACCTATTTGATGAAATAATGACAGAAAACTTCCCCTACCTGGTGAAAGAAATAGACTTACAAGTCCAGGAAGTGCAGAGAACCCCAAACAAAAGGAATCCAAAGAGGACCACACCAAGACACATCATAATTAAAATGCCAAGGGCAAAAGACAAAGAGAGAATATTAAAGCAGCAAGAGAAAAACAGTTAGTTACCTACAGGGGAGTACCCATACAACTGTCAGCTGATTTCTCAACAGAAACTATGCAGGCCAGAAGGGAGTGGCAAGAAATATTCAAAGTGATGAATGCCAAGAACCTACAACCAAGATTACTCTACCCAGCAAAGCTATCATTTAAAATTGAAGGTGAGATAAAGAGCTTCACTGCTAAGAAAAAGGAGTTCATCACCGCCAAACCAGTATTATATGAAATGCTGAAGGGTATTCTTTAAGAAGAGGAAGAAGAAGAAAAAGGTAAAGATAAAAATGATGGCCCTAATCGGTTTGGCTCAGTGGATAGAGCATTGGCCTGCGGACTGAAGGGTCTCAGGTTCAATTCCAGTCAAGGGCATGTACCTTGGTTGCGGGCACATCCCCAGTAGGAGGTGTGCAGGAGGCAGCTGATCGATGTTTTTAGCTCTCTATCCCTCTCCCTTCCTCTCTGTAAAAAATCAATAAAATATATTTTTAAAAAGATAAAAATTATGAACAACAAATACATATCTATCAACAAGTGAATCTAAAAATCAAGTGAATAAAAAATCTGACGAACAGAATAAACTGGTGAATATAATAGAATCAGGGGCATAGAAAGGGAGTGGACTGACAATTCTCACAGGGAAGGAGGTGTGAGGGTATAGGAAGAGACTGGACAAAAATCATACACCTATGGATGAGGACAGTGGGGGGTATGGGCAGGGGGTGGGTTGGGAACCGGGTGGAGGGGAGCTATGGGGGGAAAAAGAGGAACAACTGTAATAATCTGAACAATAAAGATTTATTAAAAACTTTTTTAAAAAGACATGACAAAGAAAGAGAACTACAAGCCAATATCTCTGATGAACATAGATGCTAAAATCCTCAACAAAATTTTAGCAAATCAGATCCAGCAATACATTAAAAAGATCATATATCTATATCCCAAGAAATCAGAAACACCAATCAGAAAGAATATATGCACCCCTATGTTCATAGCAGCACAATGTACAATAGCTAAGATTTGGAAATAGCCTAAGTGCCCATCAGCCTGATGAGTGGATAAAAAAAAAAAATTATGGTACATTTACACAATGGAACACTATGTGGCAATAAAAAAGAAAGAACTCATCATTTGCAGTAGCATGGGTGGACCTGGAGAATAGTATGCTGAGCGAAATAAGCCAGTCAGAGAAAGATAAGTACCACAGGATCTCACTCAAAAGTGGAATCTAATGAACCAAATAAACTGATGATCAAAAATAGATCCAGAGACATAGAAGTATGAACAGACA